>NC_091080.1:89191666-89503750 GCF_032405125.1 Capricornis sumatraensis | reverse complement strand
TGAGAGAAGAAAGTTATGCCTGGCTGTGAGTTCCAGAAGAGTAGAACAAGTAGGTATGTGTATGTTCTGAGTTGATCAGAAACATAAAAGGCCATTTAGACTAGTTTTCTTGAAGTAAAAGAGAAAGCAAATGTACTACCTTGTGAGTTAAGAGTTGGAGAGTTCAGTGATAAACCTTCCAGGCCATGGGTGAGCTGACTAAAGCGTTAGTCTAAAACACTGCAAGCATGGTGGTTCTGTGTTGCTCTCATGAGTCACATGTTTGGCCAAAGGCCTTGTTTCTGTCAGTCCTCAATATGGTGGGACCCTCAGATGAGATTGGAGAGCCTTCTGCCTTCTAGTGGAAAATTCAAAGGCAGATCATTATAGATCAGGCATGATTCAAAGGCTACACTAATGAAACACTTAATTGGATATTGGAAGAATTGTTCCCCCCCCCCAACTTAAAACTTCTACGAATTTTGTTTTCCTTCTGTGCTTCTGGAAGTTCTGTGAAGCTGCATTTTAATCTGTGGTTAGACTGAAAGTGTTGGGCACAGGTTATGGGATTGGATGGTGTATACTGTAAGTTTGTTTCAGCCATGAAATTTCATGAATTTTTTTAGACAACTTTATTTTGAAAAGAACTGGTATTGAAAGCTAGTTTTAAAGCACTTATTTTTTTCTTTGTCAGCTAAAAGGATTATGTGCTGTATTTTTAAATTTGTAATATCATTATGTGAGAACAGAAAAAATAAAACCTTTACATTAGCTCCTTTCTCCTTCATTTTTAAGAGTTTTAATCTTGAATTTAAAGTTTTACTTACTGTATGTATCCTTTATGGTCTCATTTTCTATGAAAAAAGTAATCCAGTTGATCTATTATTAATAGTATGTCTACTTTTTATCTTAAAAATCTGTAGATTATTAGCAAAGGAGGACTTTTAATTTTACATGGGAAATAATTAATGTTTCAGAAGTTTAACATCTTTAATCGTATATTATCAAGGAAAAAGATAAAGGTAAGTAAAAAACACTTTCCAAGCTTTTACCAAAACAATTGTAGGAATTTTCATCATGCTTCTATTATCCTTCTGTCATGAAAAGTACCCTCAGAGACATAATGGCCACAACCATTTCATTTTCTAACTTATTAAGCAGTCTGAGGGTGAATTGAGAGTTTCAGTTCCAGGTTATGGTTATAATTACTAAGTGCAGAAGCCCCTGTTGCCTTTCATTAAGCAGTTATAATATTTAATTGAGACTACAGGGTGTCAATACTCAGCATCATATCATGGATAATTATCTGTACACAGAACACTGAGGGTACTTTCAACAATAAGGCAGATTATCAAAAAATTACATTTTAAATTTAAGTTTTAACGAGTCGTTTCAGTGATTGAATACACATTTCTGCATTTTTCTGCATTTTTCTGCTAAATAAATGAACCATAAAGTGGGGAAGAGAAAAAAAAAGTTTTCACTGTAACATAAATGGATGAATGTAGGGTGCATTAACAAATCGGTGTCTCTTCTAAAAGCTGTCTCAGGAAGGAGAGCTGCTGACCCAGGCGGTCAGACTCCTGCCAGTTTGGCTGGGAAAGTCTTCTCCTTGGTGAGCCTGGCACTGCCAGGATCGTAGGCCAAAATGTCTGGGTGGCCTTTGCTCCAGCCTTTGGCCCCCACAACTGGGTTTCTGGCAGAATACTTATCTCTTTGACCACTGACTTGGAAACGACTGAAAAGGGAAGAACTTGAAATGAACTGGAACTTTTTTGTGCCTCTCTTTGAAAGTTTGCTTTTAAGGGAAGTCCAAGATATGAGGAACTTGCAAATAAAAGCAAGTTTGTACCATAAAACATCACCTGCTAACAATTCCCTCACGGGAAATAGAAATCTAGAATTCTAGAAAAAAAAAAAAAAAAGAAGAAGAAGGCTTTATGGTGTCAGGAATTAATTCAATGGTTCTGATAAATGTTACTGTGAAGAGTGCAAGGAACCTGCAGGAAACTCCTGAAATGATTGAAAAAGAAATTAAAAAAAGATGCTCCCCTGGTTCTAAGGCAAGTGAAATTATTGTTGCCATTAAAATTTTTTCTTCCAGTTTATATTTGGTAAGTGCTTTAATAACTTCTTATATCATCCATTTCCAGCTTACCTGAGAGGCAGGAAGAGAGCAAGCATCTTTATTGTTTTAGCTATGATTTATTTTTATGAACTTTGTTTCCTGATTTTGTAATCACAGCCATGTATTTCCATGGGGCTGGGAAGACTATGCTTGACTACCTCTGCCAGTTTCCAGTTGTCCATAAAAAATAGAGCCTAGGGCTTCCCTGGTGGTCCAGCGGTTAAGAATCCACCTTGCAATGCAAGGGACACTGGTTCAATGCCTGGTCTGGGAAGATCCCATGTGCAGCAGGGCAGCTAAGTCCATGAGCCACAACTAGTGAGCCCATGTGCTGTAGCTACTGAAGCTGGCACACGCTGGGGCTTGTCCTTTGCAGCCCAGGAAGCCACTGCAGCTGGCATGTAGCCCTGCTCTGTGTGGCTAGAGAAAGTCCACGAGCAGCAACGAGACCCACCGCAGCCACACAATAGAGTCTGGTTAGCCATTTCAGTCCATGGATTAGACATCTAGTTTTAAGAGAAAAACAAATAAATGATATTGGAAACATAAATCTGATACTTATGAAGTACACAAGAATTGTAATGGTGGGAACTTAGTTTCAGGAAAAAGAAAAAGGATTTGCTCACCTCACTGGAAGCTATGTTTGTAGGCGTAACTCAGAAATTGCACAAAGCAACCTCTGGCCATTTTTTTGAGAGGATGGATTTGATTTCCAAGGATATTTGGGACTTCACATCTCCAGGAAGGCCAGAGAGTCAGATTCAGCACATGACAGAGACCAGAAGACCAGGGACAAGAACCAATCAAATTCAAATTTCAGGATGTCTGCGTTGCCAGTTCGGCCACTGATGGACTGCAGCTGGTGCTCCCATCTGAAAGCTGCATCTCCAAGGGGTCCTGGTTGTCTTTCTCGCCTGCTTTGCTGTTTGGTGGGGCAACTAATTGACAGATTCTAGGATGTATCCGTGGCCATAACCGGGATATCTATAGTGCAGGAAGGGTTCCAGGGCGGGGTTGTGAGGTTTAGATTTTCATCAGTGAAGATGGTGAGGGAAGGGTGACAGGAGGGCCCTGGTTTTCTTAATGAGTCAAATATATGCACGCATTCTTGCTAAGGGCCATCAGTCGTGTCTGCCTCTTTGCGACCCTCAGTCCATGGGGTTCCCCAGGCAAAAATACTCAAGTGAGCTGCTATACTCTTTTCCAGGGATTGAACCCAGGTCTCCTGCACTTCAGGCAGATTCTTTACTGGCTGAACCACCAGTGAAAAGTGAAACTGTTAGTCGATCAGCTGTGTCCGACTCCTTGCAACTCCATGGACCATAACCCATCAGGTTCCTCTGTCCATGGACTTCTCCAAGCAAGAATACTGGAGTGGGTTGCCCTTCCCTTTTCTAGGGGATCTTCCCGACCCAGGGATTGAACCCAGGTCTCCTGCATTGCAGGCAAATTCTTTACCATCTGAGCCACCAGGTAAGCCCCAAATATATGCATCAGTTCAGTTCAGTTCAGTTCAGTTTCTCAGTCGTGTCCGACTCTTTGCGACCCCATGGACTGTAGCATGCCAGGCTTCCCTGTCCACCCCCAACTCCTGGAACTTCCTCAAACTCATGTCCACTGAGTCAGTGATGCCATCCAACCATCTCATCCTCTGTTGTCCGCTTCTCCTCCCACCTTCAATCTTTCCCAGCATCAGGGTCTTTTCAAATGAATCAGTTCTCCACATCATGTGGCCAAAGGATTGGAGTTTCGACTTCAACATCAGTCCTTCCAATGAACACCCAGGACTGATCTCTTTTAGAATGGACTGATTGGATCTCCTTGTAATTCAAGGGAATCTCAAGAGTTTTCTCCAACACCACAGTTCAAAAGCATCAATTCTTCGGCACTCAGACTTCTTCACAGTCCAACTCTCACATCCATACATGACCACTGGAAAAACCATAGCCTTGACTAGACAGACCTTTGTCGGCACGGTAATGTCTCTGCTTTTGAATATGCTAACTAGGTTGGTCATAACTTTCCTTCCAAGGAGTAAGCGTCTTTTAATTTCATGGCTGTAGTCACCATCTGCAGTGATTTTGGAGCCCCAAAAAATAGTCTGACAGTTTCCACTGATTCCCCATCTATTTCCCGTGACGTGATGGGACCAGATGCCATGATCTTCCTTTTCTGAATGTTGAGCTCTAAGCAAACTTTTTCCCTCTCCTCTTTCACTTTCATCAAGAGGCTTTTTAGCTCCTCTTCACTTTCTGCCATAAGGGTGGTGTCATCTGCATATCTGAGGTGATTGATATTTCTCATATATGCATAGGCTCAGGTAAAGCAAAAAGGTATCCCAGCTATGAGCTGAAGAAGCCCTGAACTCACCCACACCAAAGAAAACAGTTTCTCAAGAAGTTTGTCCTGTCGATGTGTCCTCCTGACGTTTCCATATTTCTAGAAATTTGCATCATTATTTCTGATGTGTCTGGATTCAGAGGCAACTCCTTACACTGCATTTTATGACAGACAGCTGTCGGATACATTATTCAAATGTTTTCCAGCCATACGAACTGAGGAGTTAGCATGCTAACTGAGACTCCAGAGGAGTCTCCTGAGAATTGTCAATTGAGTTTTTTTCCTCCGATGAAATCAACTTTCAAAGAGGCACCGCTAAAATGAAAACATTCCAAGAGAAGTCTTTTTTATTGTGATATGAAGACTTAACGTGAGATTTACCCTCTGAACAAGTTACTGGGGGCACCATACAGTGATGTCATTTATTGTTATGCACAGGAATGTGTTGTACAATAAATCTCCAGAACTTATGTAGGAGAAACTTCTAGCCATTGACTGATAACTCCCAATTTCTCCCCCTCCAGTCCCTGAGGCTACATGGGGGAAACCTGGAAGAGATTTTGTTAAGTGAAATAAAAGTTAGGCACAGACAAATACGGGGTGATTCCACCTCCATGAGGAATGTAAAGTGACCATGCGCATAGCAAGCGTTGGTGGGATTTTTATTTGCAATGAATCCCACCCCTTAAAAAAAGTTTTGAGTGAGATTTGATTTGAAAGTGTTAGTCACTCAGTCATGTCCAACTCTTCGAAGCCGCATGGACTATAACCGGCCAGGTTCCTCTGGCTGTGGAATTTCCCAGGCAAGAATACTGGAGCAGGTTGCCATTTCCTTCTCCAGGGGCTCTCTCTGACCCAGGGATGGAACCCAGGTCTCCTGCACTGCAGGCAGACTTTTTACCTCTGAGCCCGTGCTTTACTCGATCACGATTACAGGTCACTGAGAACTCTCCGTTGCAGTGTATCAGTGGAGTCGTACTGTGTGTATAAGCATTGGGTTGATGCTACAAAAATATGAACAGTTAGATGTCATGTGAAAAATAGGAAATGTGACAATGAAGTTATGGCAGCATTTTAAAAAAATGCTTTCCCCTGCGTGAGATCTTTGGGCCAACCCGTTTCAACTCTGAAAGATGTATTAATATGTAAAAAAAAAAAAAATAAGGAAAATAAAGGTGCTGCATCTGAGCTACCCCCTACAATATTAAGAATTTAAGTTAATTATTGTAAAATTAATCCTTCCCTACATCTAAACTTAAAATTATCTTAGGAATTTTCTGAAAATGTGACTTGTGTATTCCAATAACAGTATAAATTTATCCCTATTTTTAAATAGGAAAGATTGCTGATAACTTAGCAGTTTTAACAGGCATTCAAATGCCTCGAAATTATCAAGTGAAAGTTTATGCTAAAATAGTAGCAGTCTGCTTAATCTCTGAACTAGTGTTGTTATTTATGATAAGCAGAAGTTAATCACCAAAACCTAGATTTGAAAGGCATTTCTCCACAATCATGGATGAGAAATAACCATAAAATGCAACCTGTATTTATTTTGGAACAGCAGTTTTGATGCAGAGTAAACCTAGGAATATATTTAGCAGCAAGAAGAAAACCAATTTAAATAGCATGCTGATTCCATTCTGTTTGAGTATAAATAATATATATAATAATGATGACAATGTATTATTATGCAGTACCCCTTAATTTTCAGACCTAGGATATCTGGTTGTTTTTTTTCCCCCTTTATACTATTTCTATGAATTATTCAGGGGAGATATTACTTTCACTTTACAAATGGGATAATTGAGAACTCAACAAATTATGTAATTTATCTCAGGACACAGAGCCGATTAGTGTGAGAGCTACTGCCAGGAACCTCAAGATTACCTGGGATATTCTTTTTCAATTCTGGAATCTTCTGGGACATTTCAGGATTTATACCCCTCGCTGGAGGCTACTGTTGCAGATGAAACTTTCAGGTTTCATCTGGGAGTTCCTCCTGATTCCAGAGACCTCTTGTTAAGAGAGGTTTTGATAAGAGTGTAATTGCAATGTATTTTCAGATCACCCCTACCTTCTCCGGGCTCCTAGAATCAGATGTGTTATCACAGCATGAAACAAGAGTCCTTGCACTCCTCCCCCAGGTCACTTTTCCCTTAGGAAACCTAAGTCCTCACTAAGTGGGTGTCATTGGAGTAGGGGCAGGCAGACTGGGGTTGGATCAGGCCCAGGTTTAAAAAGAATTGGGATGTTATTACAATTTCATTTTGAAGGCAGTTTTCGATTTATACCAATGAGCATTTATTGAATAGCTACTGCTGCTGCTGCTGCTAAGTCGCTTCAGTCGTGACCGACTCTGTTGAAGAGCTACAATGTGCTAGTAACTTTTAGACTTTTTGTCCTGGTAGTTTAGTGGTTTAGTCATGCCCAACATTCTGTGACCTCATGAACTGTAGCCTGCCAGGCTCCTCTGTCCATGGAATTCTCCAAGACAGAGAATACTGGAGTGGGTTGCCATTTCCTTCTCCAGGGGATCTGACTGTCCCAAGGACAACCCAATTCTCCTGCATTGCAGGTGGATTCTTTACCGACTGAGCCAGCAGGGAAGCCCAGACATTTTAGATATCTACTTAAACATCCAAGTCAGGTCTTGCCAGACTAATTCTTAGCATCAGGGAACAGATAGAAGCGGATGATGTTGGCACAGGGTGAGTGGGTGAAGGAGGCGACTGGTCAGGAATGAGAGGTCAGGATATCTGCTACCAGCTGGGGCGCTGTGTTCTGACTCCCTGCCCTGATCCTCACCAGTGTGTCCTGGGCACTGGTGGCGGCAGCATTGCCGTGAGACTGTCAGAGATACAGCCTCACCCAGGCCTGAGGGGTCAAAATCTGTATTTTAGCAGAAACCCGCCTGACCCTCCTTATGCATGTTGTACTTACAGAAACACTGGTTTAACTAGTGTTAAAACTGCGCTCCCGGGAATTCAGCTTTAGTCAGTTATCAGAGGATTCTAATGTACATCCAAGTTTGAAAAACAGTGAGGACAACTTTTTTTTTTTAACTAATGCCTGGGTCTCATCCACAGATTGGTTTGATTGGTTTGTGGTATTTTTAATGACCCTCAGTGTGTCTTTTGAGAGGCACTATTTGGGGAAAAAAATTGCTCTAAGTAAAGCAGTGAGCTAGATGTTATTCCCATTTTACAGATGGAGAAACTGAGAGCAAACATACAAGAAGGAGTGAGAAATATTCCATTGTGTATATGTACCACAGCTTTCTTATCCATTCAATTGCTGATGGACATCTAGGTTGCTTCCATGTCCTGGCTATTATAATGACCCTCAGTGTGTCTTTTGAGAGGCACTATTTGGGGAAAAAAATTGCTCTAAGTAAAGCAGTGAGCTAGATGTTATTCCCATTTTACAGATGGAGAAACTGAGAGCAAACATACAAGAAGGAGTGAGAAATATTCCATTGTGTATATGTACCACAGCTTTCTTATCCATTCAATTGCTGATGGACATCTGGTTGCTTCCATGTGCTGCGATGAATATTGGGGTACACGTGTCTCTTTCAATTCTGGTTTCCTCAGTGTGTATGCGCAGCAGTGGGGTTGCTGGGTCGTATGGCAGTTCCATTTCCAGTTTTTTAAGGAATCTCCACATTGTTCTCCCTAGTGGCTGAACTAGTTTGCATTCCCACCAACAGTGTAAGAGGGCTCCCTTTTCTCCACACCCTCTCCAGCATTTATTTATTTGTAGACTTTTGGATCGCAGCCATTCTGACTGGCATGAAATGGTACCTCATTGTGGTCTTGATTTGCATTTCTCTGATAATGAGTGATGTTGAGCATCTTTTCATGTATTTATTAGCCATCTGTATGTCTTCTTTGGAGAAATGACCCCAATGTTCCTCGCCACACTGTTTATAATAGCCAGGACATGGAAGCAACCTAGATGTCCATCAGCAGATGAATGGATAAGAAAGCTGTGGTACATATACACAATGGAGTATTACTCAGCCATTAAAAAGAATACATTTGAATTTGTTCTAATGAGGTGGATGAAACTGGAGCCTATTATACAGAGTGAAGTAAGCCAGAAAGAAACACACCAATACAGTATATTAATGCATACATATGGACTTTAGAAATATGGTAACGATAACCCTGTATGCGAGACAGCAAAAGAGACACAGATGTATAGGACAGTCTTTTGGACTCTGTGAGAGGGCGAGGGTGGGGTGATTTGGGAGAATGGCATTGAATCGTGTATATTATCATATGTGAAATGAATCGCCAGTCCAGGTTCCATGCATGAGACAGCGTGCTCGGGGCTGGTACACTGGGATGACCCAGAGGGATGGTATGGAGAGGGAGGTGGGAGGGGGTTCAGGATAGGGAACACATGTACACCTGTGGCAGATTCATGTCAATGTATGGCAAAAAAAAAAAAAAAAAAAGGAGTGAGAGAACTCTATTTATGAATGGTAGAGTTGGACTTAGAATTTAGACCCCACTCATTTATTGTATCTAAAAAGTGGTCTGTGCTCTTATATTACACAGCTCCCTGAGGATTTTTGTAAAACTTATTGTATTTTTTCTAAGAAATGTCTCAATTGAAGAAGAAAATGTATTCCTGTTCAGGAAAATAGAGTTACAACCTTTCAAGAAAAATGTAAAAATATAAACCTTTTCTAGATCAATTCTTTTTGTGACTGTTGTTCTAAAGACATGAAAATAATTACATCCTTTGCTTATAGCACAATTAATTTTAAGATGACTACATTGAAAACTGATGCATTCTAAAAGTATATTCTATTCACCCATATATATATATTTATTGTTATATTATCTTGTGTTTCTCATAAATGATCTGTATAAATTATGTAAAAATTGATCCTAAAGATTTGAAGGCACCCATTGAAAGGCCATTTATATTTTAAACACATTTGAAAACCAATTTCACATGTGAACCAAATTAGAAAGGTTAATTAGGAGAGAAAATCTGAACTATATTCACCATTCAAATTTGGGTATTATTTCAAAGGCCTCTCTCTTTCTAATCTCAGAAACTGAACCAATTTCACAGGTCAAACCAGCCAGGGGGTCAATCACTGAATGGATACTGACAGGATGGACCCCAGGACGGGTGAAAGAATGGATTCATCTCTATGAGGCACAGCAAAATCATATTTGAAATTAGAAAGACATGGATTTGAATCTCATCCTAGTAGGAAAGCTCAGGCAGATTCCACAATCTTACATAATATTTGCTCCTCATTTAATAACTAAGGGAAACAGTGTATGCTGAATTAAGTGGTTAGCCACTTAGGGAACATGTTGTGTAAAAGCTTCAGAGTATTTTTCTCATCCTCAGTGGTCTGTGGGCTAATATTACAACACTGTGAAGACTTGGTGTCAAGAATTTTAAGATTTGCGTGGCAGCTACAGTGCTCTAGACACTCTTTCTGACGTTTATTGACCCCAGCTCATTGCTCCAAGAGGCCGGGCTGAATCTAGATTCAAACCCAGGTCTATGTGCTTGAGGAGCTTCCCAGGTGTCTCAGATGGTAAAGAATCTGCCTGCAATGTAGCAGACCCAAGTTTGAACCCAAGGTCAGGAAGATGCCCTGGAGAAGAAAATGATGACCCACCCCAGTATTCTTGCCTGGAGAATCCCACAGATAGAAGAGCCTGTTGAACCCCAATCCATTGGGTTGCAAAGGGTCAGATGCGACTGAAAAAAATTTCTCCCAGCTTCGTGATTCCCAGGTTTTACTCAGGTGGTTCTTTCAAGGCCAAGTCACGTATGAGCTGCAGTAACTCATTGGAAAAATAACTGATGGCTTGGATTCTAGGAGCTGAGCTGGGCACCAGGACACAGAATAAACTAAAGGAGAACTGGTAACCATCCAAAAGGAGCTTTGAACTTTGAATCTATAAGTCAGGGTTCATCTCCAAAGAAACAGAATCAGTCAGAGTGAAAGGGAGGGAGAGATTTATTTCAAAAATTGATTCATATGGTGGATGGATGGAGACTTGAGCTCACTCATTCAGTTGTGTCCAGCTCTTTGTGACCCCATGGATTATAGCCTGCCAGGCTCCCCTGTCCATGGGATTATTCTGGCAATAATACTGGAGTGGGTTTCCATTTCCTTCTCCAGGGGATCTTCCTGATTCAGAGATTGAGCCTGCCTCTCCTGTGACTCCTCTGGACAGGTTCTTTACCACTGAGTGACCTGGGAAAACTTGGGTGGAGACTAGTAAATTTAAAATCCCTAGGACAGACCAGCAAACTGGAATCTCAAGTAGGCCATCTAGGGAAGTGTCTGGACGTAGAATTTCTCCTTTTCTGGGAACCCTTGGATTTTGCTTTTAATATCTTCAACTGATTGGACAAGGCCCACCCACATGCTAGAAGGACGTGTCCTTTACATAAAGTCAACGGACTGGAATTGTTTATCACATCCACAAAATACCCTCACAGTCACATCTGTGATCACATTTGACAACCAACCAGGCACCACAGGCTTGTCACCATGGCCGAAAACTAACCATCACAGAGGAAAAGTCTGAGTGTAATCACATGCTGTTATTTATAAAGGCTTAACTCAAGGTCCATGCATCTTTCTCTTCCCTTCTGAATGCACAGGCATCTCTGAATTTCTAGAGCATTTGGAGTCAGTTGGGCAAATCCAGCACCTGACAGGCACTTGGCATATTTTCCAGTGATTTTACACATGTCATATTTTGTTAGGGAAGCTATCTCAATGAACTTGTTTTTGAATTTTCACATGCTCCAATATTCTGGAGTGTGTGATTAGTGCATAATGACAAAGGCTCAAGAAATGCATCAGTTTCAAAAAGTATCTTTTTTATGTTTATTATTTGTTTTCTGAAGAGGTGGCTTCTTTTCTCTCTAACGCATCAGTTCAGTTCAGTTCAGTTCAGTTCAGTCGCTCAGTCATGTCCGACTCTTTGCGACCCAATGAATCGCAGCATGCCAGGCCTCCCTGTCCATCACCAACTCCCAGACTTCACTCAGACTCACGGTCATCGAGTCCGTGATGTCATCCAGCCATCTCATTCTCTGTCGTCCCCTTCTCCTCCTGCCCCCAATCTCTCTCAGCATCAGAGTCTTTTCCAATGAGTCAACTCTTTGCATGAGGTGGCCAAAGGACTGGAGTTTCAGCTTTAGCATCATTCCTTCCAAAGAAATCCCAGATCTCCTTCAGAATGGACTGGTTGGATCTCCTTGCAGTCCAAGGGACTCTCAAGAGTCTTCTCCAACACCACAGTTCAAAAGCATCAATTCTTCAGCGCTCAGCCTTCTTCACAGTCCAACTCACACATCCATACGTGACCACTGGAAAAACCATAGCCTTGACTAGACGGACCTTAGTTGGCAAAGTAGTGTCTCTGCTTTGGAATATACTATCTAGGTTGGTCATAACTTTTCTTCCAAGGAGTGTCTTTTAATTTCATGGCTGCAATCACCATCTGCAGTGATTTTGGAGCCCAAAAAAATAAAGTCTGACACTGTTTTCACTGTTTCCTCATCTATTTCCCATGAAGTGATGGGACCGGATGCCATGGTCTTCGTTTTCTGAATGTTGTGCTTTAAGCCAACTTTTTTCCTCTCCTCTTTCACTTTCATCAAGAGGCTTTTTAGTTCTTCACTTTCTGCCATAAGGGTGGTGTCATCACATATCTGAGGTTATTGATATTTCTCCCGGCAATCTTGATTCCAGCTTGTGTTTCTTCCAGTCCAGCATTTCTCATGATGTACTCTGTTAACTAAGCAGGGTGACAATATACAGCCTTGATGTACTCCTTTTCCTATTTGGAACCAGTCTGTTGTTCCATGTCCAGTTCTAACTGTTGCTTCCTGACCTGTGTACAGATTTCTCAAGAGGCAGGTTAGGTGGTCTGGTATTCCCATGTCTTTCAGAATTTTCCACAGTTGATTGTGATCCACACAGTCAAAGGCTTTGGCATAATCAATAAAGCAGAAATAGATGTTTTTCTGGAGCTCTCTTGCTTTTTCCATGATCCAGCGAATGTTGGCAATTTGATCTCTGGTTCCTCTGCCTTTTCTAAAACCAGCTTGAACATCAGGGAGTTCATAGGTCATGTATTGCTGAAGCCTGGCTTGGAGAATTTTGAGCATTACTTTACTAGCATGTGAGATGAGTGCAGTTGTGCAGTAGTTTGAGCATTCTTTGGCATTGCCTTTCTTTGGGATTGGAATGAAAACTGACCTTTTCCAGTCCTGTGGCCACTGCTGAGTTTTCCAAATGTGCTGGCATATTGAGTGCAGCACTTTCACAGCATCATCTTTCAGGATTTGAAACAGCTCAACTGGAATTCCATCACCTCCACTAGCTTTGTTCATAGTGATGCTTTCCAAGGCCCACTTGACTTCACATTCCAGGATGTCTGGCTCTAGATGAGTGATCACATCATCATGATTATCTGGGTCGTGAAAATCTTTTTTGTACAGTTCTTCTGTGTATTCTTGCCACCTCTTCTTAATATCTTCTGCTTCTGTTAGGTCCATATCATTTCTGTCCTTTATCAAGCCCGTCTTTGCATGAATGTCCCTACAAAGCAATTATCATTACTGATTCAGTTGGGGTAAGAATTAAACTAACTGGCAAAGAGGCCCGGTCTACTTGGTGCTTCATTTAACACAAAGCTATTTCAGTTGCTTGAGTGAACCCTTGTCCAGTCACCAGTTTGCTCACACGTTGATAGCGGAGGTGGAACCCGGGGCACTTATTCTCCATGAGAAAGTGCGTCAGCACCACTTGGAGGGTCTCTGAGACTTTGCTCCTAGAGTTCCGTGTTGGTAGATTTTGGGGGAGGTCCCAGAATTCAGTTTCCAACAGGTTTTCAGATGCTGCTCCTGCTGCTGCTGCTGCCCCAGGGCCCGCACTCTGAAAACTGGTATTTCAGTGTTTAAATACAGTAGCAAGAACTTTAAAATCCAAGTTCTACCACTTCATAGCTCTTTTCCTCAAACAAGACACCAGACTTATCTTTAACTTGGTGTCTTTCTCTGTTCAAAGGGGCCAGTAACAATACTGTGTGTTGTATGATTATTGTGAGAAATAAATAAGAAATCACTTATCATGCCTAGAGCATTATAATAATCACTCATAAACTGTGACCACTGGTAATTCAAATGTCACCGTGACTCTATAGGTGAGAGAAACAACTATGAATCCTGTAGTTTTTTTTTGGGGGGGGGCGGTTTATGGTAGTTGCTTTTCAATGTATCGGTTTCTGCTGTACAACTAAGTGGATCAGCTGTACGTACACGAGTGTGCCCTGCCTGCTGGGCCTCCCCCACCCCACCGCTCGAGATCGTCACAGAGCCCTGAGCTGAGCTCCCTGCGCTCTGCAGCAGCTCCCTCTAGTTATCTGCATTACACATTCCTGTTGTTTGCCAGTCATTCAGTCTTGTCCGGCTCTTTGTGACCGCATGGACTGCAACACGGCAGGCTCCCTTGTCCTTCACTATTTCCCAGAGCTTGCTCAAACTCCTGTCCACTGAGGTGGTGATGCCACCCAACCATCTCATCCTCTGTCGTCCCCTTCTCCTCCTGTCTTCAGTCTTTCCCAGCATCAGGGTCTTTTCCAATGAGTTGGATCTTCCTTCAGGTGGTCAGAGTATTTGGAGCTTCAGCATCAGTCCTTCCAGTGAATATTCAGTGGTGATTGCCTTCAGGATTGACACACGGCTGTGTGTATTTGTCAATGCTAGTCTCCTAGTGTGTGCCCCTCCCCTTATAATGTTTTGGTGGTGTGAGCTCCCCACTTGCTTCCACCAGCATCCAATTACCCCATGCACTTCTGGTCCTGAGCACACCCAACCATATCTTCCTGATAGCCTACAGCTCTTTCCTGGCACTTCTCATGTAGGTGTGAAGGGGATGAAAATCAAGAATTTAGGAAAATCTACACAACTCATCTCCTTAAATTTTAAAAAGTAGAATATTTATTTATATCTCAGAGGCACCTATGGATAAATATGGTGCACCCCCACACACACACACTTCAGTGAATGTTATTTAACATGTGCTTTTTTACCGAAGTCTTCATGTTTTCCTTTCGAATATCCCTAAGAGTGCTTCTCTGGAGTTGTCCAAATACTGAATGTTCATAAATATTTTTTTCTTAGGCATTTTTTTTTTCTTTAAAGAATCAAATGTAAAAATAGTCTTAGTTATCCTTACTACTTAAAATTATTTTCATCAGTTCAATTTAAAGGCATTCTCCTTTTTATCATATGCTTAATTTAAAATCATTCTGAAGTCATCCATTAAATGTCAAAAAAAAACACACTTTTTTGGTGCTTTTTTTGTCCTCTATTTGCTTTAAACCCTCCTTAAACTAAACAAAACCCAAGGCAAAATCTCCACCTGGAAAACTTGAGACGTTTGATTCGTTTCACCAGTTTCATGCAATTTAATTTGGGTTCCTTTTTCGAGACAGTCTAGAATATAAACTTTCTCTTAAAGAGATCACTTTGGAAAATCCACCTACACAAGTTGAAATCAATGGTTTCCTTACAGAAAAGACCCTGGGGCAAGAATCAGCGGGAATTACTCCATGGGTACGTCTGCTACCAGTTTTTTATGCTTGATTGCTTGTCAGTTGGCAGAAATCAATGGTTCTCTTTACACCACAGAGCAGCTGAGGAATAGGGCAGACTACACGTTATCAGCACCCTGAATGTGGATTAAACATTTCACGGCTGCCTCTGCAACATGTGCCCTGAAAGTACCACTTGGTTCAGAATTACAAAGGACTGAGTTTAGCAAAGCTTTCATTTAAAAGAGACACAGGTGACAGCTCTATTATTTTTGCCCATTCAGATGCATCCACAGCTGTTTTTATTTGTCTAAGCCGTATATGCCCGTATTTGTTGTAATTATTAGTCTCGGATGTAGTTAAAGATAAGTATCTCAAATGCCTATCCGGCTAAATTAAATTAAGGAAATCACACTTTTCACCCTCACCCCCTTTGGCCTTGCTCTGCTGTGGATAACAGCAACAATGTAAAAGTTTATGCCTCATTTCATCTCCCCCATCAGAAGTGCTTCCAAAGAAGTCCTGGGTTTCCTATCTCTTCCAACTCAATACACTCCATAACAGCATTGTTCCCTCTATATTCAACACAGCAAGAACAAGTTGTTTCAGAGTTTCTTACCTGCTCATAAAATGCTTTTAAATGCACTTTGATGGCTGGGAATGTGAAAGAGTGTTGTGTGCCCAAGAAGTGTGGCTTGACCCATTTTAATTCTTCTCCGAGTTTGTCCTTCAGTTTGGGATTGCAGACCTAACTTCGGTGTGTGTTTGTTTACCGTTCACTTGTGGCTCACTCACTGTGTGCAGTGTGTAAAAGAACAGGGCAATGGGCTCACGGAATGTCAGAGTCAGCATGGGGAAAATGACCGAGAGTCTGGAAACTTGGGAAAGGGGAAAGAGACATAATAAAATGAGAAGGCAGATTAAGAAGATGAAGTGGCAGAATTTTTTAAAAGTTTGCTTGGCAAGCCACACAGAAGTTTGCCCATGAAAATGTCAAGAAGATATGGTATTTGCCTTCCAAATGCTTATACATGTTCCTTTAGGAAAAATAGCGAATCTGTTTGCAGTAGTGGCACTGGGTTGACTTGTTTTCAGATGGGAAGACAGAGTTTTACTTACTTATTTTAAAATTTGAAACAAGACCTGATGTGCAACTGCGTTGAGGAGTTGACTGGCTTATGAGTAAGACTAGTGGCCTTTGCAAACCCTGTGACAACATTAACTTCTGCTCCTCTTGAGATCTGAGTATGTTCATTAATGAACATACTGGCTGCCTGGAAGGAGAAGCTGCATAGCAATTCCTCCAACCATATTTGGGAGAATTAGACAGCCTCTCAAGAATGAACGAGAGAAAATGTCAGTCAACATACTTATACAATGAAGAAATATTGAATAGGTAAGCCAGTGATGCAGGGTGGAAGTTTACATGTTTTTGCCCGATAAAACCAGGGCAAGAGAAGTATGTTAGTTTCAAGAGAAGAGAGTTGTATAGTACTAGATTTCTTCTTTACAGATTGTGCTGTTTATTTAAAAAGTATTTATATTACTTTGATTTATCACCTTAAATCAAAGGGATCCTCTCCAAATGTCTCTCTGAAGTGGATATCTAATAATGAACATTGAAGAATTCTGAGTGGATGGAAGCCAAGTCCTTTTCGAGAAAGACTGTTAGATTGATTTTGTCTGGCTTCTGATCCTGGTTACCGTTTGACTGCCTTGCATTTTTTCTAACACAAATCTTTTTTGGCCTTTTTTCCCCATTCATTTAAAGGGACTCTCTTCAGAAAGACTTTTGATTTTCCTCAGCACAATGGACTTTGCCTGACATTCACTCTCCTTAAATAAATGATATTAAACCCTAGTCCTGCTTCAGGTACTTAACTCAGCAAATCAGCCTTTGTGATAACCCCCTGGAGGTGAGATAGATTTCTGGATTTGGATCTGCTGGCACTGGAATCATTAGCTTAGTCACTAATTCTTTGCCACCACTTCATTAGTTAAAGTACACTGTTTTAATTCTTCATTTGTAAACTTGAGGGGTGAGGGTGGGGTAAGTGCATGACAGGTGATAATAGAGATTCTTAGCTGCAATGCTTATTGAAATATCTGAAGCCATACTTTAACACATTTTAATAATTATTGGGGGTCCCCCTAAATAACACTAAATCTTTTCAATGAAAGCTTTTGAAATTACAGGAAAGTCAAAACAAGGTCTTGTTTACCATCCATTGTATCATAAAAGCTGCCTGGTGTGTTCAAACAGGTACTAACTTTCAGTTTTAATTCAAGAGAAACATTTTAGGATGCATGAATTGAATAAATCTGAATGCTTCATTCTGCCCCTTTACGAATGATTAAGGGGATGAACAAAAGTCTCCCTTGTCCTATACACTTTCACTTTCCCTTCTCCCCCTGCATCTTCACTGTCTGTCTAGAAAAACTTGATCTTGACCTGGGAAGAGAGACATAAACATCATTTCTCTTGCCTCTCTTCCCACTTTCCACCAAAAGATATGTCTCAGCAAAAGTTACAAAGCCCATGCATTTTCTTAATCTTGTAGCTACTGCAAATCTTCTAACTCCTGAAATAACCTGCACATTGCAACATTCATATTCTCTCCAATGTCTAGTAAATCATAGTGTCTTCTTTTCAATATTTCCCTTAAATTGATACTTCCCTTAAAAAATAGTTTTCAATCTGATTCGTGGGCATTATTGATAGTAAGTCTATTTCATACATTGTACAGATCTCTTCTGCCAATATGAAGTGTTTATAATTTTTTTTTTCCTGACCAAATCCTTTATCGTAAAGATCACAATCTGATGAGAAGTATCTCCTTTGAAAGGATTAGAGACTCTAGATAGATACAAAAAAGATAAGAGGAAGTAGACACATGTTAACTCATGGCACAGCAAAGGGGATACTTTATGGAAATGAACTCACGAGATAATAATTTGGATTTGACAAGGTGATAATTAAAGTCCCCAGATAGATTTCTTCTACATCTGCATGCCTTTCAGTAAAGTTGGTTAGCATATTAACTACTGCTGGAGAATACTAAAAAGTATTCATGGGATGCAAAACTGCAAATTATTATTCATTTCAATTTGTATAATAAGTGTAACGAAATGCAATGCATACGATATTACACGAGGGGTACTAAGCTCTTTTATAGACATTTTTAGAGCATAAGCTTAGGTGACAACATTTGTCCTGAAATATTCAAGACATTTAAGTATAAATTACCATGTTTTACAGTTTGAAAGAAATTTTGTAGACCTTCAATATTCTTTAGAGCAAATAACTTCTTATTTAAAAGGATTAATATTAAGTATTTGGATATATAAATGTAAACATGCACACACACATATGTGTGTCTGTGCTGAGTCACTTCAGTCGTGTCCAGCTCTGTGCGACCGCATGGTCTGCAGCTTCTGTCCCTGGGATTCTCCAGGCGAGAACACGGGAGTGGGTTGCCACGCCCTCCTCCAGGGAATCTTCCCAATCCAGAGAACAAACTCATGTCTCCTAAGTCTCCTGCATTAGCAGGTTCTTTACTACTAATGCCACCTGGGAAGCCATATATATAAATATACATATATACATAATTATATGTATATGTATACATATATATATATCATTAGTTTACTACATATATTTGATTTTGTTAATTTTTCCTCTAGACTAAAATCAAGATTTAGTAACCAAAAGATGAGGGCATAGATGTCTGACTGAAACAACTCAGTAACTTTTAAAACTAAAAGTTCTAATTTCAAATAACAATTCAACATATTCTCTTTTCATAATTGAGTTTGACTGTATAACCATTTTATTTAGACATTCATATGAGAAAAAATTTTAATATGATGACATTAAGACACTATATGAAAATTGGGGGGAAAACCATTGGGTGTGCCTACACATTGTGGGTAATATATGTCAAACTTGAGAGTTTCTTTGGATCTGGTGATCTATACAAAGAATATTTTCTGTCATGGACTGTAAATACGAGAAGTGAATCACTGCAGAAATCTTTTACCATTTCCCACCTATGAAAAAGCACCCAGAGAACCAGGAAAAAAGACTGTGAAGCATGTCATCACTTACACTGATGACATTTTATACACACAACATTATGATCATGGCCTTGAGTAAAACGATCCGTTTCAAATATGCCCAAGAAGATGCTGATGAATAATGCAAGGACCCTTCAGTTCACGGACAAGGTCCTTCATGGTCAAGGCTGATCAGCTTCAGAACCCACAGTCTCCAGTCTCCAAACCCACAGTTTGCCAGAGTAGGAGAGAAAAGCCACCTGTCTCCAAAAAAGGACAATCGCTTGGGAGATCCACTTGAATGTGAAATTCTGTTAGGATGGGGAAAAATGATTTCTAAAATATCTTTGTGCCTTAGTGCCTACTTGAAGAAGCTTAATAAAAGAGAAAGAGAGAACAACCAGGAGGAAGAAGAGTATGGGGAGAGAAATGTCAAACATGGACTTTTTGGCAAACAAGGAAGAATAGGAATTGAGAGTGTCACAATTTAGAAGAGTCTGTTCTTGCAGGTTAAGTGATATCTTTAGGCACCCTACATAACACAATTATACGTGCATTTCTGTAAAATGTCAGCTCATACAAGGAGAAGAAAGTCACACGTTCTCTGCAGGTGACTGGAATAGTCCCCTCAGCTTCCTAGACATGGGCTGTGTTTAGGAGGCTGGCATATGGAAATGCTCTTTGCTTATCCCCTGGGTGAATTCACAGGAAAACAACCTCTTTGCTTCTGCTTTTTGCAATTCATACTTCATGTCTTTTCACTTTTCTGCCCAACTTTATTTTTTTCACTACACCAAGCATGACTAATTGTTGATTTTCACCAAATTACCACCATTATCCACCGGCCAGCGCCTCCGAGCAGGCAGCCTATCAAGGCTTCCCCAGCAGACAGGAAGGAAAAATCAAGGTTCACTCATTTTAGGAAATCACGCCTCTCTCCTTGGCAGGGGCACAGCTGTTAGATACCTGCCTCTCTTCAAGCCATGAGCAGTCCACTGATATTGCTGAAGGAGAGCATCTGGTCTGTTGCATGGAGTCTTAGTTTGGAAGAAGATGTGGTTTTGGAGAAAACAAAGCAAAGCATGGATCTTTTTTTTTTTTTTTTTCCTACGTGGTAACTCAATTTCCTTCATCTCCATTCTCAAGTTTTTTTCTACTTAAGATATCATTTTCCCTCAACTGCAGTTTATACATCTCTGCTCTGTGCTCCTTTTGTGAAATATAATCTGAGGCTACTTCTTTCTGCTTTAATTCCTCCAGTGTCCCCATCCTTGGTACCACTTAGGGACCCTTCAGAGACCAGCCTTGTCTATTTTGCTGAACCTCTCAACTTCCAACCCTGTTCCTAAGAAACAGTTTTCAGTGGATCTCAACCACACATGGAGGTGGTTATAATAACAATTTTCAGAAAACTTACTATGTTTTGGAGCCAAAATATATTTACTTATTTTCCAAGGAGTGTATCTGATCACTAGGAAAACCACCTGTGAGTGTGCCAACACTGAATGGTCTAAGAATTATGTTTTTATGTTTTAACAAAAGCAGAAATTATTGCTATGGGATAATAAAATATAAATATAACCATGTGGATAATGCAAATTTTTTCTGAAAGTAATTTAAACTTTCCTAAAAGCTATTGTTAATAATTTCAATTATATGAAATATTTAAACTTTATGTTACATATTTATTGCTTTTAGTCCACTGATATTTTAAAATCTTAAATATTGCTAGTATTCAGCTCTGGTTTTGTGTTCATAAACACCTCCCTTGTTCACTAACACAAATCTTTTCACCCCTACCTATCTGACAAAATAAAAATAAAATTGTTTTATTTGGTTCTGAATTTTATGTATTTCCCATTTTCTTTTTTTTTTTTTCCATTTGGCTGGTTTGTCTTTAAATATATGATACAACCATTGTGTTTTATTGTAAATTTGACTGTGACTCAATGTGATACAGCTCAAGGCTCCACAATGATTATCCAAGGTATTTGGGTAGCACTGCAAGTTTAAGGAAGAGCAAACACATGGTAACAGGAATTGACTAGTCTGGGAACCCACAAACTACCAAGGTCATAACTGAATACCTTTGAACATGTTCTCCGGAGATAACCTCATCTCAGCAAGGACTGATGCTGAAGCTGAAGCTTCAATACTTTCACCACCTGATGTGAAGAGCCAACTCATTGGAAAAGAGCTTGATGCTGGGAAAGACTGAGGGCAGGAGGAGAAGGGGGACGACAGAGAATGAGATGGTAGATGGTGTCACCATCTCAGTGGGCATGAGTTTGAACAAACTCCAGGAAACAGTGGAGGACAGGGAAGCCTGGTGTGCAGCAGTCCATGGGGTGGCAAAGACTGAGACAGCACTTCGTGACTAAACAACAGCAACAATAGGCTGTTTCTCTACTTTACTGAAAGTGCCTATCACTCTCAAAACCACCTTTCTCTGTTCACAAGTGTTTCGTGCAGATGATCTGCCCATAAAAGTGACCTGACTACAGATGGGTTCATTTCCTAATGGATCCAGAGAAACAAAAATCCCCCCAGCCCTGGAGTTTGCAGTATCACCCATGTAGCATTTGTTCTCACCTGCCTTTGCTGGCCTCCGTCAGCCTATATGCGTCTTCCTGCTGCTTCTGCTTAGTCACTCAGTCTGTGTCCAACTCTTTGCAACCCCATAGACCGCAGCCTGCCACTCTCCTCTGTCCATGGGGATTCTCCAGGCAGGAATACTGGAGCAGGTTGCCATTTCCTTCTCCAGGGGATCTTCCCAACTTAGGGCCCAAAGGCAGGTCTCACGCATTGCAGGCAGATTCTTTACCATCCAAGCCACCAGGGAAGTCCATTTGCCGCTTGAGGTTTCTTAAATTAGCCAGACTCTTTTGCAGATCTGTTACTTGAAACATTTTGCATTGGGAAATCCTGGCTGAGGCTAGGTGTTTCAATATTTCTTGGACATATCAAAGACCAGAATTAAAAAATAAAAACAAAAAGAAAGATAGCCAATGCAACCAGCCAGCAAGGTGTCTTTCCTTGAAGTAGCTTGAATTCAGTACTGTGCAGTCACTCTTCCTTTGTTTCAGAAATAAAGGAAAACAAAAACAAAACAAGTTATATGGTTGCACAAAACAAACTTTTTTTTTTTTTCCAGAAACAAGTCAGTTTGGAAAAATCAGGCATGGAATATGCAACATGGTCTGTTAAACATTGTAAAAGACTTTCTTCATGCTCCATCATGGGTTCCATCATGGGATGCTTCTTCTTTTAGAAAAACATTTAGCCTTCTCCAGGAGCTTCCCTGGTGGCTTATTTTTTTTTTTTTAATTTTAAAATCTTTAATTCTTACATGCGTTCCCAAAAGAATCTGCTTGTAATGCAGGAGATTTGGGTTCACGCCCTGGGTTGGGAAGATCCCCTTGAGGAAGGCGTGGCAACCCATTCCAGTATTCTTAGCTAGGGAATCCCATGGACAAAGGAGTTTGGCGGACTATAGTCCATGGGGGTCACAAAAGAGTTGGGCATGACTGAACACACTTTAGTCTTCTCTGGACACTACAAATAGCTTTCTGTCAATAAATGTATTAAAGACACTTCCACTGGTAATTTAGGCCTTACAGTTTGCCAAAAAATTGGGGTTGGGGGGATACGACCATTATTAAAACCTCTGTGGAAGGGGCTTAGCCTGGTGAGTCTTAGAGTGATCAGAGGTGGTACTCATTTTACTATTCTGGAGTCTTCATTCTCTGCGGTGATAGGATGACCCCTGGCTCCTTTGCTCCATGACTTCATAGACCCTCCAGGAGGGCAGGTTAATTGCACATCCTTTGACCCAACTGTTGCCTCTGGACTTGTTGATTGAAACGTGCTTCTGCCAGTTGCTATCTAGCAAATGTGATGTGGCAGATGCTTTAAGTGGACTTCTGTGATATGTCTTGGCCTCCAGTGTCCCTGCCGTACATCACAAGAGGAACGTGCCCTGTGTCACCCGGGGTCCCAGCAGGAAGAGAAACATGCAGGTGTGAGTCTGTGTGTGCTAAGTCGCTTCAGTCATGTCCAACTCTTTGCGACCCCATAGGCTGTAGCCCCTCTGGATCCTCTGTCCTTGGGATTCTCCAGGCAAGTATACTGTAGTGGATTGCCAAACCCTCCTCTAGGGGATCTTCCCAACCCAGGGATTCAACCTGTCTCTCTTACGTCTCCTGCACTGGCAGGTGGGTTCTGCATGTGAGTGAGTTAGATCTAAATCACAGCTCAGAACCAAATTCCAGCAGCCTCTGCTTGAGCCACCTCAGACCAGCAGGACCATGAACAAGAACAGAGTAGTCACTGTGGCCAGCCTCTGAGCTTCCCGGTTGTTTATTAAGCAACACCACGCAGTAGACAGTTGACTAGTGGGATTTTTTTACCCCCTACTTGCAGGCTTCAGTGAAAATTGTGCCCAGTGAAAGCCTGATTTTACCTGTGTTGCTGGGGACCATGGGGCAGATCCAACCTTGAAGTGATGCCTCACAGTGTGGTGTGTGTGTGGGGTGGTGCGTGGGGTGGGAGGATCCATCCGAGGAAGCCAGAACAAAAAGAAAGGATGAGCGTTGAGAAGTGCCCAGTGGGTGTCTAAAGGCAGATGGTTTGCCGAAGGGCAGTGGGAAACTACGACATACAAAGTTGTGGGATATGTAAGCATTTTCTAGAGATTCCCAGGAAGACGTGGGGAGAGAAACCCCATAAAAGACTCGATTTTCTGCCATAATACACAAAGGGACACGGGCTATTACTATTTAGGCATTAAAGGGAAGCATGACCCAACCCTGAAGGCAGAATACGTGTGAGACACCTGGTTTACATTTGTATAAATCTTTGCACAGGACAATCCAACCTTCTAAGCACGATGCAAAGGAGCATATCCAATCTATTAAGCACAGCGTCTCTTAACTCATAATATATAGCATACAGCGAGCCCGCCACAGCCGCTAACAGTTACTGAGGTCTTTCTGGGGAACTAGGCTGGACTGAAAGATTCCTCAGGTTTTAACTCATTTACAGACTTATGAGATAAATCATTTTACTATCTCTATTTCATAACTGAGTAAATCGTGGTGTAGGAAAGTTTAGACCAAAATACAGCAGCAGAAAGACAGACTCTTACAGTATATTCATGGTATAATAAGCTTTTGTTAGTTTTTCCTTTATCTTCATTCCCTATATCTGTGACTCCTAAAACATTCTAGAGTCCAATGTTGATACAATATTCATATATATATATATATATAATCATATTCAGTTTAGTTCAGTCACTCAGTCGTGTCCTACTCTTTGCGATCCCATGAATCGAAGCATACCAGGCCTCCCTGTCCATCACCATCTCCCGGAATTCACTCAGACTCATGTCCATCGAGTCCGTGATGCCATCCAGCCATCTCATTCTCTGTCATCCCCTTCTCCTCCTGCCCCTAATCCCTCCCAGCATCAGAGTCTTTTCCAATGAGTCAACTCTTCCCATGAGGTGGCCGAAGTATTGGAGTTTCAGCTTTAGCATCATTCCTTCCAAAGAAATCCCAGGGTTGATCTCCTTCAGAATGGACTGGTTGGATCTCCTTTCAGTCCAAGGGACTCTCAAGCGTCTTCTCCAACATCACAGATCAAAAGCATCAATTCTTCGGTGCTCAGCCTTCTTCAGAGTCCAACTCACACATCCATACATGACCACAGGAAAAGCCATAGCCTTGACTAGACGAACCTTAGTCGGCAAAGGAATGTCTCTGCTTTTGAATATGCTGTCTAGGTTGGTCATATTACATGTCTTAAAATTATATATATATATGTGAATTTCAATAAAAATTGGTATATGTTTAAAAACTGTGGACAGTATGACATCCCATCCTTGGACTGCGGTTTATACTTGATTGTGTCAGGCTTTCCAGATGGTGCTCTTTGTTAGGAACTCACCTGCCAATATGGGGGACATGAGAGCCCTGGCTTCAATCCCTGGGTCGGGAAGATCCCCTGGAAGAGGGCAACCTGAATCCCCTGGATGAGGCAACCCACTCCAGTATCCTTGCCTGGAGAATCCCATGGACTGAGGAGCCTGGTGGGCTACAGTCCATGGGATCACAAAGAGCTGGACATGACTGAAGCCACTTAGCACACACTTAAGGACCAAGTACAATATCTACAAAGATATGATCACACAAGGACAGAAGACTTCCTTTACAGCTATTTACTAGACACATCGTCTTTTTCTTCCTACTTTTTTTTTCCCTTAGGAAAATTGTATTTAATAAAAATCTACCTGAGCCGAAGTAGCTTTGCCAAGGTGAGATAAGCAAATTGTCTGTGCCATGCACACTTGCAGAAGGCGCAATCGTATCATCAACAAAAAGTCAGTTGTTAACCTCGAGGTGCATTAGAAAAGGCAAAAAAGAGGAAAGAAAATCCACAGGCCACTGGGTGCATAGATGTAGCTTTTTATCACTTACTGACCAGACAGTTGCAACTATAGTTCTATCACCTTAAAAACAAACAAACAAACAAAGGGCTTTAAAAAATTAGTTCAGCTTTGCACCTAAACAAATGAATTCTGTCCACTTTTTTTGGTTTACCTCGTCAAAGGCTGAGTTACTGTTCTTTAGAAGAAAAGGGGATCAAGTCAGAAAGGGGGTCGGAACCTGTTGTCTCTTAATCTGCATTGGCAGGTGGGCTCGTACCACTAGCGCCACCTGGGAAACCCACAGCATCAGTTGCAGATCTCACTCCAAGGATAGGATGACGCATTGTCTGCAGTCTCTCTTTTTATGAATAGTCTTAGAAAACCACATAGTACGGAATATTTCCTGAGCAATGCATAAAAATTAATAAGCAACATTTTAATCATCAGCCGTCTCCCTGAAACAGTAACTCGAATTAGGAAAAGTAGGGAAGGGTCGATCAGCAGTTTCAACTGAAAATACATTATAGATCTGTAACTATGGTGATGGGAGCCGTTCATCCCTATTTCAGAGAAATTGATCTTCGAATACTTCTCCGCAGAAGTTCACTAACAATTCAAAACATTCCACAGGATTCTTGACGTTCTAGTATTTGTTTGTTTTACTGATGAAAATAGCTCATAAAGTAGTATGTTTGTGACCATATAACTTTCAATAATAATTTAGAGATGAAATAGTATTAAGCCAAACAGAGAATTCTGATTAGTTATTGTAGTAATATTTATCGCTGAGTAACAAATCACCATGAAACTTAATGACTTAAAAGTTCATCCTCTCACATTGGTGGGTGAGGAGTCTTGGCTATGACTTAGTTGAATTCAAGATGCTAATGTGACTCTTTACATTGGGAAGTTTGGTTGGCATAAAAATCTCATATATATATATATATATATATATATATATATATATATATATATATATATATGTATATATGTTGTTGTTTAGTCACTAAGTGATGTCTGACTCTTTGCAACCCCATGGGCTTTAGCTCACCTGTCCTTGGAATTCTCCAGGCAAGAATACTGGAGTGAATTGCTAATCCTTTCTCCAGGGGATCTTCCTGACCCAGGGATCAAACCCGCATTTCCTGCAGTGCAGGTAGATTCTTTACCACTGAGCCACCAGGGAAGCCCATGTTAGTATATTACCCAAAAGAAAAATCTCAGTAGATCTAATTCAAACCTGATGCAAACACTGAGTACTCCAAAACAATTAAAATAAATTACTAAGCATTATTTCTTCAGATGAGAAAACTGAGGTCTTGGAGTTAAGTATCTCTCCCAAGGTCACAGTGAAAATGTTGGAGCAAAGAGTCAAATCCGGATAGCTGACTTTCAAGCTTACGTTATTAAGCCTGACATTAAATTTTATGCATTTACATGTAAATGTTTATCTGGAAAAAATCCACTTTCAAGAAATGTTCACTTTCATCAAAAAAGTCCTAGACACACCCAGAGACCATGGTTCCCTGGGTAATGCCCACAATTCCTGGGCACGGCCGCATTCTAATGCAATGTGTGTATTTATACTGTCCATCTCTCCGGGTAAAGAGTTAATTTATTGGAGCGTAGCTGCCTCTTAAGTGTTTCACTATCCCTTACAAATGATGTCAGGCAACCTGCAAAGGAGGAAATTAATCCTGATGCGTTTTAAATTCTATCCCGAATAGTCAAGCTATGCTAATGGAAAAGTGGCCTTTCAGTTTGAGACAGGACCATCATAGCATCTGAAACAGGTTCTTAGCCTTGGGGTTCCATACTGAGAATATTTATTTCATCATACTCTAAGGACCAACGACTTGGCCTGATCCTAATCCTTTAGAGAATGAAATTAAATGTTTTCCACTTTTCCGGTGAAGTAAGCAGAGTTTTATTGTGCTTCCTTAATCACTGTCACACTAGGAATCCGTTCTAAAATGAATTTGTTCTGGAAAAGAATGGGTCGGAGGCCTCTGTGGAAGAATACAACAGTCGAATATTTAGAAATGACTGTAGAGCAAAACAGATTATCGCGTTTTCAAGCTCTTTGAAATATATCTGTAAATTGCTATGTGCCTGAGGTTCAATCAAAAGATAAATAGGTATAGTCATTACTCAGCAATGTACCAGTTACAGACAGCATTGTGTGTATATGCTCTCTATTACACAATCAGAAGGGGAAGAGAAAGGATTATAATCATTTTAATAATTTGATTTGCTTCATTCATCTTTGGAGTTATCTTTTCATAAGATTAGATGCTGTGTTCTTCCTTCCTGGAAAGTGAAACGGTACGACTAAAGAGAACATTTTCCTGTTAGTCACTGTTGACAAGGATATTATAGTGAATAAGAGTAGAAAGGAAGCAGGTTAGGGGCTGGGGGAGAGACAGATGAAGAAGAGCTGATTTAAATTATTAGTTGCAAGAAAAATATCTATTGACTTTTTGTGTTTTTAGAAGGACCTCTGTTAACTTCCAAAAATACAGCTGTTGACCGTGATTGATAAGTTCCCTTGCTTTTAAGCTTATTCACAGCCATTAGTTCTGCTTTTTCCCCTGTTAAAAATCTGAAGCTGTCAGGTTGAAGTAGCATGATCAGCTAATGTTCTTGCCAGATTCAAAGCATGTCCCCGGGGGTGGCAAAGTATTCTAAATCGCAAAGAAATGGCTTTTTAAATGTTGCCCGTTGACGTTGGTCACTCCATTTACTTCGTCGGAAATGCCGAAATAGATAGCAGGCAATTATAGGGACTGTGTTTAACAGGGCTTTGATGATCAATTTCCTCTAAATATTTCATTGTAGACCAAACAAAAGTATATATTTGAAATTCACTGCATTTTACATAGCCTTTTATTCAAAAATAGTACATAGCCACATTTTTTAACTTGGTTAAATCATTTTCTGGTTTTCACCTCAGATTTACTGATGATTACATTCCTGTTCCCTCTACTATTTGATTACCATCTTGTAGGCTGATTTTTTTTTTTAAATTTCCCCTGTAATAGTTTCACAGTTTCCTCTTTATCAGCCTTAAAGATGTATTCTGTATGAATAAAAGGGAGAAGTTTCAGGGGGAGTAAATGATTTCTAAAATGTATATTTCCAAAAATACCGAATAATTAGAAATGCTTACCAGCATGTCTCTTACAGGGTGCAGAACTCAGAAGTTCTTATTATAAAAATCACATTATTCCTTGGCTCCATCAGAATATTATAGTACAAATTAAATCAGGTTTATCAAACAAACGACCCCCTCCAAAGATGGCCTGAATAAAGACTAACAACAAAAGCCCCTGGAGAGAAGAGGGAGGTATCCAGCAAGGACTACAAATATAAATATACATAAGAGGAACCAATCCATTCATTGATTTGTTAAATGTGGTAAATGATTGATGAATAATTGAATAAATGTAAGACTAGCATTTTCCAAGCCAGCTGGCAAGTAGTGTCATTCCCAATACGCTGCTGTCTATCATGGTTTTTCTGCTACCATGTCTCTCTTTCATTGTCTTTTCACACACTGATTCCTTCCCCAGTTCTCAGTTCTTTCAGATCTTTTGGGCTTGGGTGACTCATTTTACCTTAGAATCGATTGGAAATGTAGAGCTGGGTTGAGAGGAGAGATAGTTGGGCAAAGAAGGTATGTAGAAATCATTGATACTGAGGATGCTGGGGCTGAAGGCACAGACACATCCATGGACGGTGAGTCCCACGGGTACTTAGCACTTACATCGAATCCATTATATGAATTTTAAAAAAGCAAGCACTTTATATTCTGAAGGTGTGCCCTGGTATTAGTTCATGAAGAAAGAGCATGGAGGAGAATAAAGGTATAACATTGCTATCGAGTACCTTGAATAGGTTTCTCTGAAGAAGTGGTTTCTCAGTAGGTCTCTAAGGAATTGATGGAAGTCAACCAAGGGGCCAGGGTATTCCCAGCAGAGGGAACAGCCGTGTGTTACATCTCAGGAGCAAGGCGAGCATGGCTTGTTGAAGGAGCAAAAACACCTGGTGGCTCAGCTGGTAAAGAATCTGCCTGCAATGCAGGAGACCTGGGTTCAATCCCTGGGTTGGGAAGATCCCCTCGAGAAGGGAGGTATTCTGGCCTAGAGAATTCCATAGACTGTATATTCCATGGGGCCACAAAGAGTCGGACATGACTGAGCATCTTTTACTTTCAGAGAAGAAGGCATTGCAGAAAGGAGGCTGGGGAGGTGATGCCTGGGCTCCATTTAGACCATATTCAGTTCAGTTCAGTGGCTCAGTCCTGTCCGACTCTTCGCGACCCCATGAATCGCAGCACGCCAGGCCTCCCTGTCCATCACCAACTCCCGGAGTTCACTCAGACTCACGTCCATCGAGTCCGTGATGCCATCCAGCCATCTCATCCTCTGTCGTCCCCTTCTCCTCCTGCCCCCAATCCCTCCCAGCATCAGAGTCTTTTCCAATGAGTTAACTCTTCTCATGAGGTGGACAAAATACTGGAGTTTCAGCTTTAGCATCATTCCTTCCAAAGAAATCCCAGGGCTGATCTCCTTCAGAACGGACTGGTTGGATCTCCTTGCAGTCCAAAACCCTCCCCAACTCCATCCTGAAATATGAAGGAGCCGCTGAGAGTTTTTAATAAGAGCAACAGTGTGATCAGATCTGCCTTTTTAAAGCCCACTCTGACTTCTGCATGGTGGGTGGCATATAGTGAGGCCAAGAATGATGCCAGGTGACACACAAAGGGATTGTTTGAGCGGCTCTTGTTGAAACACGGTTAACAAAGCTTATTGGTTTCCTACGGCTGCCATAGCAGGGTACCACAGACTGGGTGGCTTAGAACAACGTACCATTCAGGAGGCTTCAGGAGTGAAGTCGTGGCGTCATCAGGCAGCTCTGAAGGCTCTAGAGGAGAATCTGTTCCACGCCTTTCTCTTGGCTTCTAGGCGCGCGGATCATCCGCACACCCCTTCGCTTGTAGACACCTTACTCCATTCTCCGTCTCCAACATGGCGTCGTATTTTACTTGTGTGTCTTCACGTGGTCTTCACGTGGACCTGCCTCTGTGTCTCTCCTCTTCTGATAAGGACAGCAGCCCTATTGGAATCGGGTTGACCCACATCACCTCCTCTTAACTAGTTACATCTGCAAAGATCCTGTTCCAAAGGAGGTCACATTCACAGGCATCAGGGGTTAAGACTTTAACACATCTTTTGGGGAGACATAACTTAACCCATAAGAGAGGGCTTTGAAAGGAAATGACATGATGGGTAGCTGAAAGGAACCACAGAGAGTTTTTAAAATATATTTATGGTGGTAGACTCAACAGGACTTGGTGATTGAGTGGGATTTGAGCAATGGGGTAGAGTTACGGTTGACTTCCAAGTTTCTGACATGAATAATAGATGATGATGCTATTTGCTGAGACAGGAAATTCAATAGATCAAGTAAGCAGCGGGGTGAGCATGGGTTCATTCCTGACATGCCACATCTGACTGGCCTGTGAATTTTCATGTGAAACTGTATGTTGACTTGGTGATTGAAAAATACCCTTGAAATTCAAAATGAGAGACCTGGGCTGGAGATATAAATGTAAGAGGGATTTGTGTATAAATGACAATCAGAGTTCTGAAAGTAGATAACATTCCCCAGCAATATAATATTTATGAGAGAAGAAATTCTAATATCAACATTAAACATTTATAAAGCCAAAATAGACTGACATTTCTGGCCAAGATGGACAAATAGGAGCTAAATTTACTCTGACATATAACAAACAAACAAAAACAGACAAAATATTTGAAACAATAGTTTGTAAGACATGGAATGTCAGTCAACCTAGAAGAGAATTTTTGAAAGCCCAGAAAAAAAGCAAGCAAATTGAGCCCTATAACTGCTTACTTAAATTCAGGGACAAGACAAAGATAACTGCACTCAGAACTTCTAGTTAACATACTGCTAGAGAGTCCAACCACAGCAGCAAGGTAAGAAAAATAAAGAAAAACAATGCAGACTGGAAAGGAAGAAGTGAATTGATTTTTAGCTGCAGATAATATAATGAACTACATAAACAACTTAATGGAATCTATACATATCTACTAGAACAAATATGTAATTTTAGCAAGGTTGCAGGATACAAGCTGAATATACAAAAATCAATTATACTTATAAATAACAGTAATGAGCAGTCTGAAATGTAAAATAAAAATGCTACTTATAAAAGCACGAAGCAAATACTTAATAAATCTGACAAAATATGTGAAAGGCTTATACAGTTAAAAATATAAAACATTATGGAAAAATTAAATTTTATCTTAAAAATTGCAGAAAGATATATTTCCATGGGTCAGAAGACAATACTTTTAAGATACCAGTTTCCCCCAAATTGAACTATAAATTCAGTGTAACCTAGTAAACTATGTGTAGAAATTGACAAGCTTAATTTAAAATTCTATGGAAATGCAAAGGGTATAGTATAGTTGTAATAACTTTTTAAAAAAGAAAAACAAATTTGGGACTAAAAATGATTTTATTACAGCTATTGGCATGAAGGCAGACAAAAAGATCAGCAGAACAATATAGAGAGTCCCAAAATTGACTTATGTATCTATGGACAATTGATTTTGGACAAAGAGGTAAAGAGGATTTGAAGGGAAAGTGTCATCTTTTCACCAGATGGTGCTAAAACAATTGGTATTCATCACAAAATAATTGAATGTTTATCTATATCCATCACTATATATGAAAAGTAATTCAAGCTGAATTATTGACCAAAATATGAAATATTAAGCTATAAAACTACTGGAAGAAATAATAGGGTATTATATTTATGAATTTGAGTTATGTAAAGATTTCTCAAATGAGACACTGAAAGCATGATTCATGCAAAAATAGATTGACAAATTGGACTTAAAAGCTAAAAACAAAATAAAACACAACTTTTGACTCTTCAAAATTCATTGTAATAGAATTAAAAGACAAATCATAGCCTACAAGAAAATATTTGCAATGATGTATCTAATGTAGGGTCTCTACCTGGAATGTATAAAGAAATATCAAAATTCAATAAGAAGAAAGTAACCAATCCAGTAAAAAATGATCCAGACTTTAAAAGGCACTTCACCAAAGACATCCGCTTGGCCACCATGCAATGAAAAATATTCAACAGTTATTAATCACCAGGGAAATGCCAACGAAATTACAGTGGTAGCACCACATTATATTAACTGACTGAAGTCAAAACTACCAAGTACTCATGAGATATGGAGGAACTGGAACTCCTATAGCCTCCTGATAATAACACGAAATAGTTCAATCACTTTAGAAAACAGGGGGCAGTTTCTTTAAAACCTAAGCATAAACCTATTATATGATTACACAGTCTAAAAAAAAGAAATCACATCAAAGTAAAAATGAAGGTGCTGGCAAAGATTAAGAGAAAGGGCAGTGTGGCATAGCACAAGGGGTGTGAATTATAACAGAAGCCAAAAGTAAGGGCCAGGAAACTTTTTCTAATACTATTCAGAAGGACTTTTAGAACTTAAAGCTGTACACTGGGTTCCAAATTTACATTACGGACTAAGGTAAAATGATTTAGTTGAATGATTAGGCATGAGACAGATGAGAATAAATTGGTAGAGCAATAATAAAATGGAGATAGCAAGGGCATTTGACAAGTTTGTCTTTTGAAAGAAGGAGAAAGATCAATGATTCCTTTTGTGTTCAGCAAATATTTCACTTACTCTTTTGTCTACTTTTTACATTAATCATTACTTTCTTATGTGGATGAACATTTCTATGTCTGCATTTTTCCTTTAGTGCCTCTTTCCTGAGTGATTTGATGTGATTGCTGCTGCTGCTGCTAAGTTGCTTCAGTCGGGTCTGACTCTGTGCAACCCCATAGATGGCAGCCCACCAGGCTCCCCCCTCCCTGGGATTCTCCAGGCAAGAACACTGGAGTGGGTTACCATGCTCAACTAAAATCATGTTTTCAACCACAGAAGAGAAAGAGAGAGAGAATGGGAGAGAGAACAAGAGTGAGAACGAGACAGAGAGAGAGGGAAAGAGGTTGTTAGCGGAAAGGTAAAGGTTTCTTGTCGTGAAGTTGGCTCAAGTCCTAGCACATTAAATATTGATGATGAGTCCATGAAGAGGAGTAATTGAATCAGTAGTTGTTTCCATGAGCACAGAAAAGGGTGGGGTCAGAGATTTGGTGGTGGTGTGTGCTGCCTATAGGGAAGAGATGGAACAGGGAGGTCTGAGTACTGGGTTCTAACCATGCAACTAAAGAGCCTCTTGATGCAGGTGACAGGGAGAGAGAAAAAGTTGGCTTAAAATTCAACTTTCAAAAAACTAAGATCATGGCATCTGGTCATCACTTCATGGCAAGTATGGGGAAAAAGTAGAAAGAGTGATAGATTTTATTTTCTTGGGCTCCAAAATCACTACAGTCAGTGATTGCACCCACTGAATTAAAAGATGCTTGCTCCTTGGAAGAAAACCTGTGACAAACCTAGACAGTGTATTAAAAAGCAGAAACATTACTTTGCCCACAAAAGTCCCTATAATAAAAGTTATGATTTTTTTTAGTAGTGTAGAGATGTGAGAACTGGACCATAAGGAAGGCTGAGTGCAGCTGAAGAACTGATGCTTTTGAATTGCGGAGCTGGAGAAAACTCATGAGAATATCTTGGACAGCAAGGAGATCAAACCAGTCAATCCTAAAGGAAATCAACCCTGAATATTTATTGGGAAGATTGATGCTGAAGCTGAAGCTCCAGGGTTTTGGCCACCTGATGGGAAGAGCTGAGTCACTGGAAAAGACACTGATGTTGGGACAGATTAATGGAAAAAGGAAAAGAGGGCAACAGAGGATGAGATGGTTGGATGGCATCATTGACTGACTCAATGGACCTGAGTTTGAGCAAACTCTGGGAGACAGTGAAGATCAGGGAAGCCTGGCGTGCTGCAGTCCATGGGGTCACAAAGAGTTGGACACAACTTCCTGACTGAGCAACAATGTTGGGATATTAAGGGAATCTTTCTATGGTTTTTATTTTTTCTTACTTAGGAGTAGTGAATATCTGCCAAGAGTTAAGGAACTGAATGAGGAGTCAGAGTTTTAATGAGCACAGAATATTTGGAATAGTCCCTTCAGAGGGTGGGGCAAGCAGTATGTGTGGTGGTGTAGACCTCAGTCTCTGGAGATAAGGGATCTGAACTCTAATCCTAAGCTGCTGAGCTAGTAGTAGGAAGGCCAAGCCAAAACTTTATGTCTTCATCTTCATGACTAAATGATAATGGCACTTGCTTCGTAGGCTTCTTGGGAGAATTAGCTGAAGTGCTTCAGTTGATTTCTATCTCCACAGGGCTTGATTCTTAGGGAGTCCTAAACAAACCTTGCCTATGATCATTACTATTTCTGCAGGACACAAGAGGAAGACAGTGGTCTCCAAGAATAATCTCAAATTTTCAATACCAAGAAGTTCCCCCAGAAGAGTCTCCCTAGCAAAGAAGGTCAGCCTCATTGAATTAACCTGTAGAGATCCTCCTTCAAAAAGGAAGCTGGTTGAGATGTTAACAAGTTAAAACCAAATAGCAAATACCTACCACTGACATACCTTCCTTCTTTACTAGAGACACTTAGGAACTGAAATTAAATGTCAAGTTCTACATAATACCCAAGCCAGAAATAGCAAGCAACAGTATATGTGCCAGTTCATACACTTTACCTCACTACCGCAATGTTTCAAATATTGACAAAAGAAAAGAAAGCTTCCCAAAAGGCTAAAATCATTAATTTTCATTCAGATAAAAAAGATAAAATTTTAATGACAGGCAATTTTAATTTTATGATTTTAATTTGTAAAATGTCACTTACTAAGAATTCTCATTTGCTAAAATGATAAATAATATGTGTTATGGAATACTTTTTATACTTGCAAGGCTATTTATTATTCCAACCTGCTTTATTTTCACAACTACTTCTGGAAGAATGAGTTCATAAAGGCTTTCACTAAATAAGACAACTAGAAAAACAAGGAGATTGGAGGAACAGTTTTTATGGATTGTTTAAAGTTCTGGAAAGTGGTCTGTACTGGGTTGAATAGTGTTGCTTTTCCAGAACCTCAGAATGTGATTTGTTTGGAAATAGAGTCTTGCATATGTAATTAGTTAAGATCAGATCATACTGGAGTCAGGTGGGTCCTAGATCCAAGGTGACTACTGTCCTTATAGGAAGAGGAGAAAAGACAGAGAGACTCAGACAAGGAAACTCATGTGAAGACACAGGCAGAGGTTGGAGTGATGCAGATACCATTCAGTTCAGTTCAGTTCATTCACTCAGTCGTGTCCGACTCTTTGCGACCCCATGAACCGCAGCACACCAGGCCTCCCTGCCCATCACCAACTCCCGGAGTTCACTCAGACTCATGTCTATCGAGTCGGTGATGCCATCCAGCCATCTCATCCTCGGTTGTCCCCTTCTCCTCCTGCCCCCAATCCCTCCCAGCATCAGGGTCTTTTCAAATGAGTCAGCTCTTCGCATCAGGTGGTCAAAGTATTAGAGTTTCAGCTTCAACATCAGTCCTTCCAATGAACACCCAGGAATGATCTCCTTTAGGATGGACTGGTTGGGTCTTACCAAGGAAAGTGAAGTGAAGTGAAGTGAAGTTGCTCAGTCGTGTCTGACTCTTTGCATCCCGTGGACTGTAGCCCACCAAGCTCCTCTGTCCATGGAATTCTCCAGGCAAGAATACTGGAGTGGGTTGCCATTTCCTTCTTCAGGGGATCTTCCCAACCCAGGGATCGAACCCAGGTCTCCCACATTGCAGGCAGATGCTTTAACCTCTGAGCCACCAGGGAAGCCCCTACCAAGGAAAGCCAAGTATCAAAGCCCTCATCAGAAATCAGTAGAGAGATACAGGTCAGATTCTCCTTCAGAGCTTCCAGTGGGAACCAATCTACTGACATCTTAATTTTGAACTTTTAGCCTCCAAAAGTTCTGCATAGTCAAAGTTATGGTTTTTCCAGTAGTCACATAGAGATGTGAGAGTTGGACCATAACAAAGGTTGGGTGCTGAAGAATTGATGCTTTCAAACTCTATGCAGGGATGCGGCTACATGATGGGGAAACCCCATAGAAATTCTGTAATGAAAGTAACATACTGTGGCTTCCCACTGAATCTGAAGGAAAGATCTATTGGAAAAAATGCACTTGTATACATTTGCATTAAAAAAATGATAGTCCTTTCAAATAGATGTTCTGCTGTTTTGTTATGAGGTTGTTCAGCCTAAGATCAACTTAGAGTTGAGTTTCTAATCAGCTGCTTCTGGTGTATTATCTTTGCCTAACTAGTTGGTCAGAGGTGACCAGGAAACCAATTATGTTTCCTGGTCTGAACTACCATCACAGACTGTTAAATAATACTGATCAGTAGAAAACTTGTGAAAATTATTTTGAATGATAGATTCTATTTAAGTTAGGAGCAAGGCTGAAATATAAGCAGCTAAATTGATTTTTAATGAATTTTGACAGGCAAAGGAATTAATGTCCAAGGCACATAATTAATTCTGAAATGATTCTCAAAGCTCTCTATTATTGTAAATTCCATGTGCCTATTTTAGGAATTAAAATTGTTCTGATGTTACCAGGTATCTATCTCAAAAGGTGTTTTTCTGTCATATTTAATTTGCTATTGAAATATTGACTAGTCTTTTTTTAAAAAATAATAGTTTCCCTTAGGGCCTTCACTGATGACTCAGTGGTAAAGAATCTGCCTGTAGTGCAGGAGATGTAGGTTTGATCCCTGGGTTGGGAAGATCACCTGGAGGAGAAAATGGTAACCCACTCCAGTATTTTTTGCCTGGAGAATTTATGAATAGAGGGGGATGGCAGGCCATGGGGCCACAAAAGAGTTGGACATGACTTAGCAACTAAACAGCAACACACTTTCTCTTAAAATACCTTATGAGTAAAATTAAAGATGTTTTTAATTTATGATTTTTATGTTTATATTAGTTTATTTTTATATGAACTTTAAAAAACATATTTTTGTATTCATCTGGGAACAATTATAACCACCACATTTTAAGTATGTAACTCTGAATTAAGTCACATATCTCCATGGACTGGAGGAAATGTAAGTTAGGAAAGTAGTAGAAATTACAGCTGACAGACTACCCCCAAACTGGGGTATCTCTGTTTGGATGGATGACTGTGTTCTTGAAGGAATAAGCCTCACAGGTTCCAGGTCTGGGAGGAGCCTGATGTTATGTCCCATCAGATGGAGGCCAGAGCTTCCCATGTAGAGGGTGCTTTATACCAAGCGGGCCTAATTGGATGGGAGGTGGATAACAAGGAAGTTTGGAAGGTCTACATAGTTCTTCAGCTGAACCTGGGAATAGGAATGCACATTTCATGCAGATATTGCTGGTGGTTTCTCAGAAGAATTCATAGAAGCATCCTGAGTAGTAGAGGGATGGTAAAACATTCAGTGGTGCTACCCTGAGTTCACAGCCACTTGGGGACGCCTGAGCTATGCAGGGAGACAGGGCATCAGGCACCGATCAGCAGGCCCCTGATGTAGCGAGGCGGTGATGACTCAAGTGGTGTCAAGGCTCAAATGCCTTTGGCCTCACCAGGTAATGTAGCTGAATAGAGTGAATTGAGAGGAAGGAAATTGGGAGTGATCGAGATTGTATCTGGCCAAAGAATTCATTCTCCATCCACAGGCACTCACCAGACTTAGAGAAAAAGAAAGGCCTCTTTTTTTTTATACCCACTTCCTTTTTCACACCCACATCATAAATCACCCAAAGAAAGAATTGAGCCTGTTGACCTCCCCTACTTATTTTCTGATACCTCATAAGTAAAAATTTTAAAAAGGACCCATGTGTTTCAGGACAGGTGACTGTTTCAGTGTGAGGAGAAGGCATCATTTTCGCTTTCTGTAAAAATACCACTGGATGGAAAAAAAAGAGAGAGAGACATATGCATGTGTATAACTGAATCACTTTGCTATACACCTAAAACTAACACAGTATTGTAAATCAACTATACCCCAAATTAAAAAGCACTGGATGAAAATGATTAAGAATATTAAAAAGGTAGCACTTTTGGTAGGAATCACGAAGAAATCTGATTATTGTATTTTCAGAGCCTTAAATGAAACTTTTGGAAAATTCAGAATGTAGACATTTGAAAATGTCTTTATTTATCCTTTCAGTATTTAAAGTTGAGAAAGAAAATAAAAAGTGAGAAATTCCAGTGCCTGGATATTTCCAGACTAATTTCTAGACAAGTAAGTTTTGACAAGTTCAAGTTTCAGATAAGAACTTCTATTTTCTTTCTTGTCTTGGTTTCTCTAAGTGGTGAGTAAAAATATCCCTGGGAGGGCCAGAAAAAATTAGTAATAGATTGTATCATTATGGAGAGCTATTGAGATAAGGTTTTTAGTAAATTGGCATAGTGGTGGAAACTTCCAATGATTATTATTTAGGGTTGATTTAATTAAAAAGTGTGTGTGTGTGTGTGTGTGTGTGTGTGTGTATAATTAAAAAGTGTATGTATATATGTGCGTGTTTTTCTAAAAGATTAGTCTAAGAGCTCTTAATTTTTTTTTCTGAGAGATACGCAAAATAAGTGTGAATAATTGAACCCATTATTCAGACACTTTTCCACCAAGATTCTGTAAGTAGATATTTCAATAAAATCAAAACAGATAGCCTACCTTCTGGCCCTACACATAATAGGCAGTATCTATATGATTAACTTTTTTAAAAAGGAAAAAGTTTGGATTTCAAAATATCTTAAAGGTTCATGAAGTAATATTTTTCAGCCTAAATTACCCAGATTACTTCTAAATCAATTCCTCCCTTTACTCTGCTAACATAAATACTGGTTTTTTGATTAATATAATTTTAGCTGCTGATAAATCTGAAACACTTTAACCTCCCTGCACTAGAGCAAGCCATGGAAGGAAAATTTACATTTTGGTTCTCAAATGTACCAAACACAGTTTCCGTGGTCAATTTCCTCTTCTTTTCTAAACTGGGTTGGGAGGACCACATAGGACATAAGTCTCTGACAAGGGGACCATTTTAGCACCAACATAACAAAAGCTCTTCTGTTCATAAGGGAAATATCTCCCCTGAATTAAATGTAACCTCTTTAGTACCCACATTTAGCCGCCTGATAAATCCACTTGAGCTGTCTTTTGGGGGGAGAAAGGTACATGGGAACAATAACACTTGCTTCTTGAACAGTTTAATAAAGCTTTGTGCGATTTCAAGATGAAAGATAATGTGTAACGCTGATAGCACCCTCCGAAGCTATGCATTCATGGATCCAATTACTTTTTTTGTCCTGGTAAAAGCCACAGTGGATATATTAAATGGGAGTGTGGCTTAAGAATTAAGGCCCAGGAGCCGGGGTATCTGGTTTCTGAGGTTGACTTAACTTCTACTTTCTTATCTAACGGTGGGTGTGCAGCTTAACGTCTTTGCCTCAGTGTCTCCTTCCACAAAATGCCTAGCAAATATCTAAGAAATGCTTTTAAAATGACAGTGCAAATTGCTTTGTAGACTCACACTGGAATGGTCCAGAAAAAAATGAGGTGAGTGTTAGCAAAGGGAAATAATATCTCCTGCTTAATTTTAGATTTATCATAAGTTTTACTTTTTAAAAGTCATGAGATTTCCAGAAGATGAATGACATTTTCAAAGCCTTTTAGACACTTGTAAAAGAATGCTCTTTCAACTCTTTCTTTTTTTTTTATTTCTCATGAAAGGTTCAACTCTGGCATCTTTCCAGTTTCCTCTCCTCTCCACCTCCCCATTCCAAGTTGAAGAGAATAATTACAAAGTTAACTTTTCCAATTCAGGAATATTTTCTTGTGGGTGATTCTTTCATTTTTATAAATCGATCATTTTTATATGGATGCAGATCAGATTTCATGACATTTTATTTGTATATGTGGTTACTGATTCAGATATTCAGTTCTAAAACCCTCAAACTGATTCCTCTATGAAAGAATTGATTAAAATTTATAGAAGTATCCAACTTACATTACAAAATTGGACTGGTTAGAACATTGTCTTTTATTGATTAGTCTCTCGCCCATTGGCTAGGACCATCTTGACAGCCAAAAGGTGGCTATAAGACATTTATGAACTATTAAAAGAAAAGCTGAGACTTATTACACATTTTAAGTGTTACTTTAGGCAAATCAATTCCAAATCGGGAGCACCAAACAGGAAGTAGTTAGGAGCACTCCATAGGTGGGAGCTTGCTGTGCTGTGCTTAGTTGCTCAGTCATGTCCAACTCTTCATTACCTCATGGACTGTAGCCCATTAGGCTCCTCTGTCCATGGGATTCTCCAGGCAAGAATACTGGAGTAAGTTGCCATGCCTTCCTGCAGGGGATCTTCCCAATCCAGGGATAGAATCCAGGTCTCCCATATTGCAGGCAGATTATTTATGACAGCCCACCAGACTCCTCTTTTCATGGGATTCTCTAGGCAAGAAGACTGGAGTGAATAGCCATTCCCTTCTCTGGGGTGGGGGGGGGGGGTCTTCCCAACCCAGGGATCGAACCTGGGTCTCCTGCATTGCAGATGGATTCTTTACCATGTGAGCCACCTGGGAAACCTCCCAGATGGGAGCTTGGGAAGAGACTTCTAGAGTCAAGAGGTGGAAGCAAAGCCAGGAAATTGTTTACTTGGCTGTAGCACAAGGAGTTGCCTTATTTAGGAAAATCTAGCTGTCTGTGATTGGTTGTCCTTAGGTTTTGATTTCTTAACTTTGAGACATTTACAGGTGTACATTTGGTTTTCCTTATGGAGCTGCTAAGATTTCCCAGGTGCCTCAGGGATAAAGAACCTGCCAGCCAATGCAGGAGACACAAGAGATGCTGCTTCAATCCTTGGGTCAGGAGGATACTCTGAACAGGAAATGGCAACCCACTCCAGGATTCTTGCCTGGGAAATCTCATGGACAGCGGAGCCTGGCAGGCTACAGTGCATGCGGTCACAGAGTCGGACACGACTGAGCGTGAGCATGATGGAACTAGTAAGGTATTAAACCCACCCCGGTCTAATTGTTTCATTATTGTGGTATTAAATTCACCTCGGCTTCATTGTTCCTAATTAATTTAATACTCAGAATGACCATGCTCTTAAAGTACACAGGCTATGTGTTTTACCAGCAATAAGCAGCGTTCTGAGTACACATGTTCTGAAAGATGTCTAGACAACTAAATCAGATTCTTTCTATAGAATTCCTGTGATCCTGTAGTGTAGGTATTTTTGGAAGGGCTCTTGGGAATCTTCACACAGACTATTTTCTCAGTGAATCAAAGATACAGAGGTTAATATTTGGCAACGGCCAAGTTATTCAGTATTTCTGAATAGTTTCATTATTTATAGTGAATTAAATAAGGTATCATGGAAATATGCAATGAATATAAATTAAATATTAGTATTTTAAAAATTAGATTATCTGTTCTAGAATTGAGAACCATAACTTGAACTCTTCTTGTCAAGTAAATTTCTAGCATATGAATGATTTTCACAGGATTGTATCTACAAGGTGGCACTTGCCTACTTTCCTGCTCCAGAGAAAACTTTGGCGAGAAAATTGGAGAAATTAACTTCATTTTGGAGACAAAGGAATTTATTTAATTTGTATTCCTGTAATTCAAAGATAAGGTAGCTCTGATTAGAACTCTAGACTGAGAATGAAGAATAACCTCTTATAGAACTCATCCAAATTTATCTTTGCTTCAGACCAATAAACTGTAGCCTCACTCCTTTGTAGCCAGATTATAGCTCATCAGTCTGACTAAAAAATCACTGTGAAATTGCTCTATAATAGTTCTGTTGCTGTGCCTATAAATATAGGCACCGAGTGACTCTTCCACATTCTAGCTGCTCAGCTACGCTTTACTGTGGCAAACTAAAGAGCCCCAGGAATATTGTAAATGACAAATTACAACAGCCACAAGTAAAACATGAAATGTCAACACTAAGTTATCAGTAGGTTAAAAAAGAAGAACAAAAGTGGGTCCCTGAAGTTCAGAACTATTTTTAAAAATCTTATTTTGCCACTGATTCAAGCTTATCCTTTTTTTTATATACAAGTTAGAAAGATGAAATGAAATTACTTAAACTTTTAATCTGCTATGACTAACTTTTAGGAAAAATTCTAAAACGTAGGCAAAAAACTGTTCCTTTTACCTAAATAAGAAATTATTAAAATGTTGCCATAAGGAGAGGAGAAAGATAAAATCAGATATTACAGCTGGGAAGAGCTTGAATGTAAGTTAGTCAAAGTGTTGAAAGGAATCTGAAAATACATGTTCTACGTGTTTTCTATTAAAACAGGACAAGGACCAGAGTAGGCAAGCTGGACTTCATGCTTTTCCGTGTCGATGTTATCACTGTGATGCTCCTTGTCTACTTACTGTCCTTTTTCTCCGTAGCTTTGTTGCTCTCAATGTGTTACCCAGCACTAAAATTACCCTAAGTGCTTGATAACGATGATGATTTTTTAGCCAATCCAAATTCACTGCTGCTGCATAGGGCCTGGCAATCTGCAAAATTAACCAACTTACCAAGCAATTTTTCAAAGGAATAAAATTTAAGAACAATGACTTGGAGATGTATGATGAGTTAATATGAAGAAATCAATGAATACCTTTTTTTTTAATTAAAATTTTATGGAATTTGTTTCAGTATTGCTTCTGTTTTCCTTTTTTCCTTTTTTTTTTTTTTTTCCCGCTGTAAGACATGCAGGATCTTAGCTCCCAGACCAGGGGTCAAACCCTTACCATCTGCATTGGAAGACAGAAGCTTAACTGCTTTGCTGTCAGGGAATTTCTTAACAAACAAACGAAAAAAAAGAAAAACAGTTTTAGGCTCTCAACAAGAGCAAAGGGAAGGTACAACATTCCCCATGTATTTCCTGCCATCACACACATACGTCTTCTCCCGTTATTAACATAGCACACCAGAATGGTGCACCTTTTACCAAAGAGGAACCTGCACAGACACATCAAAATTACCCTAAGTCCATCAGTTCAGTCGCTCAGTCATGTTCGACTCTTCGCGATCCCATGAATCTCAGCACGCCAGTCCTCCCTGTCCATCACCAACTCCTGGAGTTCACTCAGACTCACGTCCATCGAGTCCGTGATGCCATCCAGCCATCTCATCCTCTGTCGTCCCCTTCTCCTCCTGCCCCCAATCCCTCCCAGCATCAGAGTCTTTTCCAATAAGTCAACTCTTCGCATGAGGTGGCCAAAGTACTGGAGTTGCAGCTTTAGCATCACTCCTTCCAAAGAAATCCCAAGGCTGATCTCCTTTAGAATGGACTGGTTGGATCTCCTTGCAGTCCAAGGGACTCTGAAGAGTCTTCTCCAACACCACAGTTCAAAAGCATCAATTCTTCGATGTTAAAGTTCACTCTTGGTGATGTGCATTTCATGGGGTGAGACAAGTGCATCATGCCGTGTATCCATCGTTAAACTAGCATATAGGATATTTTCACACTCTGGGAACTGCTCTGTGCTCTTCCTCTTCATCTCTCCTTGGTCCCAACCTCTGACAACCACAGATCATCTTATTACCCACATAGTTTTGCCTTTTCCAGAATGTCACCTAATTGGAGTCATACAGTGTGTAATCTTTTCAGACTGGCTTCTTTTACTTAGTAATATACATTGACGTTAACTCCATTTCATTTCTCGGTTTGATAGTTTTTGTTTTGTTTTTATTAGAATGCTGACTAATATGCCCTTTGGGCTCCCCTGGTGGCATGGTGGTAAACACTCTGCCTGCCAGTGCAGGAGGCACACGAGATGCGGTGTCAAAAAAAGACGTGACTTAAAGATTGACCGTAGATTATAGGAATTATCTAATTTACCTTTTTTTTTTTTCAGAAGTTGTTAGAATAAAATTTCTACAAGTAAAGACTTCAATCAATGCAGTGTGTTGCTTAAAATCCCCTTTTTGGAGGGGATATTAGGTAATTGGGGCATATATAATTCTTCTAATTTTGATGCATAAAGGAAATGAGGTGTGATGTATGTAGGAACAAATATATAAAGATAAATTGAAATGTACTGAAAAGATTAGGAAGTGACCTGTCCAACACAGTCCTCCAAGACGTCACTGCCTTTCATAACTTTTTGAGGTATCTTATAACTTTGTAAGTCATAAAACATCATATTAATGCAAATATGTTTTTTTAAAAATTGTGAAGTTATTGTGTCCAGTTAAGTGCGACTATTATTGCCCTATGAACTGATCTGTTTTACCTAAAATGTAACTTCAAATTCCCCTTTGAAATGGTTGTAAGATATTGTTTCTCCCGCTAATTAGTGATATAAATTGTTTACTATGTGTTCATTTTATATACATATGAACATATGATTAAATGCTTTAATATATTTTCATTTATCATTAATTTACCTTCTAGACAAAAAGGTCTCCCTCCTTTATGTTCTGGTAAGTAGCAAAAAATATTTGAAGTTCCACCCCATTCACCTGTCTTTTACAATAAAGCATAACCACTTCCTAAAAGTCTGCCTGAATATATCCTATCAAACCTGTGCTTATATCATTGCTGCCCCATGACTGGCACCTACTCCAAAGCCTATGCATCTCTTCCAGACTAACCTCCTTCACCTTGGTAAATGTGAAGTGATCCTGCCGCACATTTGATAAGGCCACCATTATTCTTCCTGCGATTGTTTCAATTCACTTTTCAGACTAATTTCATAGTAAAAGAACTTCTGGCTGATTTTACATGTTTGTTTGGCTTTATCATCTTCATATAGATAGTATCTCTTAATGAATTTTGCTGTAACAAATCTAGCCTTTCTAATTCATGTGCTGAGTCGCTCAGTTGTGTCCGACTCTTTGTGACCGCAGGGATTATAGCCCACCAGCTTCTCTGTCCATAAAATTCTCCAGGCAAGAATGACGGAATGGCTAGCCATTTCTTTCTCTGGGGGAATCTTCCCTGCCCAGGAAACATGGACATCTAATAAATATTACAGTCAACATTAATGAATGTTCCATTTGATATTTTGTTGGTTGATTTAGAAATGAGAACAATAAAAAAGCATGAAATTAAAAGCATCTTTTATTTGTTAGTCGCATTGATTATCAAAAGGCAGAAGGAACCTGAGACAAATTATCAGAATTGCTACAAATAGAAACTTTAATTTCCTAAAACTTGGAAATTCAGAACACTGTAGTCTACTTAATATGTAACAAACTGCTGTACTATCAGGGAAGTCCTTTTAAAAAAAATCAGTTTTAGACTCTCAGCAAGAGCAAAGGGAAGGTACAGGGACTTCCCATGTATTTCCTGCCATCACACATATACGGCTTCTCCCATTATCAACATAACACACCAGAATGGTACACAAAGATACCAAGTTTGTATTTTAAAATGATTTTTGATAATCCTTGAGATTATTTTTCCTCTCCATAGTTTGTTCTGTTTATAGACAACCCCAGACTCTCTCCCCCAATAAACATCTCTAAATGAGCAAGACGATTAATTCAGCAAAGAAAGATGTCAAGCCTGCAGACAAGAAAATGGATCAAATTATGGTTAGACAGATTAACCAAGTGACAATCTGGCAGTTGGAATTTATAATAAAGGCAAATAATGAGAGATCATCCAGGAAATAGAAAACTTAAAAATAGTTTTCAATGTGGGATAAAGGGCATGTGGAGAAGTTTTCTTTGCATTTAACAGAAACTAGGAAAACACAACTGTCAGAAGATTAAATGTTACTTGTAAGTGGTTAGAAATAAGATGAAAATAAATTAGGTAATTAGAGAAAATTTTCTTCAATTGGTTGCTCTGTACATCATAAAACATAGTTGGCTATTTTTTTCTTCTTTACAAACTTAAGTCTTTCTTTTTTAAAAGCTAGGACAGAGAAAGAAGGAATGTTACCCAGAAATCAATTTAAATCTACACTATTTTTGCATAGCAAAATTATAATTGGAAAGTAATTTATAACCTTGAGTTTGTAAAATCTGTTACTTTTCACTCATTGTCAACATTATACCAGAAGGTCCTAATAAAAATATGATACGAAATAATTAGTTTTAATGCAGGGAAAGTTTGTGAGATAAAATATAGGAAATATGGCCAGGGCACACAGCATGATGTACCTAAGACTGGGTGAATGATAAGAAAACCTCAAGGAAAACTTTGCCCTTCAGGTATTTTGGCTTCAGGATTCTGTCTAGCACTAATGTTGTTGAACTATATGGTATCACTCTTAAAAATCTAAACAGGGTGATAAACCTGAATAAATGTGAGATGTCTTACCTACTTCTTTCTAAGATACTGAAGCATAATGACTTTGGTGCATGAATGCTCACTCAGTTGCTCAGTCATGTCTGACTCTTTTCAATACTGTGCATTGTAGACAGCCAGGCTCCTCTGCCCATGGGATCTTCCAGGCAAGAATACTGGTGCCTTCCCTAATTTTACACTTGTTTTTAAAGTGAGCATTGATTGGATGAGAATATATATATATATTTTCCCAATACATTTGGGAAACATTTCTCTGTTATCCCAACACTCCTTATTCATTAATTTATGCACTGATCAATATTAGTGTGGCAGAGGTATTTATTCCAAAATCTCTCTTCCTTTCATGTCTGGCTTCACCCTGTTTATTCACAATTATTTTCATAATATTTTATTGTGATGCCACAAACTAAGAACAAGTCTCTGGAGGGAATAGTGTTCCAAGGCATGGCCATCATTAGATGACAATAAGCTTGTTTTCATTCCAACAATCTTAGCTTTGTTAAAGGCTAAGTGGAAGAAATTAACATACTGCATGCCTTACAAAGAAAATTGTGTCTAATTATTTTGCTTCTCAAATCATCCCGTGAGGCATTGATTGGACTATAAATATGTTTCATTTCAGTTACCCTTGGCTAACATTTATAATTTTTTATTGTTGTTGATGATAGTCTGTTAATTGAAATAAGATTATTCTACTAAATAAAGGTAAATAAAATTACTTGGAGGAGCGAGGATACCCAAGTAACCATTCATTTTGGTCAGAAATTAAAAGTACAATGAACCAAATATCTAAACATCTAAAATGTAGCATTCAAAATTGTCTGTATCTTTCAAAAAAATGAAATTCAATTTGGAAAAATCTTAAGGAAAAATCTATATGTTGATCTTCCTATCAAGGGCTCTGGTAGGCAGAGTAATAGCCCCCCAAAGACAGGTGCGAGTCTCTGTAAGCTGCGGATATACCACTTAGCATGAGGTGAGAGGGGCAGGCTGGTTATCCAGCTGGGGCCAATTTAATCACATGCTTTCTTATGACCCAGAGAGATGTTATGGGGAGGGAGGTGGGAGGGGGGGGTTCATGTTTGGGAACGCATGTAAGCATTAAAGATTTTAAAATTAAAAAAATAAAAATAAAAATAAAAAATAAAAGCAGAGAGACTTTCCCACTTGTGGTGAGAGAGGGAAGATGGCGGAAGGGCGGTAAGAGACTCAAGGTGGCTGACTCTCAAGATGGAGGAAGAGGCTGGGCGTCACGGGCAGCGGGTGGCCCTGAGAAGCTGGGAAAGTAAGTGAACAAGCTCTCTCCTCCAGGAGGAGCGAGCCTGCCCATACCTTTGACTTAATCGTTGGGGCATATATGGAACTTGTGATGTATAGAATTGTGAGAGAGCGCGTGTGCTGTTTTTTTTTTTTTTTTCTAACTGTGAACTTTAGGGTAGTTTGCTTTGACTGAGAGAGAAAATTAACACAAGGCTTTATTGTTGCATGTGGTATTTTAAATTAACCATGAGAGTTTAGAAACGCCCTGTGAAGCAGCCATAATTAACTCATGTCTTCTTGAGGGGGAGGGGGGACATAACCGAGTAGGAATTTTAACCAAATTAAATGTTGATAGATAATTAAAGGAGGAACTATAGACGCAGGCCTGGGTTTGGGTTTGTAGGTATTTACCAGGTGTTCTTTACCAGCGTTTTCATGGGAAAGGAAAGTCACTACCTTAAGTTCCTTAAATTTTCTGCTTTTAAGGCGTCATGTGGTTAGATTGGCCACACCTGGGTAATCCAAGTTACTCTCTCCACAACAAGAATCTTAACAATAATCACACCTGCAGAAGTCCTTTTGCTATGTAACGATAATATTTCACAAATAAAGCATGAAATTGAGAGAAAGGATTTACATTTTGGCTTTTCATGGAGAGATACTGGTTTATATACACTAAAAAAGCTTTTGTATGTTTCACAACGTGCCTTTCCTGAGTTATAAGCATAAATGGTTATTAACACCCCAGCAACCAAAAGTTATATTTTAATTGGAAAACCAAGCATCTGTATCTTGCAAAATAGTTGAAGTCTCTCTACTCTCGGAAAAAAGTCAGAACTATTGTATAGTTTTACCACAGTATAATTTAATATCTGTAAGACCCTAAATATGAAAGTTAAAAGTAACATAACAATAGAGTTTAAAGAGATTTTAGATTTTCCCAGAAGACCAGGGCTTTGAAAATCTGTGAAGTACTTTACTCAATTTATATTTGAATTAAAAATTAAAGAAAATACTTGCACAGATTACTTGATGTCCTGCAAAAGGAAATAAAAGTTTTAAAAAACTGAAAGATTAATGGCATAATAATATATATCAGGTATGTCACACATGACATTCGAATCTTCTGAACAAATCCCATCAGGTATTACATTTTTCTGTTTTTACAGATGAGAATACTGAGGTTCTCATTTTAGTTATAACTGTAATCATGGAGCTGATAAATGGCAGGAGAATTCACTGCAACTTCCACTGACTCTGAAACTTTTGCTTTTTAAAAATCTCCAACCTAGTGCCTGTCCCTTTTAACTGAAAAATAAGCACAAAGGTAACCCCCATGTCTGCACAAATCCCTGTGAACAAATGGTACAGGCAAGCCGAGTGGAAGCCTACACAATGGGACTCAGTCTGCAGTGGATTAAAGGTGCTCACGTACACTTTGATGCTCCTCCCAGGGAGAGGTGAGGGGCTAGGTCTCCTCCTCTTGATCGTGGCTGACCCTTGGACAGCTTCTGTTTTGATGCATAGGATGTGGCAGACGTGAGGCAATGTCAGAGACTGGGTCCCGGCTTCTTCCTCTGACAGCTGCTCCTTGTCTCCAGCACAGTCGAGCTGGGACCCCTGCTGAGGCCTCCATGCTGTGAGGAACCCCAAGCTGACTTTAGGAAGATGTGAGTGGGAGGGAGGAGGGGGAAGCCCAGCCATCATCCCCTTCTCTAGCCCTTCCTGTCCTCCCAGCTGAGGCTGACTGTGAGCAGAAATGAACCTTCCCTGCTACAATCCCATCCAGATGCCTGACCCTCAGAATCATGAACTATAATAATTCCCTTTGACCTTCAGCTACTAAATTGGGGCATGTTTTGTTATCCAGTTGAAGGCAATCAGAACACTGATATATAATAGTTGATTTTGTTCTATGTCTATATGTGGTAATCATGCACACAGTCATCCTGCTTTCTGGTTTTCTAGTCATTCTTGAGGAAAGGAAATGCTGTTCATGACTTCATTTTTGACTCTTCTTTCAGACTAATATTCATTCGAATGTCAACAAGTCTTAATGCTTGGACTCTTTTGAGCCAAGCACTTTTCACTGAGGAATCGCCACACAGTTACTTGTTTTCATGTTTTATCCCAATGACTTGCGATTGCAGATACACATTTTAGGATGAATTTAGGCATGCTGGTGAAAATAATATAGTGTCTGATGTATCCAAAAATCTTAAACTGGAAAACAGGCTCAAGGTCAGTATGTTATGGTCAATCCCCTTGTGAATGGTAAAGCAGTATATGGGTATCAGTCATTTTCATTTAAAGCTGTTTGATTATTGAGTCCCTACATTCAAGACAGTGGTGATGAGTCTTGTCCAGGTGTCTAAACTTTTTAAGTGATAGCTTGTCACACATGATGCCAACATGTAGACTATGTGTCTGAGAGAAATAAGGAAAAACCAGGAAAGATGAAGTCTACAGCTTTTGTAAGCAAGAGATTGTTTTCTGACTGGATGGGTTGATGTTGTTCACAGCTTGAGTTTAGTAGGAATTGGCAGACACAGCAGGGGGACATCTATGTATGGTTCCATACATCCCAGTTAGCATCTTACTAACAGATGTTAGGGGGTGGGGGAACAAAAACAGGTATCCATGTGGACTGGAGCCTTATCCAACAGAACGAGGATCTTGTTGTAAGTTTCACAGAATGTGGAACTGGTTAATGGAATGTGTTTTACAGAAAGTCAGCCGTCTAAACATAATAGGAGCCATGACCAGTCTCTTAGGTTAGTAGCATCATAAGATATGACTCTGATGAGGGAAAAATAGAGCCACACTGTCCATTATGGCAGCTCCTAACAGTGCCTCGCTATTTAAATTAGGTTATTCAGTTCCTGGGCAGTACTGGCAGTGCTCATTAGCCACAAGGGCCTGGGTACCATATTGGACAGCCCAAATATGGATCACTTCCATCACTGTAGAAAGCTCTGCTTCATATTATTTTTCCAGAACCAAGTTGGGCTCTTTTGGAACCTAGAGGGTAGAAATGCTAAATCTAGCCTATGATACTCTAGCAACCACTTTCAGTTGAAAGGTCTGCCAGCCTGTGTATTGATCTGGAGAATCCTAAAAGCTGCTGGAGCCTGCAGATGCCACCAGACTTTGAGATCAGATAGCACAACACTTGAGAGCATCCTTGTAGTGACCCCTCATCTGTCTGCTTTGTTTAAACTTGTCCTGAGACTCACCCTTCCATTCACAAATGTTTCCTGAGACCTGACTTGGGCACCAAGATTCTGTGGTGAACAAAACGTGTGCTCTACTCTCATACTGTTCATGGGGTTCTAAAGGAAATCAGTCCTGGATATTCATTGGAAGGACTGATACTGAAACTCCAATATTTTGGCCACCTGATGTGAAGAACTGATTCATTGGGAAAGGCCTTTATGCTGGGAAAGATTGAAGGTGGGAGGAGAAGGGGATGACAGAGGATGAGATGGTTGGATGGCATCACCGACTGAATGGATGTGAGTTTGAGTAAGGAGTTGGTGATGGACAGGGAAGCCTGGCAGGCTGCAGTCCATGGAGTTGCAAAGAGTCAGACACAACTGAACGAGTGAACTGAACTGCTCTCATGGAGATTACATTCTATGTGGTGGAATTTTTTTTTTTTTAAATCAAGCACATTAAGATAATTTTATACTTAAGTTCTATGACGAATATTTTTAAAAGGCGATGGAGTAGGGGGAAGCTGGTGTTCAGGTGACTAGAAAAGTCTTTCTTGAGAAGGAGCTAGTCACACAAAGCACCAATGATTCATTTGATCCATAAATGTTAATATATGCACCCCTGTTATTAGCCAGGTAGTGTACTAGATTACCAGTGGGGTGTTTGTACTACCACTAAATGACCATAAATTGTGTTAGAAATTTGGGACCCATGTCCATTCCCAACATACTGTATTGAAATTTCTTGCATGTGGTCCAAAGATTAATGTCTTCAAAAATCACTAGAAGTAATTTTTAGCCATAGGCAGAATGATAGTAAAGACACCTGAATGTTCTCTTGAACTTGACTTAGTAGAAAAGAGAAACAATTAAAAGGAAACAAATATGATCAAGGTTGTACTGGCTTCAAAATGAATAAGGGATTGGAGAGGACAGAAAGTGAATTGCAAGAGACAATTAGAAAACTAATTCATATTAAAAGTTACAGAGGGCTAAACAGGAGAAATTATAAAAAATAGTGACATTTTTTTTCCCACTGTGAAATTAGGAAAAATAAAGAGTCAGCAGGAACCCTGAGATTTTCAGTTTCATGTCTGATATAAAGAGGATGATGTTTTGAGATACAACCAAATCATAAATATTAGGAGAAGGAGACTGGGGTTGTTTTCAGACATTGTAAATTTGTAATTCTTGTTGTGGTTGCTTACTTTTCCATTTTCTAAAGTTCTGAGACAGGGATAAGTAACAAAGAAAAACATGATTTCATGCCAAAGACTAAGCTAGATAAAAATTACTCATGCCCAAGAAAATTTTAAGGCTGCCATGTTATCCAGAATACATATGCTATAAGTTGGGATTTCCAAGTCAGATCCACCTTATTACAGATAAAGTTGAAAAGGAAACCAGGCTTTTGTCTTTTCCAGAATCAATTTTAGAACTTGTATGATGAGGAATATTCTTCCAAAACAAAGCCATCTAACATCAAAGTCCAATTAAAAAGTAAACTGGACTAAATATATTCACGTATTAGCTCGACCTAAGTCTGGGAACTGGGCCAAACTTTTCAAGTTATACTGTCATTATTTACAAAAAAAAAAAAAAAAAGAAATGTTAACTAACATTATTAAATAAAAGCACCATACACACACACATATAGGGACCAAAATAAATGCTAATGTTGAATGTTTAAAATGTATATATACACACAGCGAAGATAAAATACCTCTTGAACATTGCTGGAAATAGTAGCTATGCCAGGAGAAAATGTATACAGTCTTCTTGGCTGTAGGGTACACATTTATTGTGTTATACAAATATACAAAAAAGTCACTTCCACAGTTGCCTAAAACAAAATTGAAGTCTAACACTTTTCATTTAAAGTTATTTCCTCTGTTCCATTTCTTGATGAACAGCAGTTCATGAAACTTAGGTGTTTTGAAAAATAGATGTAGTATAAATGATACCTTGGTCTATGAAATAGAAACTTTTTGTGTGCATTTCAAGAAAAAAATTACATCTGTTGATAGTTTAATTTTTTTCATAATCCCACTTTTATCTTTTAATGGATGTGAAATAAATGAAATTCCTTTTTCTCTTCTGCCTTTCTACCCAGCTGTGTAGCCACCATCAAGATATCATTTTATATTCTTCTAGATCTTATTTTTTTAACTTTATTTTAATTTTATTGAAGTATAGCTGATTTAAAATGTGTTAGTTTGGGGGTATACAGCACAGTGTCTCATGTATACTTACTGTTTTTCCTTATAGGTTATTACAAAGTATTGACCATAGTTCTCTGTGTTGTATAGTAGGTCCTTGATTGTTTTCTATAGTGTGTATATGTTAATCCCAAACTCTATCTTATTCTTATAGAAATATACATTTTTGTTGTTTTCTCCCAAATAAAAATGACTTTGCAATGTGCTTTTTTGGTTTACGTACAGTGAATATTTTTCCAAATCAGTACATATGAATTTGTTTCTTTTTAATTACTCCATGAATTTCCTTTAAGATATTTTCTATCACTGATTAAACATTTTTCTGTTAATTGAGACTTCTCCTTCAATTTTTGATTGAAGTAAACTACACTGTACTGAGCATCCCTGGACACATTTTTGCTTGCTTGTTTGTAAAAAGCCAGTATTTCTGTAGGACAGAGCCCTTAAAGTAGAATTTCTAGTGAAATTGCTGGGTCAAAGGTGATGCATATTTTCATTGTGACAGATAGTGCTAATCTGACTTTAAAAAAGCTATCTTTATGCCCATCAATACCATTGCAAGAGCTCATTTTCCTTTCACTGATGTTATCAATCTATGGAAATGTTGCCAATCAAGTAGGTGAATAAGTTAACTTGTTTAACAGAAAGCTGATACTTGGTATTCATGATGGACCCTGTAAGTTGTCTTATTGGCCACATCCTATTTGGTCCTGGGCAGATATTTTTGTATTTTGCTTGGATGCCGTATTCAGGCAAGTTATATTTTGTGCTTAAGAGAGTTTTCCTAACCTGACCAGACACTTAGGCCACCTATCTGGATAAACATCCTTCTCTATCTGAAATATTCGTTCCCTCCTGCCTTGCCATAGGGCTGTGTGTGTGTGTGTGAGACGATCACCTCCGTGTGGGGTCCAGGGACTTTGAAGCATGGTAACTTCACTGACATGTTGATGAGCCCAGACATGAAGGAGGTGATGATGACAGAAAAGGGTAATTGGGAAGTTCTGCCCTGGGGAAGAAATAGTTTGTGTCTGGGAGAGAAGGGTTGACCATTCTTTCTCAAATGACATTTCTTTTTGAAAGACAGTGTTAAAAGTGTGCAGTTCCAGAGACAGCCTGGTTATTGCAGAAATATCTACCATGGCATGCTTGAACTCGTTTTCTTTCAAGGTTGGAAAAAATAGAAAAATGTGCATCTCTTGAAGAGATTTCCAAACCGTCATTGTGAACAGTAATCCAGTATTTCAGTTTATAAATTGAAAGGGTTTTAAACAAGAAGCAATTATTTCAGGCAGAAAGCAAACATAAATGCCAGCAGCCAAAACAACCTGTGAAAAGATATGCTTAAAACTGAGATTTTTTTTATATATACATTTATCTGTAGCTCTTGACTTTTAAATTCCATAGACATTTTTACCCTGAGAAATGAATATGAAACATTAAAATGTTGAAGAAAGGCATAAGAACACTTTAAAAAGAATATTTTTAATATTTAAGAAAATACTAATATTGTGTTACCAACTCCAAAGCCAAACAGGAAACACTCCTCAGCATGATTAGAAGTTAGAGGGAGAAGAAAACCATAATAATAATAATATTTTTTGTTACTTGTACTTTGGGAACACTGTTATTTGCCAATCACCTAATACATAAAAGTAGATTCACTCTTATTATATGTTTGTATTCTTTCAGAGAAGGCGTCAGCAAAATTGTCTTATAGCACCTTGTAAAAGTTTTAAGAGTGACTCAAGTCATGTTTCATTAGAAAAATCTCAGGACCCTTTAGCTTCTACTTGTCAGACTGATTTGTCTTTTTTTTTTTTTTTTAGGGGCCCTGTCAGCTTGGCCTCTGCTCAAAAGATGTGTTTTTTCTTAAGTTGAGAAGTATTTAAAAAAAAAAAAAATTCAACATTACTAATTCAAATATTATCTTAGTTTCTGAAAGTAAAGAGTGATATAAATTGCACTAAATTCTTATCTATACTTAGGAGGATCTCTCTCTGTGGAGATAATATATTTTATGTCTCTCTCTATACAGACTCTTTCCTTTTAATGACTACATAGTATTTCCATGTATACTTTGTGACCCTGTAGACAGTAGCCCACCAGGCTCCCCTGCCCATTGGATTCTCCAGGCAAGAATATTGGAGTGGGTTGCATGCCCTCCTCAAATTACGCTCAGTGGTTATTTAATGTTTACATTTTCCCCTCAAGACAAGGAATCCTTAATGAGCATTAACCATGTTTGTTTATTGCTCCAAGTATCAATCTACCACATTCTCTACCCACACATACAAATACTGTGAAAATCATTTGTGTCGGTATATAGTCCTGTTAATTCTTTACTACAGATAAACTCAACAGCACACAAGAAAGTTTTTTTTTAACCTAATTTTTGTCAAAACTAGCATCTTAGCATTTTTTTTTTTAATTTGGCATTCCTAGTATGTTTTATGGTATATAATTAGTACTTAATATTTGCTGAATGAAAAATAAATCTTGGCTCTTTTGGAGTGTTTATAAACGAGAAAAAAGACTGATAAAATAAATATTTGAACATTTTGTGCAGTATGAACAGATAAATTAATGAGGATTTTTTGGATATTTGTGAAATTTTTACAAATAATTTTATTGTTACTCAAACGATTAAATAATAATCCTCCTTTCAAGGATCATATTGAAATGGGAAAATTGGTTTCATCTCAGTCATACTGTTAAAACTTTTTCAGTGTAATAATAGGTTTTCTTTATTACAAAGTGATTTAGATTGAAGTATAAATAAAAGTTCTGGAGAGATTAGATACTACTACATTAGCTTGCCACATTAGTATAAAAAATATAACACATATTAAACTAGCATACATGGTTCAAGATTTTATCAACCAACTCAAGTTCATTAAATTTGCTGTTTCCTGTCGGTCCTTTTTTTTTTTTTTAATTTTTTTCAATGATGGAGGCTCCCTAAATTTCACTGGGGCTTTCCATGTACGAATTTGTATATCTATCATTCATATTTGGTCATTTGATTTAAAGTTTCAGTGTTCTTTAGCTAGTTTTAAATAAACTTAAAATTTGCTCTTCATTCTCTGTGTGAACAGCCAGATTGACAGGGAATGTGTCTGGAGTAACAAGTCAATATGGTTGGTTAATACCCTTCTCTTCTTGAGCACGTACAGGAAAATTTTTTATAAATAGCCTTTTTAGTGCAATGGTTCTCTTAAAAATCACACCAGTAATAATTCTGTGCAGAAATAAGGCAGCCAAATGTGTGGAAATAAATTCCATTTGTGTATAAAATATCTAAGATAGGAAAAATTATACTTGTAAAATTTAAAGCTAGCTAAGGATTCATTGAAAAAAATTTTCATATACCATCCCCTCAAATCTGGTTTTAAAGAGGCTGTAACATAATTCTAGGAATAAAAACCTTCTGGAACTGGGGTCTATGGAAAAGAGATTACAGCCCCCATAACATTCTAGAAATGCAGAGAGCTTGCAAGATCATCTCGGAGAAGTTTCTTTTCTTTCCTTGCTATAGATTAAACAGGGGTTCTGAAAACACTGCTTTCCATGAGCATACATTTCTTCCATTGGTGCTGAATTTTGTATTAATTAATTACACTTTTTTCCTCTTGGTAAAGAACACTTTTAAGGATGAAAATCACTGTTCTGCTTGTGTGAAAACTTCTGTTGACTTTGAGAGGTAAGCATTGACTTTTGATAGGAGGGTGCAACTTACTGAAGACAGAATGTGAACCCATGGTGAGAGGCTGCTTCTAGGGTATAGTTTAGTTATCTAAAAAGAATGTGTCTAATGTCAGTCTAAGGAATCATATGCCTTTAGATTTTTACATGGGAAAGTTCAGTAAGACATTTTGACATAGAAAATTTCAACTTCGAAAAGGAACTTAAAAAAAAATGCTGTTTGTTCATTCTTTTGAAATATATCTGAGCACAGGAAGAGTAACTTAACAGCAAGGAATGCTGGGCATGGGGTTTTTCACCACTTTGAACTGTCAGCTAGTTTCTCAAAATGTATCAGGCTCTGGGAAGTCTATGGAGGCTTTAGAAAGTAATCAAGCAATGGCTGACGATGCATAAGCCTGAATCATCTTATGTGTTATTCCGTGTCTTTTGTAGGCGGGAAAGTCATTGCTGGCTGTGATGGGAGCTGAATGGTATAGGCTCTTAATGCTCTCAACAATTTCCAACTCGCATGTCAGGCCAAAATTGTAATAACAAAGCTCAGGGCAGCTGCCTGCGCTGGGTTTGGTTCTAACTCAGGTGAGAACACTCATCATGTCTCTACCCTTCATGAACACACATGCATACAGGTTTTCAAATATAAAGTCAAAGGCATTTCAAGATTTGAATAGAATCCTTCAGACTTAAAAGTAACCTAAAAGAGCAATAGTTTTGGAACTTTCCCAAGGATTAAACAAATGGCAAGATCTTGTCTGTTTAAATGTGTATGTCTTCAGGCCTGTCAGATCTCATAGAGTTTTATTTTCAATAGAAAAATAGCAGGTTAAATTAACATTAAAAAAAAATAAAAATAAATAAAATAAAATAAAATAAATAAAAAGGATGGTTAAAAAAAAAAAATTTAAACTGTGCAGGGTCATGCAGACTCCTGACTAATTTCTTTTACTGGTTTGTCCTAAAATCTAAAGTAAGAGTGATTTTGCAATTTTATTTATAGTATAGTATTTGAATAATAAAACCCAGTGTTTCTTTAATATATTATATTCTTCTGCAGGCCTTCATATGTGCTCAGTATCTAATATGAGATTTATGGTTAAGTAAGTTAATTTTTGCAGATTCATATAAGTGACTTATTTAGGACTCCATTAAGGATTTAGAGGGAGAATGCCCCTATTCTTTCATAATGTTATTACCCTGTGCCATTCCAATAACATTTAATAGATGGTTAACATTCTCCAACATTAAGCTTGTGGTATGGGAGCTTTGAAAACATCACATATTTGGATTTCTCTTTAGCAGTTTCAGATCAGTTCAGTCACTCAGTCGTGTCTGACTCTTTGCGACCCCATGAATCGCAGCACGCCAGGCCTGCCTGTCCATCACCAACTCCCGGAGTTCACTCAGACTCACGTCCATCGAGTCCGTGATGCCATCCAGCCATCTCATCCTCGGTCATCCCCTTCTCCTTCTGCCCCCAATCCCTCCCAGCATCAGAGTCTTTTCCAATGGGTCAACTCTTTGCATGAGGTGGCCAAAGTACTGGAGTTTCAGCTTTGGCGTCATTCCTTCCAAAGAAATCCCAGGGTTGATCTCCTTCAGAATGGACTGGTTGGATCTCCTTGCAGTCCAAGGGACTCTCAAGAGTCTTCTCCAACACCACAGTTGAAAAGCATCAATTCTTTGGCGCTCAGTTTAGCAGGATCATAATCATAATTTAAAATCAGATTTGAAATACTGTTTTCTAAAAATAACTGACATATGTATTTTTCCTTGGGTGGAGAGGCAAAGAGAGACATTCCTTTGGTATGCCCTGTTTGTCTTTATGACTCATTATCAGTGCAGTCACTGTATTTCTGAGGATGAGAATAAATGTTTATTGAAACAAATCAACCATGGTGTGACAAGTTAAAATTTGTTTGCAGAGACAAAGTCAGTTCCTATGTAAAAATGTGTAATTAAAATGGTATAAAACCCTACTTCCTCATAAGGACAACCATTGGTTCTTTGACAGAACAAGTATTGAGTGAATATCCAGCCATTCCACACAATAACTTTCCCAGACTCTGAATTTACAGTGATGATCGAAATGAACAGGTTTCACAGAGACTTTACAGTCCTTTACCTGGGAAAAGACTCTCAATAAAATGGTCATAGTAATAGATGTTTTCTTGATTCCAGTTCCGATGATTCTGAAGGAAAGAGACCCAAGTCAATGAAACTAGCTTAAAGTAGAGATCAGAGAGTCTCCCTCTTCGCGAAGAATTGTTGATTGAGCTGAAGGAAGCCTTCAGGATAAATGGCTGGCAGGGCACGGTCTGGGGGGCATTCCAGGAGACGTCAGAGAGGAAAAGATCAGGAGTGGCACCTACGCAGGGAGTGGAAGGGAGCTCGCATGGGAGGAGGATGAAGGACCTCAGCTCAGGATGAAGCCAGGGATCTGATTAGGCAAGGAGTCTGAAACGCATCCAAAAAGTGCTGGGAAGCATTAGCACAATGGGTCCCTTCAAAAATCCAGGAGATACTGTGCAACACAGGGAACTATATTTAGTATCCTGTGATAAACCATAATGGAGAAGAATATGAAAAAGTATATTTAGATATCTGAGTCAGCAGAGATTAACACAATATTGTAAATCAACTATACTTCAATTAAAAAAAAAAGTCAGAGAGGACAGTGGCAGACATTGGTGAGGGTAAGGCTTGACAGTCACTTCTCTGCTGTGTTTTTACAGGTAGAGCAGTATTTCAAAGCATTGTCTGGCTCTAGGATGCAGTAACCAACCAGCATGGGAGACTACTCAATCAGAAGCCGCTGCAGTACCCGCAGATAAACATCAACTCTGCATGGTCATGTGACTCTGAAACACTCTTTCAAATTGACCTATATGTACACCAAGATATGTAACATATATTGCTAGTGGGAACCTTCTATAAAGCACAGGAAGCTAAGCTCAGTGATGAATTAGTTGGGGTGGGATGGAGGGAGGTCCAAAAGGGAGCAGATACCCGTATGCATATTGCTGATTCACTTCTTTGTACAGCAGAAATGAACACAACGTTGTAAAGCAATTATACTCCAATAAAAATAATACATAAATACATAAGTAAAATAAAAGATCATTGTAGGTTGCAGGCTGTCTGAGTGTTAGACTTCTAGTCTCATCCATGACCCTGCAGTGTGAGATCTGCTTTTAGTGGCAGCTTTCTTCACATAAGAAAATGATAAATGATACTTGTCCTTTTTAATAAGCAGGACTGGGTTAAGATTATCAGAAAGTCAGTACTTACACCGAAGAAAATGTTGCCACCAAACCCAAAAAATTCCATCCAATTTGCTAAAGTGAAAAGCTCTTCCCTGATTGTCTGGAAACCTCACCGTCTCCCCACTCTGGCTTTTTATGAGTTATCATAACTCAGCGGTAGCTGTAATGTAACTGACCAGCACTGATGATGAAATCAATAACCACTAAAACAAAAATAAATGGTGTTTGGGGTGTAAGAAACACTTAGCCATTTTTATCTTAGGGAAAGTACATCTGACTGAAGTGTGCTCCAACTCCTCATATTTCACATTTTTTAAAAAAATAAACTCCAATTCTGCTAAAATTTCTAGAATGTCTAATCAATATATATAATGGTGGCCTGTCTCTCTGGGTTCAAATAGAATCAGTGCGTCATTTAGGGAGGAAACGCTATGTCATTTAATTCCATTAAAAATCATTTCCTGGTGGGAATTTATTTAAAGCTCTCCCTACTCCAGCTCAAAAGCTTTCATACAAGTAAGCTTTTGGGAGGAAACAATGGAGAACTTAGTTTCAAGTCTCTCAGAACTTAGGATGTAAGAGGTAAAGTGATGCCTCTTCATCCTCCACATAAAAATAGCTTCAAATATGTAAATATTTAATGCCACTTTTCAGTGGAATATAGTGAGATGATACCACTTTGAAAGCCTCAAGGTCATCAGTTCATTTTTAAGGGTCACTGATTCCTAAGTTTCTACATCCTAACTGATTCACCTGTTAAAATGATGGAACCATTTGAGAATATCGAGGTGTCATGATAGATTGGTCTTTTTGCACGAATATGGTGATTTCTTCTATTTCTATTTTTCTATTTAATACAGCTGAACATGAAAGCTGCAATGAGCTCTGTGTCTGAGCTAGGAAACCTGCTAGAATAGGTTGTGATTTAAGGAGGAGGATTTATGGAATCACCAGGAATAGACAACACAGTTTAGCAAGAAGTTTCCAGAGGAGAAGGCTGGGTATAGAAGATGGCATAACTTGGGACCTTGAAGAAAGCCATAGTAAGCCTCTGATGATAAAAAGAAAAAGTGTATCCTCTAGACAATGTATGTGGGTATCTATAATTTACATTAAATCTATAGACATATCAAAATTGATCTATGAGTTTCTACTTATATCTACTATCTTATCTATGTACTATTTGCTTAAAATATACAGGGTGACAAGGGCGGCTACATCTTGCATCGTCTATTCTGGTTAGAACATGAAAGTAAGAAGAGATTGTGATTAGAAGCATTTGTGATTCAATCAGGTAGTAAGCACTGTCAAGATTTATCTAATCAGGTATTATGTGGGGCGTATGATTGCGGACGATTAGTCTGCTGTCTTAAGAGTCAGGCTATGGATATCTAGGTTATGATTTTAGAGTTTAAGAGGACAAAATTAATTGCCTGCTGAACTCAGAGCCCCATTCAGAAGAGGCTAACAGGCAAAGGCAAAAATGCATGATCACCCATGCTGGCTTGATTGGCTCTGATGGAACCACAGCAGGAAAGGTTCGTGACTGTCAAACCTGGAACTAGGTTTTGCTGACTCATGGGGCACACAAGTTTTGAGGGACACATGCTGTGAATTTGCAAAGTAAATGAATAAAGTCACATGTAAAGTATAACTATCTGGTCCTTTTCATAGCATATCTATTAACACTGAAACAATGTCAGATGGGCTATTGACAAAAAAATACTTAAAAATAACATGAACGTGTGGTCCTGCAGTCGCCGCCAACTCTGTGTGACCCCATGGACTGTAGCCTGACAGGCTCCTCTGTCCGTGGAAGTTTGCAGGCATGGATACTGAAATGGGTTGCCACGCCCTCCTCCAGGGAATCTTCCTAACACAGCGACTGAATCAGGGTCTCTTGCATCTCCTGCATCGGCAGGTGTGTTCCTTACCACTAGCGCCACCTGGGCTGCCTTGTCAAATTTGTCAAGACTCTTCATTTGAAGTTTTCCCTTGCCTTTGTAAGTAAAAGAATCATTTTAGTTGCTTTCTTTCCCCACATTTTTTCCCCCCTTATTCAGTGAACAATACTACCTCTTCTGGCCCACATGAGACCTGTTTGGTGGAGCAGAGCCTGTTACAATAACAGAACTCTCAGAAGCATTTCCTGTGTTAGAAATGCATCCCTTCCTTCCTGCAGACTATTATCAAAGTGGATTAAATCACCTATATTTTAGGCTCTTCATCTCTGACTTCCTCTTATTTATGGCCAAAATTGTTGCACACCATGTGAGAGTAAATAGGATCCCTTTTGCTCATCTTTTTAGTGCAAAATAAGTCCATTGATAATAGTAGAGAAGGAATAAGAGGAGTCTTTTTTTTTTTTTTGAATCCAAAGAACTCAGTACTTATCTTGGGCCTCTCAGCTCACTGCTTGCTTAGATTTGGAGACTCTGTTTCAAACACTGCAGTTTGCAGTCCAAAGGACCAGACTTCTTCTATGTAATTTATTTGAACACAAGTGTCTTCTTGATGGGGTTCTTTATTTGTCCATTTTGCCAAATTATCTACAAGTAGGAATATTGAAATAAGATCTTTAGCAACTTACTCTGGATGTCAGTTTTCTTTTGAAGGACAGTTATTAAAAAACTCCTAGGACGGCTCACTTGCTTCTTTTTGGTACAAAGCAATGTCATCATTTTTTTGAGTATTATATTTCTCCTCAATAATTGATATGTTACATTAAAGGAACACAAAATGGTCTTAATTATACAATAATGATCAAGGCAAAGAGTGTTTCCTGGGAACTAATGGTGGCCTGAGAGGACATGATAGCTTGAGGTCCAGCTGGTTAATAAGCCGCAGGAAATGCTGTGGGCCAAGATCTGTATTATTTCACTGAGATGAAAATGAACAAAAAAGAGGGGGGCGGCAAAATGGACTTTTCTCTGCTAATGGGTAAAATGGCCTCATTTTGGATGCAGAAGACATTTCAGTAGAAAGAATGTGTTTCATAACAGCTAAATCATAATTTTCAGTGATTTTTGCTTTTTGTTTCTAACACAGTACAGGATAGAGGATATTCTACTTTTGATTGGAAATTTTAATGCAACTGAAAGTACTACACAACTTTGGAGTTTTGTCTAGTCTTGTGTGTGCCATCGAACGTTATGACCAACATTTGTTGTGATAGCTTTTTTTTTTTAATGTGTGTGAGGTAGATATATATTTTATAAACTTTTAATGTTAAAAGGTTACTTTGATTTTAACATTCAGAAAATAGTTATCTAATAAAAATCAAAGAAAGTACAAGCTTTATTTTCTTTTGTTTCTAAGATTCTCTCAAATGTTAGGGAAAGATAGCTGACTAAAAAGATAGCTTTAAGGTCTTAAGTAGTTTTACTTAAATTATAAATACAAGGTTTTGTTGTTTTTCAGTCGCTGAGCTCAGTCCTGACCGACTTGAGACTCCATGGACTGTAGCCCCCCAGACTCCTCTCTCCATGGAATTTTCCATGCAAGAATACTGGATTGGGTTACCATTTCTTTCTCCATGGACTCCTCCTGACCCATGGATTGAAACCACGTCTCCTACGTTGTCAGGCAGATTCTTTACCACCGAGGCCATAACAAATGTGAACGCTGTCTTTTCACATTTCTTACATGACAGTAATCAATTCTGGCTCAGTTCATCTATAGAGATTTTGTGAGAGGAGTTGGCATTTGAATATCTTGAGAGATATTCATCTCCCAGTGAATGATATCCAACGTATTGAGATAGTCTCTATCAGAGTAGCTGAAGGGGACGTTCATGTGATCAGAATCAGTATGTACAGAAATGCAGACATCCTTAAAATAACTCCTAAGTGCTTTATGTTTTTCAAATGAGTGAAACAGGTTGAATAACTAGTTTAGAATGAACATTTAGACCCATGTCACCATCTGCTGAATGGGTTAGAGAGCACCGTTTCAGGTGTGAATCTGACCTTGCTGCTGCCGCTAAGTCACGTCAGTCGTGTCCGACTCTGGGTGACCCCACAGACGGCAGTCCACCAGGCTCCCCTGTCCCTGGGATTCTCTAGTGACTCTAGTGACTTAGCGGCAGCAGCAAGGTCAGATTCACACCTGAAATGGTGCTCTCCTGCAAGGTGCAGAGGAAAGAGATCCAGAAGTCTCTACTCCAGCAGAGTAGCTCTACCTCCCTTAGGAAATTCTTCCAGAGAGAAATTTATTGGAATCTAAGAATGTCCTCTTTAAAATGCACTGGACCCCTTGGTATATCACAGGCACCATAGAGAAGTCGCCTTCATTTTGACATGAAATGGCTCAAAAATTAGATTACTTTTCTCCACGTATCTCATATAATTTCCATTAAGGAAATACAGATTTTGGTAATGGTTGGTTGAGAGAAGTTATTTTGAAATAAAAGGAAAGTGTGCCAGGGACGAATACAAGAGCAGAGAGAGCTGTGAGTCATCAGACACCCTGCAGGGGAAGAGAGGGAAGAGAAGGGAGCTGGATCCAGGAAGGGAGAGGCAATGGCAATTCAGACAGAAGAGTCTGGCAGCCAGTGGTACATGTGTTTCCAAAGAACTGGACGTGACTTTGTCATTCAGCATGCACACACATGCACGTACGCACACGCAAAGCAAGAGTGCATTGCAACTGGTTTGAAATGTTAGTGCTATTTGGCCCTAAAGAGTTTTTCGGATGAGATGAATCCTGCCAAATAGTAGTTTTTGACCCAGTTTGAGTCTTCAGTGTATCTTAGATGTTTGTTTTCTCAATCACATGGCTACGTAGATCAAATGCAGTGTCTGTCAAGTCCAATCCTCCCATTCAAGGAGTTAAAAATGAGGGAATGTTGGAGCCCATGTCTGCAGCGTGTTACTGACCTTGTACTTGAGGGATATTTGAAAGCTTGTGTTTTTCATGGAAGACTTAGAACATGGCAGGATAAAATATGTTTTTTTTTTCCTTTTGATATTAAGTAGCTGAGACAGTAACTAGAGACCCAGCTCTGTTTTCCATGCATGTACGTGCAATCCAGATTATTTTTAAAAGTTTATCTACTTCTCACTTGATGGCGAAACTTTTGAGACAAACTCCTTCATTCTTCACTATTGTGTGTGTGTGTGTGTGGGTGTGTGCACGCACATGCTCAGTCATGTCTGACTCTTCACGGCCCCATGGACTGTAGCCCACCAGGCGCCTCTGTCCCTGAAAATTTCCAAGCAAGAATACTGGAGTGGGGTGCCATTTCTTACTCCAGGGGATCTTCCCAACCCAAGGATTGAATCTGTGTCTGTTGTGTCTCCTGCATTGGCAGGTGGATTCTTTACCACTAGCAACAGCTGGGAAGTCAAATACATTAATATTGAATGGATAAGTGAATGCTAAATGCACCTGAATATTTTGGGGACTAGTCTGTATGTTCTTTTAGCATTACAGTTAGATACAGTTTTCCCATAGATCATCAAAGCTTTGTGTGTGTGTGTGCTTTGTTATTTAAAAAAAAAAAAAAACAACAACGTAGGCCTTGGACAGGAACACCACACTCTCCTAGATGTGAATATTCCAACTCTTGATCTGTACTGTGAGCTGGAGGTAGGGATGGATTAGAGACTCCTGCATTACAAAGATAAACCAAACACACGTAAAAGATTTCTTGAGAAATGAAAGCAAGTAGTAAAGTGTTGAATGAGTGAAACAAGAAAAATAATGCTTTCTGCCTTTAAAAGAATTGGAGACAATGATTGTGGAGAGCAATTAGAGATTCAGAAACTCCGTGAATCAATGTAATTTGTATATACAAAAGGAAGGAGCAGAATTTCAACCCCCAAAAGGATCCCTTTGTTTAGTTTGATTTGTTTCTTTGTCCAAGTTTACTCAGAATGACCTGAAGCTTTCTATCCAAGAACAAGCCTGACAAGTTTCACCTCTTATGATTGTTAAATCCCTTCTCTTATTAATTATTAATTGGAGTCATTACCTGGTAGAACCCAGTCTGCATATTTGCCCTACCTAATTCATGCTGAGGTGCCCTGGGATAAAGTTGCAGTGTTCCTTCAATGAATCTGTAAGTTTCATTTGTGGCAGAATCTCTACAAAAGTATTGTCAAGGGTGTATAGTCAAGTGTGTTGATGGAAAATTAGGAGAATATAAATATATAAGAACTGGGAAATATATAATCTTAAACACTCCGCATTATTTTTATTATCCCTCTTTCTCACAGCCTTATGAGGCCTTGGATACTAATATAAAGACCAAAATTAGAAATTTCTTTGTGGAAGTTTATTGCTCAGTCGGCAGTGCACGCAGTGTTGATTCTAAAGCTCTAACTCAAACGACAGTGTTTGAAGCTCTGGCCAAAAGCAGGTCAGGGACAGACTCACAGATAGAGAGAATGAGCATGTAGTAACTGAAGGAGAAAGGGGGTGGGGGAGAGTAAATTAGGAATAGGAAGTTATCTAGTGGGCAAGAAACCACCTGTCAAGGTAGGAGACATGGGCTTGATCCCTGGGTCGGGAAGATCCCCTGGAGAAGGAACGGCAACCCACTCCAGTATGCTTGCCTGGAGAATCCTGCGGACAGAGAAGCCTGGTGGAACCCAGTCCATGAGGTCACAAAGAGTCAGACACGACTGAGAGGCACACATATACACACACACACATGAAATTAGCAGATACAAGCTACTGTATATAAAATAGATAAACAACAAGGTTTTACTGTATAGCACCAGAGACTATACTCAGTATCTTGTAATGAACCTGTAATGGAGAAGAATCTGAAAAAGCATATAGATAAGATACATATATAGGTAGATAGGTATCTGAATAATTTTGCAATACACCTACAACTAGTGTAATATTGTAAACCAACTAGACTTCAATTTACAAAGACAAGACAAATGCCCAGGACCTAATTGTTGCTGTGGTTGTGAGTTGTGGACAAAAGTATTTTCTAAGAGGATGTATTTTTCTTCTAGTTGTCATTCCTAGATTCACAACAATGTATGTAAGAAGTCACCTCTGATTTTGACACGCTCAGGCATACCCACATGTGCACAGGCTTTCAAACATAAATGCACAAATACATAAACATATTATACGTGAAGATTTGTTACGATGTAACTCACTCTCAAATCTCTTTCCCGTTATGCTGATAATTAAGATGTACGACTTGCCAGGGTTGATTTAATTTTTTCTCGAGATTAAGTTGAGCTTAAGACACTAGAATATTTGGGTGTTTCTAAGATAAGTAGCTTCTTGAAAACTTTGAGGCTCTGACATCCTGTCCTTAGAATGTTCCTTGTTGAAATGTAGATAGAAACATTAATTACATAAAAATGAAAATATTTGTAACTTGCAAAACTACTTCTCATTGCGTACATGTTAAGGGCTTGGTCGCATTACAGGATCCATGGGTGAGGGCATTACCCACGTATTGTAGATGATGAAACCCTCATGGAATGAAAGTTGGAACAAGTTGTACAAAGAGTATGAGAGGGAGGTCTCAGCTCTCTCTCTCTCCTATTCCACAGCTACAACATCAGTCATAAAAGCACAAATAGCCCCACTCTTTTTACATGCTAGCTCGTTCTGCTATACTCATTCAGCCTTATATATGTTTTATGCTTGACGTAAAAGTCACAAAATTTTAGTGCCCGAATGGACCTTTTTGTCATAATTGGGTGCTGAGCTGCATTCCTCTGTTTGTAAGTTCCCTTTTCCCTGAAAAATCTATAAAAATCAATAGGACTATCCGTTGACTTTCAGGTGGGTTTTAATTTTCAAAAGCTTTTAACCTCAAATCTTATCCATAACCCATCTGGCTTAAGAACCAGCTACATTCCAAAGGCATAGGTAAGGTCAAACTCGTGGGCAACTGGGTTTTCCTTCCAGCACTGTGAGCCTTTCCCCTGACCACACGTATAGAATGAGCAGGCCTTCCCAAATTATCTCTGGGGAAGAAGCTGGTTTTCTGTGTGTATCCATTTCCACTGTGTTTGAGTCAACATAATGCTACTTTATCTGGCATTCACAGTATGTTTGCAGCGTGTAGCGCATACAGTTCACCAGGTTCAGCCCAACACTGACTAGTCTCCGGTCAGCTCCCCGAGATGAATTCACTAAGGCATGGATGCTGTGGCAATCCTCCTTTCCTCCTGCGAGCTTAAGTCACGTCAGTCATGTCTGACTCTGTGTGACCCCATGGATTGTAGCCTGCCAGGCTCCTCTGTCCATGGGATTCTTGAATTCTGTTGTAGATTTCCATACCCTCCAGAGTATCTTCCTGACCCAGTTTCTCAAGTCTCCTGCATTGGCAGGCAGGTTCTTTACCGCTAGAGCCACCTGAGAATCTTACTTTCAATTTCTAAGTTCATATCAGCAATATTTGTAACAGTCTTTGATCTGGTATTAGTGAGACATCAGACCCCTCCCCCAGCAAAAACTTTCTCAGTAATTCACAACATCCAAGCTGCCAGTGCACTGAGGAAAAACAGAAGCTAGTGCAACATTTGTTTGGCTGGAGATGTATACTATAATTTGTATGTATGTATTGAGTGAAAATGTGTTAAATATTTAAATAATGAATGAGAATCACTCTTGGAGCACTGAAGTCACTAGAACACATCAGAGAAGTAAACATCACCACTCACCTGGGCCAGAGAGTCAGGGCAGATTCTGTCCTCCACCCGCAATAGGAAAATGAGCTGAGAGGTAACAGAATTCATCAGCAGTGGCCAGAGAAGGAAAGAGCATGCCTCCAATTGATCAGGATGATCAACAGCATATATGAACATTACAATGAAACGTGACGTCTTGCTACACGCATCACTAGAAATGGCCTAGCCTGGACATTAGCAGCTAGAGGAAGTCAAGTTTCATAGCTGAGTAGAGCCAGTCTTAAAATCTGCCTAATACATGTACTTCAAGTAAACCTAAAGGATTGAGAGGAGCCAGATTGACCTCAAGATGTTGCATGAAAATGACAGGTGGGATGCTTCCTGCACTGTGTCAGTCCTTCAGAACTTTTGATAGAATTTAGTTCTGATGCTGAAGCTCCAACACTTTGGTCCCCTGATGCAAAGAGCCGACTCAATAGAAGAGATCCTGATGCTGAGAAAGATTGAAGGCAAAAAGAGAAGCAGGTGGCAGAGGATGAGATGGTTAGATAGCATCACTGACTTAATGGACATGAATCTGAGCAAACTCAGGGAGAGAGTGGAGGACAGAGGAACCTAGCGTGCTGCAGTTCATGGGATTGCAAAGAGTCAGACACAACTTAGCAGCTGAACAGCAAGTATGTTTTAATCCAGACTTTAAATATGTGCATGTCTAACTGCTCAGGGCCATTGAGAACAGGCCTGCTTACTACTTTTTCATTTTTACTGTGATGGACACCTAGTCCATCCTAAAGGAAATCAGTCCTGAATATTCATTGGAAGGACTGATGCTGAAGTTCCAACACTTTGGCCACCTGATATGAAGCACTGACTCAGAAAAGATCCTGATGCTGGGAAAGATTGAAGGAAGGAGGAGAAGGGGCCAACAGAGGATGAGATGGTTGGATGGCATCACCAACTCTATGGACATGAGTTTGAGCAAGCTCCAGGAGTTGGTGATGGACAGGCAAGCCTGATGTGCTGCAGTTCATCAGGTCCCAAAGACGTGGACATGACTGAGCAACTGAGTTGAACTGAGACACCCAGGAGGTATCCAGTTCCCTGTGGCCACAGTCCAGGTGAAGATGATCCTTTTCAAAGCTATCTGTCTGAGCGTTCCTGTTTCATCCCGAAGGAGACTGCTCAGTCTACATGTCCTTGATCTTGCTGCCGGCCCCATTTCTTGGTTACGTGGTACAGAGGGGACCCAGAGCATCGTCATTTCCCTCATCCCCCATCTCATGTGTTTAAAGTCAAAGATCACTGCAGCCGATTTTAATGTTTTCTAATTGCTTCTGAGTTAGAGAGTCTCTGCATGTGCTTAGAAGCCTTTCGCGTTTCCTCTGTTTCTGAATCCCTTCTGTATTTTCTCCATCTGTCCTTTGTCAGTATTTGCTATTGCAAAGATATTTTAAAATATGCTGATTTTGATATTTGTTGAATAGAAACTCCTAATTTTGACAAAATTATATTTACCTTGTGCTTTGTGCTTTTAGGATAAGGAATTCCAAACCTATGTTACTATAACCATCATTCTTATTTTAATTATTAATAGTAGTATCGTGCGGGCCCAGTCGTTCAGTCATGTCTGACTCTTTGCGGCCCCAGGGACTGTGGCCCACCAGGCTCCTCTGTTCATGGGCTTCCCTGGGCAAGAATACTGGAGGGGGTGGCCATTTCTTACTCAAGAGGATCCTCCTGGCGCAGACCCAGGGATCGAGCCTGCATCTCCTGCATTAGCAAGCAGATTCTTTACCACCAGTGCCACCTGGGAAGCCCAATAATAGTAGTAAGAGGCTTTAAAACTAGTTTTTCCATTCACACTTGGGTTTTTAGTCCCCCTGGAATTCAAGTTTGTATATGGTGCGGTTGCTTCCGGCCATGTGTGAGGAGTCACGTGTCTCTACACCCTTTGCTAAGCAACCTGGTCTTCCTCCATCACATATAGCCTGGAAGGTGACCACTTATCCTTCAAGGCTAACTTCAAAGGCTAGTGTTTCGAAGCAGAATGCTGCCTATTACAAAACTCAAATGAATGAAAATGAGCACCTCTCATAATGTGTTTACAATGAGTTGTCTCAGAATGGAATCTAAGAACATCCTGGAAAAGCTCTGGTAGGCTTCCTTCTGTAGGCCCCATCAGGGTACCAGATTCAGACTGAATTTTGGATCAGTTCAGTTCAGTTCAGTCACTCAGTTATGTCCGACTCTTTGTGACCCCATGAATCGCAGCATGCCAGGCCTCCCTGTCCATTACCAACTCCCAGAGTTCACTCAGACTCACGTCCATCGAGTCAGTGATACCATCCAGCCATCTCATCCTCTGTCGTCCCCTTCTCCTCCTGCCCCCAAGCCCTCCCAGCATCAGAGTCTTTTCCAGTGAGTCAACTCTTCTCATGAGGTGGCCAAAGTACTGGAGTTTCAGCTAGCATCTTTCCTTCCAAAAAGCACCCAGGACTGATCTCCTTTAGAAAGGACTGGTTGGATCTCCTTGCAGTCCAAGGGACTCTCAAGAGTCTTCTCCAACACCACAGTTCAAAAGCATCAATTCTTCGCCACTCAGCTTTCTTCACAGTCCAACTCTCACATCCATACATGACTACTGGAAAAACCATAGCCTAATCAGAAAACTATTTTCAGTGTTCACATGACAACTTTTGACTTTATACCATGTTTTTCAAGTAATAAGGTGTTTGTGTCTCTATACATTTCTGACATGGATCTTATTCTGCCAAACCATACCAAAAAATGTTGGCCATAGTACTTCTGAACATCAATCATTTATAGACACTTAAGATGCAATTAGTTTAGGTATGAGGAAAAGTCATTATAAAAAGAGGTTTTTGTTTGTTTGTTTGTTTTTTGTAAAGGTTGACTTTTGGAGATTTCACTTCTTTTATGTCCTGGTATAAGAATTTCTTCTTAAGGCATATATTGATTTAACACAACATTGTAAATCAACTGCATTTCAATTTTTTTTAAAAAATAGAAAAAATATATTGCTTTAAACCAATATAATTGTATTAGATGCTGATTTTGTGTGTATGTGAGGTATAAACTTCCATATACACCTACATTCGCAAGAGTTCGAGCCTTCTTAGGGATAAGTGGATAGTGCTCCAGAGTCTGACGTCACTGTTGAGAGACCTTACTAAAGCTTGAGACCTAAGTCTCTGCCAAATCGGTACCTTATTAATTTGTGTCAAATAGTGGTGAACGCTTCATCATTGCTCGAGTAGGAAAGACTTGGCTGCTTGCGGCCTTTCTGAAGCCCGCCTCAAAGGTTAAGGAGTGATATATGGGTTCTAAATAAAGACTTCTCAGGTTACTAGACATCAGAGCACTGATAAGACTGCCTTAGGAAATCGCCAAATGGAACAAGGACCTATTCAGAAAATGTTGGTTTGTAGATAGACCATCACAATGGAACCCATCTAAGTGACAGCATGGCTTAAGTGTGGAATTTTGACTCCCCGGTCAGGAAATCCTAGGGCAGGAACCAGAGCCTGGCTCAGCTCTTGAGATGAGGCCAGCATCCAGGTTGTTTTTCTGCTGCATGCTGATTTTCTGAGATGTGGGAGTTCTGGAAGATAAGAACAGAATAGCCTATTAGCTCCAACATGTGGCCCTTGTCTGATGGACAAAAGGAGCGGGAGGCCTCTCGTGCAGTTCCATTTTCCCGGATGTCCTTACAAGCTGAGCACAATATGATGCTCAAACTTGAAATCCTGTTGTGAGAATGGGAGCGAGAAAGAAAGATATGTGAGCCACAGATGCAGAATCTAAGTCCTTCTTTTCATTTTTTTTTTTTTTTCTGAGTGGAATCAAGGTGCTCTTAGGGCTCACTTCAAGTTCAAAAGACTGTGCTTCTGTATTTTGCTTTCCATTTCAGCCTGTGCTTTTTATTTTTTGAAGTATAATTGATTTACAGTGCTGTGTTAGCTTGGGGTGCACCCCAGAGTGAGTCAGTTGTACGTATGCTGCTGCTGCTGCTAAGTCGCTTCAGTCGTGTCCGACTCTGTGCGACCCCAGAGACCCCACCAGGCTCCCCTGTCCCTGGGATTCTCCAGGCAAGAACACTGGAGTGGGTTGCCATTTCCTTCTCCAATGCATGAAAGTGAAAAGTGAAAGTGAAGTCTCTCAGTCATGTCTGACTCCCAGCGACCTCGTGGACTGCAGCCCACCAGGCTCCTCGGTCCATGAGATTTTCCAGACAAGAGTATTGGAGTGGGGTGCCAGATTCTTTTCCCTTATAGGTTATCACAGAATATTGAGGATAGTTCCCTGTGCCATACAGTAGGTCCTTGCTGGCTATCTATTTGATATCTAGTAGTGGGCTGCCGTCTATGTGGTCGCACAGAGTTGAAAATGACTGAAGTGATTTAGCAGCAGCAGCAGCAGCAGTGTGCCTATGTTACTCCCACATCTTATGTTTTTTCTAACTATGTTATGTGTCATCATTTAATGACAGGACTCTCTTAAAACATAGCTGGGTCTTATCATAGACGTAGAAATACTAAGGCACAGAATTTTGTGAAAATCACCCCAGAGAATGGAACCCCTTAAGCTAATTGTCTCTTTCTCACTAACTCCCTTCAAGGGCATGAAAGCCCCTACTTCAGTCTTTGGGACAATGGTTGTGAGTGTCCAGGGGATCCTTTCCCATATCTAATCTAAGCCACTCCAGCTGTGATTCCCCTGATTTGTTCCTGATAGAGAAATTGAGCCTATTTGCACAGTACAGGCAGTAGCAGTAGACTTGTAACATTGAAAGCAGACAGAGAGAGCAACTGACTAGCGTGTTTCTGGTTATTATTTTAGTACTGGCGTTATCATACAGTGTGTGTACCGAGGAAACAACTTTTCATAACATGGTTGGTAGACTGTAATTTGTAGAGACTGGAAAATTGTGGACTTCAGATTCAGACTTAGGCCTGACTAGTCCTAAAGTCTATATCCATTTTTTCTCTATTATATTGTTCTCCAGAAATCATGAAGAAGGAAAATCCTGGTTCGTAAAACCCAGACAGGTATTATGGCATTTAGATGACACTTGGGGAGAGAATATTTTAAACAGGCTTCATGAGAATTCCACAGTTGTACGGAGGAACAACATCTGAAAGGGTCAGGGAATCGGAGGGATAAGCAAAGCCACAAGTTCAATAAATTGTATCATCACAGTTCCCTTTGTGCAAACGCATGCTAACTGAATGCGATGCATATAAACTTATGATACTCAAAATTTATCACAAAAGTTACTAGAACACTTAGTAAACAGTTGTGATTTGCAGGAACACGTCCACATTTAACCACAGAACAAATTAGTGTTCCGGATGAAATATCCATTGTAGCTGCATAAAGTGATAGGAAATAACTCAGTCCAACCTTAGTCACCCTCGTAATCATGGTAGCCTCAGGTTACATTGCCGTCATCATCACTTTTTCTCTTAACCACACGATCAATCTTTATGGGCTTCATCAAAGGAAAGCCTTCACCCAGGCTCAGCTGTGTCCTGGGTGGGGGTCCTGGAGTTGGGGGGGATGCAGAGGCGTGGTGGACCCAGCTGACCCGCCACACAGGAGCCAAGTCAACAGTGACTTTGTCTCAGATTGTTGCTTTTTGACTCCTCTGTAGAACACAGCTTCATTCTGTCTCCCAGTGTCTGTTTCCCTTTGGGACCAAGTTCTGAGAATTCTTCAGCTCTTTAGGTTTTTAAAAGTTTTCATAGCAACTTGCATTTCATACTGTCATGAAAAGTGAAAGTGAAAATGGAAGTGAAGTCACTCAGTCGTGTCCGACTCTTTGCGACCCCGTGGACTGTAGCCTACCAGGCTCCTCTGTCCATGGGATTTTCCAGGCAAGAGTACTGGAGTTGATTGTCATTTCCTTCTCCAGGTCATACTGTCATAACATGGGTTTAAAAGAAAGATAGAGCATGGTTTTGTCTTGGAGGAGTTTTGAATATCATTGATAAGACAATAAATGGAACAAAATATAAGCAGAACTGGAATCATTTCTCTACCATTAACTTATTAGCTTGTTGTATTAGACAAGCCCATTCTTGTGTCTGGACCAGTGTAAAGTGAACAGGTTTGACGACACCATGTCCTACCCAAGTTCCACTTGAACTTACTTATTCTATCATTCTTGTAAATGATGCCAGTGGATATGGCACAGTGGAAAGGTCAACAGGTTTCAAGGAAGGAAAAAGAAAGAGAGAGTCAAATGGGTCAGAGAAGTTTTGTATTGGACAAGCTCTTGGCTGACATTAAAAACAAAGAGTCAGCTGAATGGATAAGTCAAAGCAAGGGGGGTTATTATAGGAAAAATAGAAAGAGTAAGGAAAGCAAAAGTGAAACAAACAAACCAAAAAAATGAGGTAGTCGTCCGGTATTGGGAAGTTTGGCTTAACTGCTGGGAATGGAAGATAACTTTGTTACCAGAAAGTCATAGACCCAGGGCTGGATTTGATCTCAAGGGAAAATTAGAAGTCTTTGCAAGCTTCGACCAGGCATCCTTTCCTATCAGACACAGAGGGTGGGGGATGTATATCTGAGACATGTAGACCTCGAGATTAAGCTGGTAGATGAAAGCGTTAGTCACTCAGTCATGTCCAACTCTTTGCCACTCCACACACCCTAGCCCAACAGGCTCCTCTGGCCATGGAATTCTCCAGGCAAGAGTGGCTTCCCATTTCCTTCTCTAGAGATAAACTGGCTCATCAAATGTCTGACTCCCCTCCCCGCCCCCCAGGTAATCATGTGACATAACAACAGAAAAAGTTTGCAATCTCTTGAAATTGCAAATACCTGGTAAAACAGACTCTACAATTCTACACAGCAGTAATTAGGAGCTGAGTATCTGCCTTACCTCCAGTACAGCCTATAAGCTCCATGCTTTTATCAGTAAGGCCGGCCTGGTGTCATCGTCTCCCTGAAACAGGAGGGAGTTTGAGTTTAGATAATGGAGTTTGAGTCTAGATGGGAGGATGCTTTAGAAAACCCTTGTAGATGTCTCTTCCTCAGAGAAGGGTTATCCATGAGTTTTGCACAGTCAGTGTAATTGTGACAGGGTGAGTTGACATGGGTCAAGGGGGGGACCAGCTCACACGATGATGAAGCTTAAAAATTCTTAGTGTGTATATTAATAACCAATGATACTTTTTAAAGTTTTCAGATAATGGACACTTAATTGCATAATTTTAGCACTGTAAGATGTGGCAAATGGAAAGTATCATGTCTATTAAAATACTCATTTTTAACTTCTTCAAATGTTGGCATACTTTGATTGATCCTGAATAGATATGAACGTTAAAGCAAAGTAGACTGTCCTCCTTCACGCTTGGATTATTTTTGAATACACAGACGTCTTGTCTAGCACATTGCAAGGAATTTTTAAAAAATATGATGGATGTTCCTAATAACCTATGCTGAACATCTGGCTGAAGTGAGATTTTATAAATGAAACAGCATGTCTTACAGCTACGTACCAAAGATGGTTCTGGAACATCATATTTGAGCATGAAGAGGCCACTGAAGCAGGGAAAGTAACAATGATCCAACCAGACACTGGTTAATGTTGTATATGACCTAGGTGTTTACTCAGAGAACTGATGCTTAGCTGGAAATGAATTATATTCTGTCTACTCTAGTTATGTTTTGTGTTCATTTTGATTCAAGTGAATTCTATGGCCCTTGAAATCAGAAAATTGTTTATTAATTTTTGTTTGTGTCATTATACTTAATTCACAACTGTCTACATGGTAAGTACCTTTGGAAGTCAATTCAGTTAATATACGTTTGGTAGTTTTTTAATGCTTTTTTTCTTATTTAGCTTTCACCTCTAATCCCCAAATCTACATATAGCATGAAACCTAGAACAAATTTGTAAACCTGAGTAATTTGGCGTCCGTTGGCTGTTGAAAACATTAAAAGTGAAATAAGACAATTGAAATGGTAACAACAACGAAATAGGTTAAGGGGGGAATTCAAAATCATGTTGCTTCTTGGCTTCCAGTACATTCTGTATTTGCAGTAAATTTGTGGAGACTCAGCAAACACACAATCATTTCAGCAGACATTCCCAGCATGGGATTCCGAGATTATTGCGGGATTTGGTTCGAGTTTATTTTCTAAGTTGTCCTGGAAGCTCTCCTTCACAGATATATCTTCTCTTCAGTCTCATGTATCATGTCTTATTTCAGCTTCTCCGACAGCAGGTCGGGCATTAGCAGCAGAATAATCTGTACGCACAGTGGGGGAGAGAGACAAACCAAACACACATGGAATCGGGAACCAGAAGCTTCCAGCAGAGGATACATTTATTCTCCCAAGTAAAGGAGCAGGTCTGCTCAGCATATGGAGACATGCTCAGGGATCAATGAAAGAACTGAATATACAGTCATCCTGTGAAAATTTATATCTGGGCTAGAGGATGTGTTTGCATAACATAAGGAATATTCTTATAAAATTTTTGGAGTGATACATGAGGAATGAGGGAAACCACAATATGAAAAGCACATGTGAGTTCCTTGCCAATAATTGAGCTGTCCTTCTGCCTCATAAAGACACTGATTTTCATCCCATCCTGATCATTCCAAGTAGCTCAGTTTAGTGTATCTTGAGAATTCCTATGCTAATAAAACACAACTGAAATTGGTGTAATGAACTCAGGTTGGGGGAAGGCGCAAGCCCCTGGATCCTGGATAAATACACTTAGTTTAACAAATTTGTCAAAATGTACCCACTGAGGGTATCATGTTCCTTACAAAAATAGGATGCATACCTTTATTTATTTAATTTTTTTCCTTAATCTCAGAGCCTATAGGATAAACTCGAAAAAGAAATTATGCTAGACTTATGTCTTTAGTATACTGCCTTAAATTCTAGAATTTCTTTCACATATTTACCCCCAAGATTTGTTTCAGATCTATTTGTTATAGGAGAAGATTGAGAAAAAGACGTTAGAATAAAGTTTTCTTTAGTTTTTTTCTAGTCTTCCTAATCTTCTTAAAATAGGAGAAATGGTTTCTGAATTATCAAATAGTCCACTGAGAACTCAGCAGGTGGCTCCAAAGTAAATTCACAAACTTTCAGAATGACATTTTCCTCAGAAAAATCCCAGGATATGATTTTACCAACTTGATGGAATTCAAACCCAAGCCTCTTTGCTAGGAGATAAAATAGAAACCACTGAATTCTGAAATTGGAAATAATACTTGCAAGGAAAATGTAATCATTGAGAATGAGGAGATAAAGTACCAGCATACACTGGATTAGAAAGAGGTTAGAAGTCACGTAACACTGAGGAAAATTCCTCCCAGTTTCAAGTTCTGTAGTATCAGAAGCACAATATTGCTGTAATCTTTTGATCTCAGTTAACAGATAGTTATAATATTTGATTATTCACACTTTCATATTTATCTTTGGATTCTTCTTCTTCTTCACTCATAACTCTCTTTAGAATCAGTGGACCCAGTTAGAATAGACACAATACAGAATAAAAAACATACAGAATTTTCTAGTTAGCAATTATATTGATTTAAAACTTAATTTTTCTCCATGAATTTTGGTATTGACCAATTCACAAAAACTACTTTAAAATCACAATGACTAAACTTTCAAAAAACATTTAATGAAGCTAGTTTCTCACAGATATACTGACTAAACCAAATTCAGTTTTAAAAGCCAAAATTTTATCCTTGATCTGAAAATAAAATAAATTTGATCTCATGATTCATTTACTCTAGCATGTTCATTACACAGGCATGTGGTGAATTATATAACATATAATGACCATCTATTATATTGGAAACAGAGAGAGAGTGAGCTCACAGAGGATGGAATGGATGTCCTATTCTGGCTAGCTATACTTTGAGAATAACTGGCACTTATGTTCCCTTGATTTTGAACTTGGGGGTAGAGCTGGTGGTAAAGAAGCTGCCTGCCAGTGCAGAAGACAGAAAAGGCATGTGTTTGACCCCTGGGTCGGGAAGACCCCCTGGAGAAGGAAATGGCACCCACTCCAGTACTCTTGCCTGGAGAATCCCATGGACAGAGGAGCCTGGTGGGCTGCAGTCCCTGGGATTGCAAAGAGTCGGACACAGCTGAAGCAACTGAGCATACACTGCTTTAAACAACCGAATAGTCTTTGTTGTTATAGTTCCAGAACATTTGAAATAATTCGATGGCCTCTAGGGCCCATAGTAAAAATTGTGGAACACTGTTAAAATTATGTTAATATTACAAAACCTTGCCAAAAGTTATAATAGTATATGCTATTTAGACATTTGCTTCTTTTATGTAAAAATCAAAAGTAAAACTTCAACCATGGAAACTTCTAAGAGGAGTGGACCATGCAAGGGTTAACCATTGCCAGTGTCTTCAGAGAATTTTCTTCAGGAAAGTCAGGATACTAGTGCTAAAATTCTTGAAAATTCTAAAATTTCTGGTTCTTGCACAGTTCTCTTGTCCCACTCAAGATACTGGGCAAACACTGTCATTCCAATAAAAAACACTATAAATTTTTCCTTTCATTTCCCTTGTAGGCTTCAGTATCAGTGAATGCAAGAAAGATAGTGAACACTTCACTCAAAATAATATATTAGGAGCTATAACCTTCATTTCATTTCCCAATTCTACTTCTAAGACTCATCAGCTGTTTGAAGTTCTTTTGTACCTAATATGGAAAATAAGAAGGTCATATTCCTTCCAGTTGTAATATTCCATGTTTCTATGAGATAGTATTTTGTACACTACCTGCCCTGACTTTTATTCTGCCCCAACTGCATGTCAGCCCCTGGGCTAAGACTTCTTTACACTGATAAAAAAAAAAAAAAAAAAAATTCAATTTTTAAAATACTCATTTAAGGTGCTAGTTGTGAAAAAGACTGACAGAGAAATTTAGACTTTCTCCAAGAACATAGAGCTCAGTCAGTCAAAGAATGAGATTACCTTGTTTATGGTTCTGAAACCCAACTTTTAGTACCAGGTCAGAAATTCTCTGAAGAATCACTTAATTCAAGGCTTGCTTTTCACAGAAAGCTTACAGGTTTCATCAGATAACTCACACATCTCAGTCTTTCCGGGGCAAACTTTTTCTGAAAGTGCCAGATGTAAATAGTATCGGCTTTGCGGGCTGTAAGATCTCAGGAGAGACTCCATGAGGAAGTGAAGCAGTGGATGGGTCTGTGTTTCAATAAAACTTTATGGACACTGTGTGATTTACGTATTTATTCATGGATACATATTTATAGACATTGAGTGAAGTTAGAATTTCATATAGTGTTTACCTGTCATGAAATTCTAGTCTTCTTTTTCATTTTTTTCCCCCATTTAAAAATGTAAAATCAAAGTTACCTCACAGAGCTTATAAGAACAAAGAGCACCCATGGGCCATAGTTTACCAGCCCTTATTCTAGAGTAGAAAATTTAAATAGAAATGTCTCATACCCCACGGAAGTTCTCTAATATCTACAAGTCATGGGCAGACTTTCTAACTAGAGCAATCTTATAATGATGAATTATTGTTGTTCAGTCGCTAAATCGTGTCCGACTCTGTGTGACCCCTTGGACTGCAGCACACGAGACTTCCCTGTCCTTCACCATCTCCTGGAGTTTCCTCAAACTCATATCCATTGAGTCAGTGATGCCATCCTACCATCTCATCCTCCGTCTCCCCCTTCTCCTCTTGCCCTTGATCTTTCCCAGCACCACCGTCTTTTCCAATGAGTTCTGACTCTTTACATCAGGTGGCCAAATACTGGAGTTTCAGCGTCAGTCCTTCCAGTGAGTATGCAGAGTTGATTTCCTTTAGGATTGACTGGTTTGATCTCCTCGCTGTCCAAGAGATGATAGCGGACACTGTTTACCCAAAATATTTGCCCCAAAATGTTTCATACATATTTTTTTCGGTATATCTCAGGGCATCTGCATGAGGTGGGTATGATTTATTTGCATAGAGGAGGAAAAGGGGACTTGTCTATTGTAGTAAGACCACTGACCCCACACCTGAATGTGGCAGAATGCAGATGGTTACCTTTACACTTGAAAAACTTATAATTCTTCTACATCTAAAGAGTAAGAAAAAAAGGCAAGTCATTTTCTCCCATTTCAGGAGGAAGAGATGACCTAGACCAAACCACTCAATACTAAAACTGGGCTGCGCTGTTCTAGGGATGTTTGGAAGGAATTCTGATGTCTTAGTAATGAGAAAAAAATAAAAATAAAAAACTTGTGCAAGTGCCCCCCAGGTTCTAATTACTTGATGCCTTGCTCTGCCTTAAAACGTGTGTTTTAATGGCTTCATATATCAAGCACAAATGATGCCATGGGGATGATATATACAGCCACCATGGTTTTGATTAGTGCGGTCTTTTTTTTTTTTTTTTTTTCTTCAACTCTCATATACATCTTAAACTGATAGCTCTTTGGCTTAATTTTGTGAGGAGGATGAAGACAGATGGCAAGAGGAGCCTCATGTATTCATGCTATATATTTAACTGCGTTGTGCTAAACAGCTACTCTTTGGGGTGAAAACTGTCTGACCTTCGTTTATAGAACAGTTAGGATTTTACAAGAAAATGAGCTATGCCTTTTGTTTTTACGACTTTTCCTTTAGGACTAACGGGTGAAATTATAGCTTATCCATCACTGGTTGGACAAAACTCCAACTGTGTTTATTGCTTTACATTTGTTTTATTTAACACTTGACCCCAGAAAACCTTGTAAAGTGTCTTCAGTTTCTACAGAATTTAAAAACTTTATGCAAATATATCACTATTTCCCCATACTTCAGGGAGAAGGTCATTTTTCCCTGTCAAAATTTTCAAACTCTGGGCTTCAAGTAATTGAAGTGAATGAGTATTTGTATTTTAATATTTATCGCATTGGTTTTCTAAATTCAATTAACTAAAAGCTTGCATCTGCCAATGTTATTATAGTAGAAAGTGTATATGCTACATGTTATCATAGATTTAACAGCAAAAGGGAAAAATCCTGAAAAATATTATTGATATACTTCAACTCTTTCAATATTTCATATATTTCAAAAAAGATACACACCCAATATATGAGGTTATGAAAATATATAATTTGCCTTGTTAAGTAACTTATTAAGTCAGTACATTGTGTAAAGAGCCAAAAACTCCAAGAATATACATTACAAATGAATTAAAACTATTTTTGCAGAAATATAGCAAATCCATTCCTCTCAGGGTGAGAGAGGCCTTTCATTGTTGCCACTGAGTCTCTTATAACTGAAATGAGGGGCCTTCCCCAATGGCTCAATGGGTAAAGAATCAGCCTGCAATGCAGGATACACAGGAGATGTGAGTTCCATCCCTGGGTTGGGAAGATCCTCCAGAGAAGGGAATGGCAACCAACTCTGGATTTCTTACCTGGGAAATTTCATGAGCAGAGAAACTTGGAGGGCTACATAGCAGTCCATGAGGTCACAAAGAATTGGACAGGTACATCATGAGAAACGCTGGGCTGGAAGAAACATAAGCTGGAATCAAGATTGCTGGGATAAATATCAATAACCTCAGATATGCAGATGACACCACCCTTACGGCAGAAAGTGAAGAGGAACTAAAAAGCCTCTTGATGAAAGTGAAAGAGGAGAGTGAAAAAGTTGGCTTAAAGCTCAACATTCAGAAAACTAAGATCATGGCATCCGGTCCCATCACTTCATGGGAAATAGATGGGGAAACAGTGGAAACAGTGTCAGACTTTATTTTGGGGGCTCCAAAATCACTGCAGATGGTGACTGCAGCCATGAAATTAAAAGACGCTTACTCCTTGGAAGAAAAGTTATGACAAACCTAGATAGTATATTCAAAAGCAGAGACATTACTTTGCCGACTAAGGTCCATCTAGTCAAGGCTATGGTTTTTCCTGTGGTCATGTATGGATGTAAGAGTTGGACTGTGAAGAAAGCTAAGCACCGAAGAATTGATGCTTTTGAACTGTGTGTGTTGGAGAAGACTCTTGAGAGTCCCTTGGACTGCAAGGAGATCTAACCAGTCCATTCTAAAGGAGATCAGCCTGGGGATTTCTTGGAAGGAATGATGCTAAAGCTGAAGCTCCAGTACTTTGGCCACCTCATGCGAAGAGTTGACTCATTGGAAAAGACTCTGATGCTGGGAGGGATTGGGGGCAGGAGGAGAAGGGGACGACCAAGGATGAGATGGCCTGATGGCATCACGGACTCGATGGACGTGAGTCTGGGTGAATTCCGGGAGTTGGTGATGGACAGGGAGGCCTGGCATGCTGCGATTCATGGGGTTGCAAAGAGTCGGACATGACTGAGCGACTGAACTAACTAACTAAGTGACTGGACTGTAGCCTGCCAGACTCCTCTGACCTTGGGTATTCTCCAAGCAAGAGTACTAGAGTGGGTTGCCATGCTCTCCTCTGGGGAATCTTCCCAACCCAGGGATCAAACAGGGGTCTCCTGCATTGCAGGTGGATTCTTACCAACTGAGCCACCAGGGAAGCCCCACACAGCAACAGAAGACTATTAAGTATCAGAAATATCTTACTGAGGAAACTAGCTCTGCTTTCTCAGTGCAGGAATAAGTGATTGTAATGCAGTGTGGCACAAAAGCATTTGAATTAATTTAGCAAAGATAGATCAATATCCCCAAATAAAAGATTAACTAACACCTGGCACAATCCTTCTAGCACTTGTCACATTGTGTTGAAATAATCTCCATGCAGGTTTCTTACCATTAGGAGCATTGTTCCCATCAGGGATTTATTCCATTTTGGGTCTTTGTACATTTAAACCTTAGCCAAGTACTGATAAATCATTGGTGCTCAGTAAATGTAATATTTTTTTTCTTTCAACTAACAGAAGAAAGCAGTCTTTGCAACTAATGATAGAAATATAAAATTTACAAAATTCCCCAAATAATTAGAATCACACACAAAACACACAGAGCAAAGGAGGAAGGGAGGGAGGAATCTCCCTTAAGGATATCAAACTTATTGATTGATTGAAGGTTATATAAATACATTGACTGATTTGTCCTAAGTTGTTTAGTCCTGTTAATTCTCTAGGGAGAAGGAGAAAAAGCCCTGACATTTATTTAGAGTCTCTTTTGCAAAACACATAGTGTAAGGGCATTTCCATTCTGTATCCCTTTTTGTACCAGCAGATTTGGGAAAGCATTACACAAGCTGTCTGTAGTGACTGATCTATTTTTATCCTGATACTTCTCACAGCATTTTGAAATATGTTACTATTTGACAGAGGTAAATCATAGCATTTTGAAATACTTTGCCATAGGACAGTGGCAAAAATTATTTCCTGTTTTTAAGGTTTGCATAATATTTTTTCATATTCATCTTCTCATCTCATATAAACTGTGTCATTAATTTTTGTGACAAACTACAATGTCTATGAAGTTACAGTCTGATACTTAAAAGACTTTTTAGTAATTTATTATCAACATTTTTAGGAGGAATTAATCTATGGGATGAAAAAAATCATACTATGGCAGGGATGAAAAACTGTGATTTGTTTTAATTGTTAAAGTAGCAATTTTACAAGTAACAGAAACATTTCTGGAAAAAACAAAAAAAAACAAAAAAGCCAAAGAAAATAAGAAATTGTTGACTGGTACCTTGGATTGTTTTATGTCTGGTTTCAATTCTTCTTACATTTCTTTAAAATTATCCTTGAAAATTTCAGAGGAGCCTTCAAACTTATTTTTCATAGTTATTTTCAAAGTTTCTTCCAAAAATGATCTAATATGGAGCTTTTTTGTATGGCATGGTTCTCCAGCTGTAGAGACGTAATGCATCCACTCCCAAAATGGAGTAAAGATACATACTTTTGTCATGTGACCACATCTCTCAAAAAAAATCACTTGATATATTTCTACTCACATAGAACTTTAATAGCATATTTATGTTGGCATATTATCCAATTGTATCCTATGTTCCAAAAGTATTTAAATAAAACAGTATAATATGCTACTTAAAGCTAGCATCCACCATGTTTCAGATGGCAGTAAAAACAAGTTACTCTTCCAAAGATTATGTTGGCACAAAAAAATTCATTAAATTTTAAAGCATTAAAATTAGAAATATGACTTTGATGTTTAAGCTGATGGCTGTCCTTTTTTAACTCCTGAGACTAAGTGATTATTTAGAAACATATATTTTACAAGTCCATACTTGAAGAATTCATTTTAAAGAAAGTAAAAATGAGTAATTGTTCCATGACTATTCATCAGAAGGGGAAAGGCCTTCATTCAACACTACCTGCCAAGTTGTGAGTTTCAAATAATATATAAAGAAATGTTGCTTATTTATGCAGTATTCACTGTGTCTTAACTAAAGTACGCATGCTGATGGGTTTTTTCAACATTGATATTCATAGATTCCTGCCATATGATTGCATTTTTATAATATAATATGGCTATATTCATAATGATTTCATGTGAATCTATTCAGAGTTTGTATAAATGCTCAATGAATGCTACAGTTTTAATATAAATTGTATGAAAATCTCAAATCATCATTGATTATTCTGGTCAAAGGTTGAGAGATATTCCTCACTCTTGATGTGAATTTCTGTCTGTAATAATAAGAACAGATATTTTGATAGTGATTTGCCATGATATTGCACACATCTTATTTAAGCCAGATCACCAAACTATGGTATATTTATTGTTACCCATAGTTTATTAATGAGAGATGTGAGATTCAGAACGGTTGAGCCATTTATCTGAGATTTCTTAATAAATGACCAAGACAGGATTTCAATTCTGTGTCTAAAATCCAAAATAATTTGTACTTAATAGCAGTCAAAATGAACAAGAAGTTTTACATATAGGTAGGATATATGTAAAATTTGACTTCAAGGAACTTAGTCTATTGTTGTTTATTTCAATTCCTAAGTTATTAGTTAACTCCAGAAGTATTTAATTTCAGAGGGTAAATGTTATTTTCTCATGTTATTCCACAAATGGTACGATTTTTTTTACTTAAGAATATTATAACAGGAAGCTATAGGCTTTGGCTAAAGCAGAAGTGCTTTGAAATACATATAAAATTTTATTTAGATGGTGACTCGTTTGTTTGAGGGATCCTCTTTCTTTAAAGTCTTTAAATATCAGCTGACCCCCTGGCATTTATGGAAGATTTGTGTTTTGCACTTGATAATGAAAAATTAACTGAACTGTTTTCAGTATTATAACCATAAGCTTCTCTAGAGAACTAAAAAATGAATCTGCAAGCACAATTTGATTGATTCCATAGAGTAATTTTTTTTTTTTTTTTTTTGCTTCCCTTATGGCTCACCTGGGTAAAGAATCCACCTTCAGTGTGAGAGACCTGAGTTCAATCCCTGGGTTGGGAAGATCCTTTGGAGAAGGGAAAGGCTACCCACTCCAGTTTTCTGGCCTGGAGAATTCCATGGGGTTGCAAAGAGTCAGACATGACTGAGTGACTGTCACATAGAATAATTTTTGATGGTCTTATAATTAATTGATCAATATAGAAGTATATTCAAAAGCATCGATTTCATCTATGTCAAATGAAAAGGAAGAGGGGCAAATGGAAAGTGGTCTGCTAAGCCACCCCTTAGATCTGAGTCACTCTATCCACTCCCAGGAACCAGCTGAAGGGAGTACTTGGGAATTTCCTACCCTCACCCAGAAAGTCTTCTTATTAGACTCATATGGTTATTAGTCATTACTTACCAGATGGAAAACATGAAGACCAAAGGGGTATTTATGTGGGAGCTGGCTTCCTGAATCCCCATGCAGGTATCATCTCACTGCTGAAGTCTGTGCTGTATTCCTGTTACAGACTAACACAGTCTTTATCCCTTCACCTAATCTACATGCTTTCATTGCTTTGAAGATTTTTAATATTTTATTTAAAAGCATATCAGAATGAACAGAAGCATTCAAGGAGCAAAGAAAAGGAGTGAGTTCTTTTAAAGGTAGCTTCTTTCTGCACTCATCAGTGAAGGGCCCTTGGTCAATAAATGAGTTTCTCATAAGCCCTGCCTCTCTCTCTTAGTCACTCAATCATGTCCAACTCTTTGTGAACCTTTGGACTGTAGCCCATCAGGCTCCTCTGCCCATGGAATTCTCCAGGCAAGAATACTGGAGTGGGTTGCCATTCCTTCTTCAGGGCATCTTCCTGGACCAGGAATTGAACTCGCAAGTCCTGTCTCCTGCTGGGAGAATTGCAGGTGGATTCTCTACCCACTGAGCCGTCGGGGAAGCCCTCCCTCTCTCCATACAACCTAAATAGATGTGAAGTATGGTTTACAGGGACTGCATTCCAGGTCGGCACATCCCAAGGATCCTAGAAAAGCCATTAGAATCACTCTTCTACTCAGTGTAGTGTTAATAAAGAACATGATTTAAGCTAATAATCAGATAAGAAGTCATATAATATTAGGCAAGTAAAGAGTGTCAACTTGTATGAAACTAAGTTTCAAAAAATTTCCATGGATTGCCTAGCATTCCACACCAAAATTGTACAAAGACTCCCTGGAATTCGGTTATCTGTGAATTGAGTCGGCTGATGGAAAACTGTATATGAGTGTGTTTTCTCCAGGATGCCCTGGTACTCAGCCCCCTGAGATGTGTTAAAAGAATTATTTAATTACATAAACGTAACAACACAGATCAAAGCTCTTGGTACCTTAACTGTGGCAGCAGTTTGTGTCTTTTGCTGCTGCTGCTGCTAAGTCGCTTCAGTCGTGTCTGACTCTGTGCGACCCCATAGACAGCAGCCCACCAGGCTCCCCTGTCCCTGGGATTCTCCAGGCAAGAACACTGGAGTGGGTTGCCATTTCCTTCTCCAATGCAGGAAAGTGAAAAGTGAAAGTGAAGTCGCTCAGTCGTGTCCGACTCTTTGTGTCTTTTAGCTAATAATAAAAGAAATAAACTGTGCCTGGCTGATTTAAGCAAAGAAATAAAGGATGAGGGATAGCTTAGGGTGTCAAAGATACAGTTACAGGGCCTGACTCAGAAAGGACAGGAGAAAAAGTAAAAAAAAACAAAAGTTAAAGGTTACACTGATAAAGAGAATATGGAGTGACTTATCCCCAGGTTATCTGGGTCCAAAGTCAGATGCAAGATTCAGACCCAGGTCTATTTGTCTCCTGTGTATTTTCTATGAATGCTCTTCTGCTTCCAGATATCGATGCAGCCCTTTACATTGGTTTCTCCTGGATGGCAAAGTGGGTTCACTCCCCTTGGTCTTATCTTGAAGGTACCTACTTTCTACTAACCAATAGATTTAATTAGTTTACCTACAATGCGTGTGCCTAAATAATACTGTTAAGTTTGGTCATATAGGATTCTGTAGGTACTATTCTATTTACATACATATTTGCTGAAATCTAAAAGAATTCATGATATGAATTTTTAGTCTAGTGTCAATAATTGCAAATGATAATGAAAATGCTATTTCATCTTGATGAACTAAGTATATGAAGCTAAAGTGAAGTAAAAACTTAACATAAAAACCTTGAATATCATGGAATAGAAGGAAAAACACAAAAAAGATAAACATCTCATAGGGACAGACAGACATTTTACCTTCATAAAATGTCTTTATAATGTTTTAATTTACAATATAGAGCCCTTCTTTTCCTGTTTAATATCTTTTTTCCAAGGAGTATGCATGTTTTAATCTGACACCTTTTTTTTTAAACTTTTACAGAAATATTGTGAGTTAGGCAGGGTAGATATTTTGACATCTGTTTAATGTATGAATTAATTGTGGATTGCTATAATTGCTACAGTGTAGATCTAGATGGCTCAAACAGAAATTTAAATACAAAACAGCTGGCATGACCCTCTGATGTAAGGCGTTTGTCTTTTTGGCACTGTTATTGTTTAGCTGCTAAGTTGTGTCTGACTCGCGTGTGTGTGTGCGTGTGTGTGCGTGTGTGTGTGTGTGTGTGTGTGTGTGTGTCTGATTCTTTTGATACCCCATGGAATGCAGCCCACTAGGCTCCTCTGTCCATGGGATTTCCCAGGTAGGAATACTGGTGGGAGTTGCCATTTCCTTCTCCAGGGACTCTCTCTGGAGCAGAGAGTGAACCTGCGTCTCCTACACTGGCAGGCAGATTGGTTCCCACAGAGCCACCAGGGGAGCCCTGCTCTGGCATACTGACTTCTCATTGTTAGCAAATGTATTTTCATTATGGGGTAGATATCCTTCTATGAGCTTTGTTGGTGTGTGTCCACCAAGAAACTGACACCTGGGTTGTCCACAGCAGGGAGAGTTTTTAACCTGAAAAGCTGAAAGCTATCCCTTGAAAGAAAGCCACTTCATTCAGATGTCTCCCAGGAGGTCCTTCCCAATAGATGGTATGCAGCTGCTGTGCCCTTCTGGACCTTTCTAAATGTGAGCACGGGTACCATTTCCCTCACTGATCATCACTTAAAATCTTGCTGTCATTTCAGGTGAGGTCATATGTCATGGATTTAAATGCACACATTTCAAATAATGTGATCAAAATTAATGGATTTTCAGCCTATTTCCAATGTATACAGTAATGAGATTCTCTCAAGTTAAAAATGCATTGAGATTTCCACAATTTTTTAACCGGTGGACCAAGTGAACTACAAAATGGGTCTATTGATGCTGTATGACATCATTTCTGCAGGTAAATGTTTATACTGGCCATCCTTTGTCAGGATTTGCCTTGACTTCTCAGTTTAGAATAGTTTCAGGTCTTGAGGAATGTAGATGTCACGTAAAACATGAAAATCCTATATACTGACCTAGTATTGATTTTAGATATTCTGCAGACCTGAAAATGTGATTAAATATCATTCTAAGCTTTGTTGCTTCTTTAAGCAAAATTATGTAAACTATATTTAAAAGAATTTTGACTGGGTTTTATTTCATTAGCAATAAAAAGTAAAGCCTTTACTAAGAAAAAAAAAAAGAATGTCTATGCTATCCTTAAAATGCTATTTTAATAGTGTTTTTATTAATCACAGGTCAGCTAATGATCCAACAAATCAATTTTTACATATATTATACCTATGATACTCTACAATACCCTAAATGATTTTTGTTTGCTTTACTAAGCTGAATGCTTGTTTAGCTCTTAAAATACTGTAAAACTATAAATATTCTCAGATATTAAACAACTCATAAAAATATTTTTATTTTAATAATTGTGACCAAACTGCTTTTGTAAAAACCATGGAGTTTGGGTATAGAGATTGGGTTCCCTTCCCCTTAACTTTTCAAAATATTACATGATACAAAAATCATATGCACAATTTACTCATAGCCATTTTTAGAAACTGTAATTTTTGATTCAAAAGAAATCTGCAATCTTGCAAAAATGAGACTCAGTTGTTTAACAGTGTTTTTCCAAAGAAATTGTAGCTGTTTCTCTTGCTTTTCTTCTTAGACAAGAGACTTGTGATAAGGAGTTAAAAAAAAAAAAAGAAAAATCCACTGGGCCTGTAAATCTAGGAAGTAGTCTTACAGTTGCAGACATATTATCTGGAAGTGAGAACAAAACACGTTCAATATTGAGACTCCATCTAAACTTACTGTTGACGCGTCTACACGAGTCGCTGGCCATGTGCTCTGGGACAAGTCACACGGGCTTTACTTTCTTCACCTGGAACAGATTAGCTCAAGGACTCCTTCACTAACTTAGAGTATGCATTTCTCTTTCCATGGGGCTTCCCTGATGACTTAGTGGGTAAAGAATCCATCTGTAATGCAGGAGACACAAGAGACACACAGGTTGATCCCTGGGTCAGGAAGATCCCTGGGGAAGGAAATGGCAACCCACTCCAGTATTCTTGCCTGGGCAAGGACTTCATGGACAGAGGAGCCTGGCAGGCTACAGTCTGTGGGAATTCAAAAGAGTTGGGGACAACTTTAGGACTAAGGACGTTCTCTTTCCAGATTAAATTTAAGCAAATGTGGTATCCAATCTGGGTTATTTTGTTTTCCTTTCAGACAAAAAACGTGCAAGTGTCTGTTATCAACCAGATTATATTCACTTTTCCTATACAGTGTTCTGAATGCAGACCCGAATTTTTGTGTATGTCTCCAGAATAAAGTGAAAAAAGTAAGACAATACTTCAGTAGGACACATCTGTTTCTTTACTATGACACTTGTACTTTTGGAAAACTATTTTATGAGAGAAACCATTTTTATGAGGTCTGGGCCTGAATTTGGGATTTGGTTCTTCAGGTTTTTACCAGTTTCATGAATATACTATAGTTTCTCTCTGCATGAGTACTGGTGCGGTTGGTGATAGTGGCTGAGAGGCAGAATGGCTACAGCTAAAGCCTGGGTCAGATGAAGTGTCTCCGAGATTACCTAAAAGCTGAATGATGTTCACATCACTCTATAAATTGATCATAGCCAGAAACTCTAACAAACATCATGCCTCATTTTTAATGACAGAGAATGTAAGCTTATGCAACCTGCCAATTCTTGTGTACAGGTTATCCCAATAGGACTACAACCGTGGGAACCCTAAAATATTCTCTACAGACTGGGAGAAAAGCACAGAATCCTTTAAAGGAAAAAGAAAATGGGAAATGTGCTAGGCAGCCAAAAATAGCCACCACAGAGAGTTTTCCTGGGATCATTCATCCCATGACAAGGGAACAATAATGAGTAGGCACTGAATTAAAACACTTGCTGAGGAAACTATATATCCATCTACAAAATAATAAAAATAGACCCTTATCTCATTTCATATCATACATTTCATACCATACACAAAACTTAACCCAAAGTGTACCAAAGACCTAAATGTGAGATCTAAAGTCAGAAAATCTTAGAAGAAGACAAAGGTGAAAATTTGTGTGTCTTTGAATTAGGCAGTGGATCCTTAGATATGATGCCAAAAGCACCAGCCACAAAAGAAAAATAGATGTGCCCGCTGAAATGAAAACCTTTTGTGCATCCAAGAATACTATAAGACAACCAAAAGAATCTTAGAAAATATTTGCAAATTTCTATTTGATAAGCATCTAGTATCTAGAATCTATGAAGAAGTCTTACAACTCAGCAATAAAAAAAGACAACCCAGTCAAAAATGTCACAGTATATCTTTTAACTTACTCTTCAAAGGAGATATGTAACTAGCCACAAGCACATGAAAAGATGCACAATGGCATTAATCACGAGAGAAGGTAAATGAAAACCCCAATGAGAAACCACTTCACAGCTACTAGGATGAGTATTATAAAGAAATGATAGCAAAGAGTGGTGACGAGATGGAGAAATTGGAACCTCATACGTTGCAAAAGTAATATGGTACATCAACTGTGCAGATCGCTTTTTAGGTCCTCCAAAGGTTAAGCATAGGACTACCGTATGACCCAACAATCCCACTCCTACATAAAGGCCTGAGAGAAGAGAAAACATATGTCCAAACAAAAACATGTGCATGAGTCTGTATAGCCGCATACTCCTAATAGATAGTAGAAAAAAGTAAACTGTCCATCAAGTAATGAATGGGTAAACAGATACGGCATCTCCATAAGATGGAACATTGTTCAGTATAAGAATGTCAATGTATGACAAAAACCACCACAACGTTGTAATTAGCCTCCAATTAAAATAATTTTTAAAAAAGAAGGAATGAAGTCCATGTTACCACATGGATGGAACATATGACGTGAAAGAAATCAGATGTAAAAGACCATGTTTTGTATGATTCCACTGATATAAAATGTCTGTTATAGGCAAATCTTCAGAAACAGGAAGTGGATCGGTGGTTGCCGGGGGGTGAGAGGAAGAACGGGATTGGGCTAAACGGCTCATAGACAGAAGATTTCTTTTGAGGGTGAGGAAAATATTCTACATTTAGATAGTACTTATGGTTTTACAACACAATGACTATACTAAAATAACAGTCGAGTACACTTGAGAAGGGCCACTTTTATGTTGTTTGATGTATCTCAACAAAAAGTGAATTCACTTAACAGTCGACTATATATAGGTATATGCTGCTGCTACTGCTAAGTCGCTTCAGTCGTGTCCGACTCTGTGCGACCCCATAGACGGCAGCCCACCAGGCTTCATGTGCAATTAGTTATTAATAATTTATTCTCGTTAAAAGGTTGTTAACAATCATTTATTAGAGAAAACTGAACTAATGTTTAATTACTTCATTTATTAAATGTTTCTCGAGTACCTACTGTGTGCCAGGCATGATCGTGGGTTCAAAGAAAGAGATGAGACTCCTTGAGGAAACATTTGCCCTCAAACACTTTTATTTCAGGATCCATTGTACTCTTAAAAATTGCTGAGAACCCTAAAGAGCTTTTGATCTTCCCCGGTGGCTCAGCGGTAAAGAAAATGCTTGCCAACGCAGTAGACACAGGTTTGATCCCTGGACCAGGAAGATCCCCTGGAGAAAGAACTGGCAACCCACTCCAGTATTCTTGCCTGGGAAAGCCAATGGACAGAGGAGTCCATGGGGCCACAGAGAGTTGGACACGACTGAGCACAGACACACACAAAGAAGTTTTGCTTATGTAAGTCCTATCAGTTAATATTAACTATACTATAAATAAAGCTGAGAAAAGTTTTAAAAACATTCATTAATTTAAGCGTAACAATGGGAAGCCCATTACATTTTAATAGAAATCAGATGTTTACTAAAATGTTTTTCTAGAACACATCAGTGTAAGAACAGCATTATTTTACATTTTTGAAAATGTTTTACTATCTGGTGTAATAGAAGGCTGCTGTATTTTCACATCTGCCTATGCGGTTAATCCATTGTAATCTATTGTTCTGTTTTGCTTGAAGCATAAGAAGAAAATCTTGCCTTCCAGAGATGTGAAATAGCAGAGTGTTTAAATTACCTTTTTCTGATCATCATGAATATTCTATTTTGGTACTGTATCAAAACTCAACAAGTGCTCATTTGTTTAATGTTGCAAAGTAGAATCTGAAACCCTATCCATCTTTTTATAATGTTACATTCAAATCGATTGGTTGGTCTCACACTTTGAATAGACCTTTTACTGGTGAATGATTTTGTAGCATCCTCCACTGGTCATTTGGAAAATATTTGCTCACCGAATTTTAAGGATTTCCAAATGTTGACTCATTTCATCATACAAGTTACATGATGATCACTGCCAATCTTAAACGGGGCTTGAAATATCGGGAAATTGTCAAGCTGGTGGTGGCAGACCCACGTTTTCTGCTTTTCCCTTGAAGGCTCAGATTTCACCTTGAGCAGGCAACACCTACTGTCAGATGTCTTCCTTAATGTAAGACTCAAAAACTTTTTGTTTTCAAGAAAACATCTACAGAGCGTGCTCTTCTCAATAACCACAGTTTGTCACTCCTTCTTTCAAGCAAAAGTGAAATTTCACAAAAGCAGCAGCCAGTTAATTTTGCAACTGAAACAAGTGAATGAGCTCTCTTCTTGGGAGTCCAACATTGCCCTTGGGTGTGCAGCCAGAGCGCGCCATTTGCCACACAAGATGCGGAAAACACGTGTTCTCAAGGGATGGAACTGAATACAGTTAACCTTTCCATTACTTTGTTTGTGCTTCCCTGGTGGCTCAGATGGTAAAGAATCTGCCTGCAGTGCAGGAGACCTGGGTTCAGTCCCTGGGTTGGGAAGATCTCCTGGAGAAGGGAATGGCAACCCTCTCCAGTACTCTGGCCTGGAAAAGCCCATGGACAGAGGAGCCTGGTGGCTACAGTCCCTGGGGTCGCAAAGAGTCGGACACTCACTTTGTTTAGGACCTTCTTGGAAGCATTGTCTTGTGCCTTTGTTTGCAGTGGTTGCGTGCCACTGAAGACTGCCCTGTCAGCTTGTCCAGCAACTCCTGGACCTAGATCTCTGCCTCTGGGCAGTTGTGACCACTGGTACTGTTGCTCCAGCCATGTTGATGTCAACACAGCGGGGTGGTGGGGGGAGGAAGGAAATGATGTCTTCATGTTGTTATGATAAAAACAGATTTGACTTTGCAGACCTTCTAAGAGGATCTCAGCAACCTCCAGGGATCCATGCACCATACTTTCACAACTGCCACTCTAAATTCTGGGGCTTCAAATTTTTGCTTTTGGTGCGCCTTCTAAAATTTTCTCTACTTGGTAGAGTCTTTCTCGTTGTTTCTTGGATTTTTCCTCCCATCACAGTTTCATTTAGTGGATATGCTCATCCTTAGATATGTCTTTCCTCTCTGGAACATTCTCTAGCAGGCCGTGTACTCCCCTTGGCAGTCTTCCCCACTCCTGTTCTTCTGGACCCTCGCTCTGGCCAATCTGGCCAGCCTCATCTCTTGGGGATGCAGGGAATCTTGTGAGCCTGGGAGTCCAGGCAGGGCTGCTGGAGCAACACAGCTTTAAGCTCATATCTGCCTACATTTTCCTGATGAAATACCTTACTCTTGCATGGCCATTTCCTCTAAAAGCTCTTCCCTGAGATGTTGAGGAGGTGTGCCTGTTAAGTACCTGAATGGTGGGAGGGATGATTTAATGCCTCATAAGCACACCCCAGCTCTTCAGTAGAAAGGAGTTGGCTTCCTGACAAAGGGCCATCAGAAGAGCCCCCCCCACCCCCACCCTCATATTCATGTGTCCCCTTTACAATGCTTAGTACGTCCTGCCAACACTGGGGCCCGTTCCTGGGAGCCACCTGTCCTGGGAAGCAGAAGCTTTAAAAGAAATCATGTTTGAAAGTGAAAGACTACAATTTCCTTGCAGAATATGAGCTTCCGCTGACAGTCGTGATTGTCAGCTTATCTGCCTCTGTTTGGTGACAGTTATTATCATCAAAACTGGAGGAGTAAATATACCTTGTCTCTTACCTAAATTGGGGTGGATCTGAATGGAACCCTAACGATATTGTATCTCTCATAATTAAGGCTGTCATTCTCAATCTGCTGTTCCTAATGTCTCTACAGGTAAAGGTACATTTTGACAATGCATGCAAGATTTCCAGGGACTGTTTTTTCCCAACTACTTTTGATTTTGGGGGGCAAAGTTTTCATAACATCTTTAAGCTAGTGGTTGTCCAAAAATCAGTTAAGAATCATTTAGTACTGATACATTTCCAGATAGATTGGCAAAAATTGTATAATGATTTAATGTGTTTTACATTAACTCTTTTGCAATGTAGAACTTATGATTAACTTATCTATCTTCCACTTTTCCTTTTTTTTTCCCTTCCAAAATTATGTGAAAGTTATGACTGAAACACAGCATTTCCTCAATAGATGCTTATTGATTAAAGACTTCTGAGGCAGAAAAATGAAAGTAACTGGTTAACATATACTCTGTGGGTCAAAATTCACCTTGATAATTATTTTTTAGAGCTACTCTTCTACCATGTCATTAAACTTTGTAAACTTACTATTGATGATGATTTAAAAAAATAAAATTGGAGACTTAATGATAAAAAGAAATAGAAGTACACTCACTGTTGCATTCTAAACATAGGCTTTAATGCCATAAGGGATCCTAAAATATCACAGGTATTAGAGGGAAAAATAAGCTGTTGTTGCCCCAAAATGGGTTCCTTTGTGAGTTCATCCTGCTAACCCTTAGGGTATTGACAGCCTATTATTTTTCGCATGTGCCATCTTTTTCCGGGAAACTGAAAGAACGGCTAATTATATCTTTTGCAAATGAGTGCAGCAGAATGGCTTTTGTTCACCACAATTTCAAGTCTGTTCAACAGGACTGTGGAATGACTTAAGAATTTACTATGGAGTGAGAGAGAGAGAGAGAGAGAGAGAGAGAGTGAGTGTGTGTGTGTGTGTGTGCACCTACCATTTTACTGGCATGGGGATGCGGTCGTGCTTGATGCTTTGTTAGGAATTTATCCAGTTTCTTTGGATCGCATTTGGAGGGTGTGTGCCTCTATGTCTTTCCTTCGGCTTCTATATTTCTGGTATGACAGACATGATAATTACTGCTCTTAAAGTTGGTGCAAGTGTTCCTGGGAAAGGGCAGAGGAGCGAACAATTAGCAGAGAAGGTTGTGAAAATAAGCCTATTAACAAAAGCCTAATGATTTCTGAAATAATCCTTTCATCTCGTCCCTACATCACCATAATTGCTCAAAAGTAATCGTATAAGCAAGTCCAGACAGACCGCAGTTTTATAGACTCACACTGCAAAACCCATGTAGCCTCCAATACCAAGCAAGTCTTGAGTTCCAAAAACTTCTTCAAGTGAGATTCGAAGCTGCTTCCAGAGGAGGAGAAAAGTATTAATATGCATGTGAACTATTATCAACAGGTCTTTTTTAGAAGAGCATGCAATAAAGTGGTGATGAGAGTGGGGAGGGAGGCGTCAGACTTAAAGTGTAAAAGTAAATCATACGGTTATTAGAGTTAATTTCTCTCCACACGTAATCCTCATCTTCATGTGTCTTCGGTCCTTCTTTCTCTCTCTCTGCTTCCATTTACCTTTAGCCCCAGATCAGTGAATTGTATTTGTGTCGATGGCAGGAAAAGAGCCAGACTTGCTCCCAGTATGTATCTTTCATCTGCATCACTGTCATAGTGGCTTGGCAAAACAATTCGTTCGGGTGTTCTGAATGCCTTTTTTGGTCAACCCAGTACATCAGTTCTTCTAAAGTTGGTGCCATCATCCACAAAGCCTTACACATGACTCTTAAGCCACCAAATCGCTTCGCTGGGCAAACATTCGTTCTTTGTGTCACACCCAAGAATGTGGGACTTTTCTTAGGACAACTGAGGGGGCAACTGCATGCTTAACTTTGGTCCTTTGATGTTGCTCAAGATATAAAATGAAAATTGCAGTTCCTCGTCATACCTTTGCACTAAAGAAAGTTTTTGATGGTACTGTTAATATTTGTTCGCTTTTCCTTAAGGGGATTTTGTTGCTCTTGGCACTATTAAGTATAACCAGTTTCCTGTGGCCGAGGTGTGCCTCAGTATTTTAAAAGAAGTAGTGCTGAAAATGTTTTAGGGCTTTCTGGTGCACTGGAATGCTTGTAACTTTAGATCTCTTGATTGTACTATTATCCTTACACTGCTATCTTAGAGCTGTTTCAATAATGAGCCATAATTCTATGTTTGATTAAGATTACCACTGTGAGAAAAGGGGGCTGTTTGGGTGCTGATGTCATTCTCGTCAGTGAGATTGCATGTGGGATCTAGATCCCACACCAAGGACTGAACCCAGGACTCCTGCACTAGGGGCACGGCATCTTACCCGCTGGACCACCGACTGAGGAACAGGACATGTAAATTATCTTTTTCTACCTCAAACTCCTTGAGGGCGGGGGCCAGACTTTTTTTTTAATATATTGTGTCATAGCCTCAGTTCATTTTCTACCTATATTGTAGAAGTCAATCAAAAACTATTTGTTGCATGAACACATAATGTTTGCTGCTAAGGCAGTTTTGGCTTCCAGTACAATTCTTCATGAGAAAAATGCACTCCAGCACTCTGAAGTTCTCAAGACATGATCTTGTATACAATAAAAAAGGAAAAGGTATGTGACTGCTTTGGAGACTGTCTCTCTTTCTCTTCTGTGACTATATTTGCAGTGATATGTCTGAATGCATATCCATGTGAGTAAAGTCGCTCAATCATGCCCTACTCTTTGTGACCCCATGGACTATAGCCTACCAGGCTCCTCCATCCATGGGATTTTCCAGGCAAGAGTACTGGAGTGGGTCACCATTTCCTTCTCCGGGGGATCTTCCCAACCCAGGGATTAAACCCGGGATTCCCGCATCGTAGACAGACGCTTTACCAGTGTATACACCTATACCATCATCTGTAGCTGCGTGCTGGTCCTAGCCACCTTGTGGATCATATGGCTGGTTTATACACAGCTGCTGGTTTTTATCAGTCACAAAGCTGAACACACAATTCTGCTCTGTCCTCACAGTTAGGGGCATAATGTGCTCTCATATCCTTGAGAATGGTGCCCGGTGAGGAAAGATATTTTTCTAAGCCCATGGACTGTGATAACAAGGGCATCATCATGACTTTCAGACCCCTTATGGTTGCCTTGCGTCTGCAGCTTAATGGGTTATTAGCTCTGGAGCTACACATCCAAAGGCCAAGAGAAACTTGTAGAGAATATGTGCTGTTGTGACTGCAATTACTCAGACTCTTTAGGCTTGAGAAGTGATTGAAATTTACTTTCCATACCCTGCTGATCTATATTACACATCTCAAAATACCTGTGTTGTTATGCATGTACATTGGGGGTCTGTGTATATATGTATACACACATAATATATGTATAAATATAAATATATATATACATACATATTCTGTAATGTGTAAAATATCTCCACTTAACATCTATAGATTAGTGATTAAATATGGTACTCTTTGGGAAAGCATCTCAAATGCCACTATTCTTCAGCAAAAACCGCACCGGCTTCAATTTAATCTGAATTATTTTCCTCTTTCAACAAGGCACTTTTACCCTAGTCTTTCCAGCTTCCCTTCCCCTCAGCCTCCAGGACTGAAGGTTGCTCACTACAGTCTGTATCTGCTCATTACCTTCCAAATAAAGCCTTAAGCCCATGGTCCCTGTTGGTGTTCATTCAAGGAACAGAGATGGCTGCCTTTAATCCCTGAACTGTGAGAGATGGTGGAGTTTATTCATGTAATAATAGAATATATTAATTATGCATCATGGACCAAGTTGCTATACTTAATTATTTTTTTTTCCCTCTAGGAAAAAAAAAAAAAGAAAAACTCATGGTGTACAGAATCCCACAGGATTAGACCCAAGAAACTCAGGCCAGGGCTAAGCCACTTGTAGTTCAGTGGCTAAAGTGGGCTTCAAGTGCCCGAGGATTATCTCTATTCATTTGAATGTTTTCTGGCTAGAAAGTTAACAGCTGAGTGCATTTTAAGTAAAATACTAAAGGAAACGGCTGATAAAAATATCAATGTCATATATCTGCTTAACGGAGATGCATATCTGTTCTTTCTCAAAGCACTGTTAAGCTGTCACCCGTGTGCTTATCATAGAAACAATTATCTCACGGTAGTTTTATCTCCAGACATTTTCCTGACCAGACAGAAAGAATCTGTGGAAGCAGTCATTCCCCTCGTTTGTTTAAAGAGAGCTTTTCATAGGAGGAATCCACTTAGGCACGATGGGAATATCTGCAAACATAGCCACTGAAGTCGCTTGCTCTATAGAGCTCAGCTCACAGAGACAGAGAGTTTTAAATGGCTGAAGCCAAATAAACACAAAGGCGAGGGAGTGATGCTAAGCTTTCCTTTGGATACCAACTCCCTCTTTTGTTTATAAAACTGCCAACTGACAAACTCCTAGCAAAGCCATATTTTTTTTACATCTTTTAATTACTCAGCGTTCCCTCATGAAACGTCGGAGCCCCGTGGCGGAAAGGGGCACGTTTGGTTGGCGATCAGGGAAAAACGTGTGAAGTGAGGAGGGTGCTGGAAAAGTCTGGCCCGAAGCGGGTGCCAAAAACCAATTGTGAGATAAGGGAGCAAATGTGATATAAACAGGAAAGAAAAGATGGAATTTTGATATAAAGTCAAACACGTAATTTGTGGATTGTCTCCTGCGAGCCACACGTTTACATTTGGTGCTTTCCAGGCTTCAGTGGATGATGCCAACCTTTCCTTTCCTGCACATCGTCTGGCCACCCAATTTTAAAGACTTTTTATGGAAATCAAATGAATATTTAAAGCCACAGAGGCCTGGGAAGTTTTAATGTACTGCTGACTTCTTTCCTGTTACATTATGGCTTACCATTATTCAATTAATTTTCCTTTTAGTTAACAGAAAAGACTTTAGAAGAAATGTAATGGCAAATACCATAATGGACCTGTACCTTTATAAAGAATCTGTGCAGAAGATCCTGGGTATTTATAAAGTGTGTATGTACTTTGTAAATCGCCAAATGTGTTGAGAACATTATGGCATTTAATTTACTTCATAGGGACATCACTGGTGTCCAGTGGTTTTAAGACTCTGTGCTTCCAATGTAGGAACATGGGTTCAACCCCTGGTCAGGGAACTAAGATCCCACATGCTGTGAGAAGCAACCAAAAAAAATATACATCTTTTTTTTTTTTTTAATTTAATTAATTTTTTTAATTTAATTTTAAAATCTTTAAATGTACATCTTAAATGCAGTAAAATGTGATTAAAGGTCCAAAATGATCCCTTTACACACTGGGTGATTTTATAAGTACAAGTTGAGATGGTGCTTGATTAAATCTAAATGTCTGTTTTCCACCCCCAAAGCAGTACTTTCAGAGAACATTTTACCTTTCCTTAACTTTCATCACCCAAACGAGCAATTTATAATATTTTCACATGACCAAAAAAAAAATACTGATACATGTGCCACTATCAAGAAGACCAACTCTAAGATCTATAGGATGAACTCTAATGGGAAAGAATCTGAAAAAGAATTACACACACACACGCATAACTGAATCTCTTTCTCTGCTGTGCACTTGAAACTAATACAACATTGTAAATAAGATAAAAGGCAAGATCTATGAGCTGGAGAGCCACTCCACTTACTGGTGGTGTGAGTGACTTCCACACATCATCTCACAGTACAAGAAATTCAGGCTCAGCCATTGACACAACGACACATCATTGCACAAAATGGACCTACAAAGTGGGTTCTGAAAGAATGAAGAAGTGAACACCGGCAGTGTTAGCTTTCTATCCCACCTGTATTTAAGCCAGGTACGTTCGAGCCCTGGCCTTTGATGTAAGATTGAGTCTTCCGCCTATCCGGCATCTCCCAGATTGAATTCCAAACGTGTATATGTCTGTATCTCATCCAACACTGCCCATGGCAAGAGATGTTCATTAGCTTGAGATTCTTGGTTTGTGAAGAAGGAACTTGATCTAGCTGCAGGATACAGAAGACATGGAGCAGCCAGCCCTGGGCTCCTGAATAACTGTCAAGTAGTAAATGAAGTGGTGATTTTTTTTTTTTTTGGCTGTTCCGTACAGCCACTCAATGAAATAATAGCTGTCTCCAGAACTAAGGGTTGTTGACTTTCTTCCAAACCTCAGGGGGGTTCTCGCCAGGCGATTTCTAAGGGCTGGAGGCTGGAAGGGCATGCCCACATGAAAAGGAATAGGTGTTCCAAATCACCCACGCTTGTCTGATTTGTGCCATGTGAGCCTCATTGACTCCCGCTGCCTTCCATAGCTTACAGATGCCGTTCCAAAGACATTTTCCCTGGAGGGTCCAAACCGTGGTCTAGTACCATTCCTTACACAAGTGGTCCTCAGAGTCTGGTGAATTATTTGTATCAGTATTACCTCGGAATATTTTGGTTTTAACTCAGGCAAAGAAGCTAGACTAGGCTGTCCCAGCTTGTGTGGGATTCCTAGTAATCCGCGGTGTATTCCGTGAGGATGTTGGCCTTGTGTGCTTTTTGCTTGTTACCATTGTCACCCCAGTACTGAGCACAGTGGCTAGCAGTACTGTGTTTGCTGAATAGACAAACTGTTGTAACCATTTCCATCACATTACCCCAAGTACCTCCAGATCCCAAAGAAAAGTTTCTAGACAAAGACCGAAGGAGAGAATGTTACATAAAAAGGGTATCAAAGTATCTCCGTAATTCTTTTTCAGACGAAAAACAGCTTGATCATGTTTTCATTCATTGAACATTTACAAAATTCTCTTTCATTCTTACTTCTGGTGGTTCTAGAAATTCTACTATGGAGGCATTCATATGTAAAATTCTTTGAAAAATCTTTATAGCAGAATTGAGCCTGATAATTATCTGTAGCAGCAGTATTTTGCCAACTATCTTAATGTTCTAGGTGTATTTGGTAAGAACATCACTTGAGTATAAAAAATTATAAAAGTATAAAAATCATAAAAGTCACAAAACTTGCTGCAGATACAAAGATGTATTTTTGTTATATTTTCTTAATTAAAAGAGCACATAGATTTTTAAACTCATTGTACTAAAATTATGAAAAGAAATTCTATTTTGAAGTATCTGTTAATTTTAGGATTTAAAGTTGATAACTCCTCATGGTTATAGTATTTTGCATTACCCATTCATAAAATTTATTTTCTGTTAATGTTACCAACTTAACATTTTTCCCCATGAACCACAAAGAAATAGTTTTTTGGAAAACTACTTTATAGTAAACTACAAATTAATTAAAATTTGGGGGAATGGGCTTGTAGATTTTACGTTATCATGTTTTGGGGTGTTCTAACTGCATGGAGGAATAAAGGTGCATTTCAGTTAAAGCTGCCTGTCTGCAACCTGGGCGTTTCACTGAGTCTTTGCTGCAGGGAACTCAAGAGAATGCACAAGACTCTTCTGCTTAATTTGTCTTTAAAGTTTGATTATCTGGCAGTTGAAGACATGGAATAGTAACGCTTCCTCAGTTAAGAGAAACTTTTGGTGTTTGGATAATGAATAGCCAGACAGGCAGTGCATTGAAAGAGCAGGAGATTGGGAATTCACAGACCCCGGGTTAGATTTCACGTCTTCTAATTATTAGGTATGTCAGTTCAGGGAAATTACCTTAGTTCCCTAAACTCAATGTATCGATCTGGAAAACAAGGGCAATAAATTCTAGCATTCATGGTTGAAATGAGCAGTAAAGTAGCTAACATGTGTGAAAATGACTAAGCTAGTGTTTGACCACACGACACATCGTTTGCTATTTGGTACACTTTGTGCCAAGGAGTGTCACAGTCATTTTATAGGTCACCACATTACATGTGTGAATGTGAACACAAATATGCTTACGTGTTTCCCATTTGTAGAGTACCTACCCATGTGCACGTGTGCACACACACACATACACACACACACCCCTTTGTAACAAAGTGGCCATGGCACTAGACTTTTATAAAATGACTTATAACCGTGGGAAGCAACTTCATGTGATAGTTAAGAACTTTGCAGACATTCACCAATAAGATGGGCTTCTGGTTCTTCTTATTTTCTGCATTATTTTGGGCAAGTAATTCAATGTTTTCCTGACACATTTTCTTCATAGGAGAGTCCATACCTTTCATCATAGATTTGTTGTGTGGAATAAAGGAGATACTTTATTAAAGCACTGTTACATAGAATCTCTTGAAAAATATATTTAAGTTTGGAAAATCAGAGTCCCCTCTTGGATGAAATGATAATTCCTGTGAACAAAGGGAAGGATCAGTGGTGAAAATCCAAATGGATTTTCAGCTTCAACTCTTTGACCTTGAGATTGAAACTTAAACCTCCTTACCTACCTTTTTGACATTTCCTAAATTTGTTAATACTAACAATAATATTCTACATAGCAGGATACCTCTCTCCTAACTCAAGCTCTTTCAGACTTTGTCTGTGTGAACTTTGGAAAGAACAAGCTCTCCGAATTTGAAAGCTCTCCAAATAAATAGGAAGCATTAGTATCATATTTTATTAAAAGTTGCCTTGATGACTTATATTTTGTGTTTAATATAAATACTTCTTGGCTTCCCTGGTGGCTCATTGGTAAAGAACCCATCTGACCCTGCCAGGAGACAGGGTCAATCCCTGGGTCAGGACGATCCCCTGGAGAAGGCAATGGCACCCCACACCAGCATTCTTGCCTGGAGGATCCCATGGACAGAGGAGCCTGGTGGGCTACAGTCCATGGGGTTGCAGAAGTTTGGATCCTAATTAGTGACTAAACAGCATCGATATTTTTCAAGTTTTGAATTGAATGATGTTGATTAAATTAATGAAGTCACCAAAAGGTGACTTAGCAGAGAAGGATTTTAATAATCAAGTAGATAGGATAACTATCCCAAGGATACCATCAGCCTTATCCATAGCCAGCAATGGGCTTAGGAACTAAGTTTCCATGATGGGAGAGAAGGAGGTTACCCTGGGCCCAGTCACATGGAAATCCACTTACCAAGGCAGATTTGGCCACGCCACGGCTGAGTGCCCTATCTGCCAGCCGCAGAGACCAAGACTGGGTCCCCAGTATGGCACCGCTGCTGAGACTGATCAGCCAGCTGCCCGGGGGCAGGCTGATTAAACTGGACTTCTTGTGCACTGCCACGTTACTCACACAGCATTGCTTCTGATGCGGAAACTCACATCCCAGCAAAAGAAGCGTGATAGTGGGCCCACGTCCATAGAACTCACCCGTCTTACCACAGCCCCCATCATGCTGAAGCTTGTAGAATGGTAGGCTCAATTCCAGTACCAACTCAGGGCTATCTTGCAGAGTTGGGTACTGCCAGAAGGCTGTATATGCTCTGAATAAGCATCACTATATAGGGCAAATAATTTTGTCAAACTGTCTTTACATTGTATGCTAAATAGAAAATCACTAAAACTGTCAATTTATTCTCACTTAGAATTGAACAACAAGTCCTTTTAATGTCAGTTTCAAAATGTATTCCTTCCAAACAGCATATATAAATTATATAGAGAGAGGGTAAGGAAAAGCTTAAACAGATGGTTGTTTGGCAGAAAGTCATAAAACTTACATTGCACAATGAATTCTCAAAATTACAGTACTGTCAATATTTTTGTTTCTTTGGGGTAGATTCTAATGGGTTTGGGGGATCTCTGCAGTTAAAAAAAAATTAAACAGAAATAAAATTTAAATAATCACATAGGATGGCTGAGTTAACGTTACTCAATTTCTTTTTCTTCTGTTTATAGCCATTTTGCTGTAATTGTTTATTTTAAATCAACTGTTAAAACACAGGAATATATAGTGGGTATAGGTATTCTGCTGAAAGCAAATTTAAGTGATCTCAGATATCTATGAACTTTTTCTTAAGATAAATTACTAGCTGAGTCAGTGCTTTTTAGAGTCATGGTTTTCTAATTTAACATCCATGCAGAATGCAATATGTATTAAAAACAAGAAATACATGGATGCTAACTTGATGTTTCAGTTCAGTTCAGTTCAGTCGCTCAGTCGTGTCCGACTCCTTGCGACCCCATGAATCGCAGCACGTCAAGCCCTCTCTGTCCATCACCAACTCCCGGAGTTCGCTCAGACTCACGTCCATCGAGTCAGTGATGCCATCCAGCCATCTCATCCTCTGCCGTCCCCTTCTCCTCCTGCCCCCAATCCCTCCCAACATCAGAGTTTTTTCCAATGAGTCAACTCTTCACATGAGGTGGCCAAAGTACTGGAGTTTCAGCTTTAGCCTCATTCCTTCCAAAGAAATCCCAGGGCTGATCTCCTTCAGAATGGACTGGATATTTAAGCATATATTATTAAATTCAAGGGAAACAATAAATCATTCAGAACTTAGATAAATAAAATATTTGGGGGAGGAGGATTATTTTAATCACGAGCGAGGAAAATATCCATGCCATACTGTGAAGCAGAATTAGAACAACTTCTTTGTCCTTTGAAATCAATGTCATTCTTCTTTGCCTGTAGAATGACATAGGACTCTGGTTTTTCCAAAATTAAAATAAAGCTTGTATCTAATGTATTGTTTTCTTCTAGTACACAGTTACTCTAGTATATGAATGCAAATTCCTTTGCAGAGGGCTAGAAAATAAGTATTGGACTAAATTTTAATATTCTCATAAATCTTTATTTAAAAGCATAAACCTGTTTTTTTAGAGGATTTTCCAACTTGGGAATTGTTATTCTAACTTCATTTTCTGCTTATGTTAGCAAAAATACTGTAGTTGTGCTTCCACTCAGGACCCTAAGATAAAAAGAAAAGTTGTTTAAAGCTTATGCCATTGAAAGGGAAAAATGGAAAACTGATCAATGAAATGGAAATATATGGAAAGATTCAGAGACTTCAGAGAATACAGCTCATGGACTCAGCCTTCCTAGTACATCACTTGCTAGACTAGGGGAACCTTGGATGCAAACACTAAATTTTTATCTTTACACCATGCACTATAGTTTCAAAATTCTTGGTGGTGATGTATTGCTGACAGTATTCAAAATTCATGGTGCTGATTCTGAGACACATGATTTCATTGTGAATGTCAAGGCAATAAGGCAGAAAGGTCTGCACACTTTGACTTTTGTAAAGGAAAATGTGGGGAGAGACTCTACGTAACACAAAGTCTTGTGAAAAAGTAGGAGGCATCCTGGGAGGACCGGCAGACAAAAGAAAGGAAAGCGACAGATACCTAGATGCAGCCAGATAATTTTATCACAGTTCAGTTCAGTTCAGTCGCTCAGTCGTGTCTGACTCTTTGCGACCCCATGAATCGCAACACGCCAGTATATCCTTTTATTCTTTCCAATTCACAAAGGGCATCTATACACTAATAACTCTACTATGAAATTATCTTCAAACTATAGATGGATTTTTATTTAAGTTTGAGTATTAGCATAGGTTTATCTATTCCTTCCTCCTTTAACTTTCACTTTGAGTTTTTAAAATATTTCTCCTTTCATAACATTTTCTTCAGTATGTTAATAAAAATACCTCTCCACATTAAACATCTTACTTTTTATAAAGGTAAACAACATAGTGCATGCCTCATTTTTGAAGTCTTGAAAGCAGCAGTTACAATTTTACTATCTTGATTTTGTTGTTATTTGACTAGAGTCCTGTCTGACTCTTTTGAGACCACATGGACTGTAGCCCACCAGGCTCCTGTGTCCATTGGATTCTCCAGGCAAGAATACTGGAGTGGGTTGCTATTTCCTTCCCCAGGGGATTTTCCTGACCTAGAGATTGAGCCCATGTCTCCTGCACTGGCAGGTGGATTCTCTACCACTGAGCCACCAGGGAAGCCCCTTTTGCCCGACTCTTAGAAACCCCATGGACTGCAGCCCACCAGGCTCCTCCGTCAATGGGAGTTTCCAGGCAAGAGTACTGGAGTGGGGTGCCATCGTCTTCTCCGTAACATCCTGATACCTTGTTTTAATTCTGTAGATTTTTCCACTCTACTTATTTGAAAGAAAATCGTTGTTTAATAAATGTGATTGATTATAGAATCTTATTGAGCAAGATCTTAAAAGCAGTTTTCAAATTTTCTTCTGTTTCTTGCAGGAGATACATTTTGGTGAGAGCTATTTTTGCTGACTCTTTCAGGTGATTCATTCTGACTGTCTTTTCATAAGTCTAGTAACTCTTCTGTGTCATCTGGTTGTGCTGGGAATTGCATATCCTGGTGGGTTTCAACGCTGGCTGCAGTTTGGCTCACCTGAGCATCTCTAGCAGCATATTGTTGACCGAGTACCATCCCCAGACCAGTTGGACCAGATTCTCTAATGTCATGGTCCTGACATTAGTATTTAAAATGAAGATCTTTGCAAGGAATTTTAATGTACAGTCAGAATTGATAGTCACTGTTACAGGTAGTACTGAATTCAAGAAGACATAGATTGTGACTTCTACCCTCTGTGAGAGAGAAATGTTCACAAATTGGAAGAAAAACATAACAAAATCTGATAACACAGCTGACTCGCAGGGCTCAGACCAGCGGGAGATTACAAACACACTTTAAATAATGAAGCTTACTCGCAGTATAAATATCTACAACAAGAAGAGAAATGTACTCACTGTGGCTTGCATTCTCTAAAGCAAGGCTGTCTAGTGGGATCTCGGCCCAGACATGGGTTTTATTTCAAGAAACAATGGTTTCAAGCAGGACAGAAGATGAAGCATGCAAATATCAACTGTTTTAAGCACAGCGCTTGCCATGGCTGCCCTATAACTTGATTTTTGGATTAATTCCATTTAATAATTTTCCATATACATTTCTATTAATTGAAGTCCCTGAATAACTGTAAGGTCAAAGGTATATTTGGTACTTTTCTACTCTGTACATAGATGGATCAAGTACTTTAGAGGAAGATGTTTTATGAAATTGGAATTTAACTTTGTTATAATGTACTTGCTATAATAACAAGAGACTCATAACTTTCTGCTTTCATTTATAAGATAATCAGTGGCAGATTATATCACATTGACTTAATTTTTTATCATATTCACCAGGTTTCTGGTGTCATAGACACTGCCCTACAGGTATAAATGGATATTTACATTAGATTTCTTTAAGATCCTTTTGGCTAAAAGTAAAAAATAATTTATGTATTTATATGTATGTGATCATTGCTGTATTAGAATGTTTATTCTTAATAAATAATATAGATTTATATTTGAAGACTATACATATAAATTTCATGACATTGAACACAGTGATTTTTCTTCTGTTCCTCTTGATTTCATAATTAAGGTCATAGTCCTATGATACACAAGAGTTCCCCTTTATCCTAGTGTTTTCTAAGTAGATGTAAAATATACTATGAAGTTACAATAAATTTGCTTTGAAAATAGAAATTTTTGTGTTTCTTTGCTCAAACCAGTGTTCAGTCAGTGTCATATTTTATTTCAAATTTTTACTTTGAAATTGGCTCACTGATTTGTCAGACTTGAAAAAATTTTAGAATGGATATTCCAGCTTAAATAGCTTAAATATTCTAGAATATAAATCAGCTTTATATTTGCTGAAAATATAAATATAAATATAAATAATATACTTGAATTTTCAGTATTTTTAAACAATGTGTGTGCTCAGTCATGTCTAACTCTTCACGACTCTACCAACTGTAGCCCACCAGGCTCCTCTGTCCATGGGGTTCTTCAGGCAAGAATTCTGCAGTGGGTTGCCACGCCCTTTTCCAGGGGATCTTCCCTACCCAGGGGTTGAACTTGCATCTCCTGAATTGCAGGCAGATTCTTTACCCATTGAGCTTCTTGGGAAGCAATTTTTAAACAGTACTGTAAACTAAAAATTTATTAGCAATGTGTTAATGTTTCTTTTCCCTTTTTTAGTTTACAAATATTACTCAATGTTTAATGTTTAATAGCCTTTTCAGAAATAAAGTGTGTTGGGGAAATAAAATCTTTGGGAAAATAATCTATTATGATGATTCTGCATATAGTGATTTGTAAAGCAGTTCGAACTAAACTGCATAAATCTACGAAAGGACAATTACTTTATGAATTGTCATAGTTAACAGAAAGCAAAAGATACCTTTCGATTTTTAGCAATGTCTTAAGATGTGTAATCTTACATCTTAATCACTTTTGGTTAAACATTGTCAGACTTAAAATAGATGTTCAATCATAAAATAATGTTGTGTGCATGTTGCATTATTTCCATGTATTCACTTGAAAGAAAATATGAAAACCCTGCTGGGTTCAATCAACCTTCTGTAACACTCACACTTTGATTTTGTTAATGCCTCTTGGTAAGTTACACAAGTGATACAATCAACGCACATCCGATACCCGTTTGTAAGACAGCTAACACTTCTGAATTGAACCTAAAGATCATTTTGTAGGATAGTAAGACATGAAGGGTAAAGCTCCTGCTAATAATGCAGAAACACCTTTCATGAAAAGAGAAAAACTGAAAAAAGAGAGAGACAGAGAACTTGTCACTGAAAGGGTGGAATGATAGGCACTTTAGACTATTAAGGTCTTGCTTTGTCTCAGCCTGACTCACTTACCAGGATGTTGTTCTTGTTGATCTGTTAACATCTATTATTCATGCAGCTTGCTCATGCTCTTGCAAAGAACATCAGTAGAATGCATGCTTATGTGACTGATAAATCAGATGATGTAAATAAACAGTAAGACTCAGATCGCATATGCTCTCACTACTTTCCCTTTTTCCTTTTCATTTAGGTTGATTCTTCACTTGCTGCAAACTTTCCAAGATCTCTTTTCTATGTCTTAATATTTAGCTCATGTTGTGCATGCATGTTCAGTCACTAATTTGTGTGAGACTCTTTACAACCCCCTGCACTGCAGACTGCCAGGCTCCTCTGTCCATGGGATTTTCCAGGCAAGAATACTGGAGTGGGTTGCCATTTCCTTCTCCAGGGGATCTTCCTAATTCAGGGATCAAACTGAAGTCTCCTGCATTAGCAGACTAACTCTTGAACACTGAGCCACCTGGGAAGCCCCTTATTCATGTTATCTCAGATCTATTTAGCTAAATAAATGTCCTGATGCCTTGTTCTGATTTCCTGAAATTCTCATGGGGGCACTGAGATTAAATAGTCATTTATATTAGTTTTAATATTTCTCACATTACTATTTTGGTACAAATGAATTACATATGTAAACACAAATACTGAAGTTCATGTATCTATAACTTATGCACATGATACATAAGCAATATATGGCAACAACTCCCCTAAGTGACATGCTAGGAGAAAGAGACGGCTGCTGCTGCTGCTGCTGCTGCTAAGCCGCTTCAGTCGTGTCTGACTCTGTGCGACCCCATAGACAGCAGCCCACCAGGCTCCTCCGCTCCGTCCGTGGGATTTTCCAGGCAAGAGTACTGGAGTGGGGGTGCCATCGCCTTCTCCAAAGAGAGAGGGCATTATACTCTAAATAAGGAAATCTGGATATACGTTTTGTCTGCATATTCATACAAGATGGAAATAGCCGAATGGAATTTAATGGTCATCATTTCTGCTTTCCTCTTCCTGGATCATGGAAATGGTTCTGATAGGGATGCACTGGCTGATCTGGCTTAGAAGTAGTGGAGATGGCCTCATGCATCGTGCATTGTCATGACTCAAGTTCAGAGAGGGAATCAGGTACCCAGGATGCAGGCTGATTTGCTTCGGCTTCTTCCAAACCCAGAACACACTCGGTGACGCTGCTCGGTTGGGACTGCAGGTCCATCCTCATTTACCTCCCTGGTCGTTATAGTGCCCCGGGCACACTCATGCCACCTCCTGACTTTCTCTCCCTCCCTTTTCCCCACTTCAAATTTCAAAGACGGATTTGAGATAAGAACTCAATCATTTCTAAAATGACTTACAAAATAGAAAGCATTCCTTTATTGATTTCTGATGGATAAGATATAAAAGAAGCAGTGATTTAACTCAGTATAACTCCTAGTCATGCAGCGATTTGGGTGAGTTGATATTTATTGCAAAATGAGTACAAAACAAACATGAAAACAAACAAAAATGAAAACAAAGTTTTCAAGAATCCTCTAGTTTGCAGTCTGAGATATAAGGTGAAAGGAGAAAATGAAGTAGAGAAATCCATTATACAGTGAGTTTGTTTTGCCATGAAGGAAGTCAAATGGGATAGGATTTTGAAGAAGTAGGACACGGTAGCATGGATGTATCAGGAGGAATTTCATAGAGGTGGATCTTTCAAGATCAATGTTATCGCAATAATTTGAAGTGTGATTTAAAAAAAAAAAAAAACCCTTAAATACAGTGATTACTAATAGTTTACATCCCAAAGCATAAAGCCTGAAAAATGTTTTACAGGAAGCATATCAATTTGTCTGGTAATCCTCTGGTGGCTCAGTGGTAAAGAATCCGCCTGCCAATGCAGGAGACTTGGGTTCAATCCCTGGATCAGGAAGATCCCCTGGAGAAGGAAATGGTAACTCACTGCAGTATTCTTTCCTGGGAAATCTCATCGGCAGAGGAGCCTGGCGGGCAAAAGTCCATGGAATCACAAAGTTGGAGGGAACATGGCTTAGCAATGGAGCAAATTATATCCTAGGCTAGGAATAGTTCACCCTAAATGAGTGGATTTGTAGGTATTAATATTTTTGGAATTTTTAAAATAGAGTCATGATATTACCAGACTCCCATTAAAACATTTCAGAAACCAGAGATGCTCTTGAAAATGCCAAGAAACCCTGAGAATGTGAAGTATAATAAGATTATAAAAGCCCACAGCAAGTCCAAAAGGTAAGTGCTAGTGAGAGATGGGTTATTGAGAAGGCAGGCAGCCTTTATTAAAAAAAAAAAAAAATCTGGAGCATGAATTGATTGAGAGAGCTCAGTCTGATATAATGGAGAACAGCAAAGGCCTCTACAGTGCACATGCTAGTGATGCCAACCTTTGGAGAACCCATGAGTCAAGTTAACACATCATATCTACAACCTGCGTCCACTTCTTCAGAGGGACATTGACAAATGAAGACACATCCAGAGGAGAAGGTAACGATGGGTGAGGGGAGCATGGCCTGTGAGCATCGTTTGAAAGAACTGAGTTTGATTTGAACAGGAGATAAATTGGTGGAGACAGATTGGCACGTGTGGAAGGAGCTATTTTCACAGCCTTTCAGGGCTGTTATATGAAAGAACATTTAGACTTTTCTTTGGCTCTTGAAGGCAGAGGGAAATCCACCAAGTTCAGACGTCAATGCGATACTTTGCCTCCCTTCCCAGGAATATTCTAGCCATCCTGAGGTTGAAAGCACTGCTTTTTGATATGTTGCAAAATAGCACTTTCATCCGGATTGCCTTGAAATTCCATTCTAACCTACACTCATTATGACACAAGTTTATATTATATCCCCGCAAAGTGAAATAAACATGGTGCTCTGGGTTCACTAGTTCATATATAAGAAATTAAGGCTTGTTTGCTGTTCTAAAATATATTACAATAGCAGAAAATACTGTTTAGGAGTTTAAAGAACTGATACAGGAAACGTGGCATTGAATGGAACTAACTTCATCTTGGATGCTCTCACAAAAGAGGTATTTGAAAGTATTCTTGCCTGGAGAATTCCATGGACAGAGGAACCTGATGGGTTATAGTCCATGGGGTTGAAAAGGGCTGGACATGACTAAGTGACTAACACACACACACACACACACACACACACACACACACACAGAAACAAAAGTTGTTTGAACAAACATCAAAAACAATACATAATATTAGCATCAGAAGTAGGATGAGCAGCTCAGTATAAGCATTTTGATTACATTTTCTTGATAGATATCTGCTCCACGAATGGATGTATGGGTGAATCATGAAATAGGCAGCTTATGTTCCACACTTGCAGAGATTTCTAAAGCGACAGCTCAGTGTAGTATAAGAAAAGTTCTAGCGATACTGGAAAACATGGCCCTATGTCTCAATTTCTTCTTGACATGCTCCCAAATCCTTTTTGTTAATGGCTTTACCCAGGTCCTATGCCACTGTGAAATGTCCCAGAGCCCACGTGGATGGAGCAGAGATTTTTGATCTGCAAACTCAGGCTCCCAATGGGAGGCAGCTGGTCTGTAATAGGGAAGGAAAGTCTGGCTATTCAGGGTGTGGGCCTTGTTCTTATAATCGTAGCAATGTGCTGGCTTGGCATATCATCAAATATTCTTTTTGAACCTGTCTGATCACTTCCAGAGAGGGGAGGTTCTATTTTGTTATGGTTCATTGGCAGTCATTTAGAAAAATGCATGCATTTAAATGGAATAGCTTCTCGTCCTGGGTGTTTTTGGTCACGTGTTGTGAAGGACCCACTAAATAGCAATGATGCTGAAAGCTAGCTTTAATACTCTAGCAATTAAAAAAAAAAAAAAGAAAGAAATGGAGATTTTTGAAACAGAGGTTACATTTGAAATGATCCAGAGTTAAGAATCACATAGAAGCAGATTAAGTTTTGAGAAAGATCAAAAGCTTGAATCGTATAAATCCTATTTGCTGGAATCCCTGTTACTCCAGGGGTGAGTCACGTTCAGTGAACAGAATTCTCTTTCCTTATGACATTGTTTTATTTATCCCTTTACCTTGAAATCTGAAAATTCTCATGTATAAAATGTTTATAGAAATTATAGTATATAACCTTGCTTTTTAAAGGCACTTGGCATAAGAAGGCCTACTAATATGAAAATCCTTATTTTCAGTCTTCAGTGCTGAAAAATAAATATATCCAACTGCTTAATATTTGACAGTCAGCTATTAAGGGAAGCGAGGGGAGTATTTTTTCCCCAAGGGCTTTCCTGGTGGCTCAGATGGTAAAGAATCTGCCTGCAATGCAGGACACTCAGGTTTGATTCCTGGGTCGGGAAGATTCCCTGGAGAAGGGAATGGTAACCCATTCCAATATTCTTGTCTGGTTGCCTGGGAAACCTGATGGACAGGAGAACCTGGTGGGCTGCAGTCCGTGGGGTCTCAAAGAGTCAGGCACGACTGAGCAATTAATGCTTTCACTTTGCAAGGCTCTGAAGTTGAGATTGAAAAGGACACTAATGCACATCCATCAAGTAAGCAGAATAGTGAGATATGGTGAAGGTGCCGAGACCACGTCTCCAGTCTGGAAATCTCTCATGATCGTTTCATCTTTTTTTTTTTTTTCATCCTTGGATTCAAATGTCTACTGCATTTGGGGATGTTCTCCTGTCACCATTTACAACTCAGAGTAGAATGCAAACTAATGTTTTTCCTCTTGAGCCTTGTGTTGGTTAGGATTACTTTAAGTTCCTTATAAAAGCAAACCAGTCCATAGTGCTTTGCATAAGAAGAGAGCCACTCTTTTTCTCTCATGTAAAAAGGCACACAAATGTAGGTCCTACAGGGCCTGTGCGACGGCTTGATGAAATTATCAAGGAAGAATTGTGGCCAGTCGAGAGACTGATGAAGGAAATCAGAAATCTGGAGAGCTGAGCTATTTGTAATAGAGGTTGTCCTGGAGAAGAAGTCTTTGACTCTGTAGCTATATCAGCCTCCTAATATGTGTGCCTTCAGCTATTCAGACTTTTCCACTTCATGCTCAACAGTCTAGACAGCACTGACTTTATGACATTGTAAAAAAACCAAACTTGACTCCATCTTCATGGAGCCAGGGTAGGGAGCCCAGGGAAGGCTGAGCCTGTGGGTCTGGTCCCGCCCCACAAGCTGCCTAGCGAGGGTGGGGACTGAGGCCAGCCTGTGTCTAGTGAGAGTCCCTGTATGTGAATATGGGCTCAGGAGCCCTGGAATCCAGTGCTCCCCAGCATCTACCACCAGGCCTATCACTGCACGACCATGGGCAGGCCTTTTAACTAACTTCCTTTAGAATTCATTTTCTGAAGTTAAACTGAAAATACTACTAGTCACCATAACAATATATTGATAAAGATCTAATAATGCAATATATAATACAAAATGGATCCTAAAGCTCATTTCTGTTTTGATCAAACAAGACATTTTTAAAATGTTTAATACAGAATTAAATATTAAGGAATCAATGTCAGCCCAAAGACTATTTGGGTACTTTTCTTAATGGCAACCCACTACAGTATTCTTGCCTAGAAAATACCAATGATGGAGGAGCCTGGTAGGCTACAGTCCATGGGGTTGAAAAGAGTCAGACACGACTGAGCGACTTCACTTCACTTCATTTCACTTGAATCACAATGAAAAACAGTTGTTGTTATTTGTATCAATATTAACTTTAAAATGATAAAATTTGATATGTAGACAGATCATTTGACAGAGCATTTTGAATTTTCTTTGCAGTGTAACACATTTCTCAGTTTACAGGCCAGTGGGTGTTCTTTTGGGGAAAGCATTTTATCTGCTAGCTTTCAAGAAAAACATCTAAATGTCTGCTATTAACTTTCCTCTCATGATACTGATAGAAAGTAGACAAGTGACATTCTATGTCATCAGCGGGTTTGGCTGTTGAGGGAGGTGGGATTTCCCTGATCAGTGCAAAGGCCTTCATGCTCTTGTCAAATTTATACAAAATGTTTATTATTGCCCATTTCTTCTGATAGAAATGATAGTGACTGACTTATTCCCTGTGTAATTTTGTGAGATTTCTAGGAGGAAAGTAGAAATTTCAGGGAATTCTGCAGTGTCTTCTGGGTCTCACAAGAGAAAACCTCAGCAGAAGGCCTAGAAGCCCCCCCATTATGATCAGCAGAGGTGCCCCCAAAACTCCTGGGCAGAACTGCATACCTCACTGGAGACCATGGAGAATAGAGCTGTCTTTAGCAAAAGGCTGAAACATATGAACAATTAACATGTTCTTGTGCAGTCACATATCATAAGTTGAACGACTTCAGTGTGGAAAACCCAGATCAGGAAGAGAAAGTGACAAGAAGCTTTATCTGCACAGCACGGCTGGTGAAAGACGGCATGAGGTGTTGGCTGACCTTGTGACCGAGTGCCAGGGCCTGGAGTCTGTCTGAGGTCTAAAGTGCAGGTATGAAAAACACTTAGAGCACAAAGATGCCAATATGAATGGTTAAAAAAAAATTAAAAGCAGGGATGCTGCAGAATCCATAACCTAAATGTAATCTTGAATTGCCATGGAATTATTGACCTAAACACTAAACCCAGCTCTTAGAAATGACTTACATACTAAGTAGCGTTTATCCAAGAAGGCCATATGCTGTAGATACAGCCTGTAGAACGCAGAGTTACGGTTCAAATTAGAAGTCAATGTCTTAATCCATCAGCATTGTGAACAGATTTAATAAGATCCCTTTTCGTCTCTTTTATCTTTTTCCTCTTTGGAAATTAAGTTGATCATAGACTCAGCAAGTAAAATAATAGCTTTATGCCACAGGAATAGAAATCATGTCAAATTTCATTCATCTTCCTTTTTTTTGTCAACTCCACAAGCGAGGCAGGCTGGCAAATAATTTGAATGAGCTGCTATGACTTTTATTTATTATTAAAATTTATTACACTTTTCCCCCAAATACAAATGGCATTTAAACTTGATAGCTCTTATCTTAAATCTGTTACGGTCATTCCAAGTTCTGCTTTGCTAAATTACCCCTTTCTTTACTCTCTTATCCATAAAGTCCTCGTCTAGACCCTGGCTAACTAATATATTTAGATTAATGAAATGTCTTTCTCATAGTGCTCTGACTTTCTGCTTCCAGCCTTTCTGACTTTCAGCTAATCCTGCTCTTAGGCATGATACAATCCAGAAGGGATAAATGATCACAAAGACTCAGTTTTATTCCATAGCCTGACTTGATTCCAAGTACCTCCATGCCCTTGCCTTATTTCTGGCTGAAATATTCCATTAAAAAAAAATCTTCATTCATTCCTCATTCTTTCTTCATAATCCCATTTGATTTGATCTCCATACATAGAATTGTTCTCCTTAACCTCTCCTGTACTTTGCGCCCCACATGCGGTGACACTCACCACCAGATATCTACAGGGTAATTTACTCATTGAAGAGTGTTTGATGAGTTCATGTGGTGTCTTTGCCAAGGATTTTGCTGCACTGGCCTCTTGTTGCAAATTTTGTCTGTACAGCTTCACACTTCCTGTGGAGTCACATTTCCATATGCTTGTGAAATCTACAAAGGTCGTTCTGTTTCCTCTCTGGATATCTTAACCCCATACTAACTTCTCACTTTCCTGGAATCTTCGAACATGTGAATCTAGAAGATGAACCTCATAGCACCTATAAATACTATGTGCTCAGCAGTTAACAAAAAACAGCTTACTCACATCTTCTCCATTCTAAAAATCTGTCAGTTCAGTTCAGTCGCTAAGAGGTGTCCAGCTCTTTGCGACCCCATGGACTATGGCACACCAGGCTTCACTGTCTTTCAACATCTCCTGGAGTTTGTTCAGACTTATGTTCATTGAGTCTATGTTGCCATCCAACCATCTCATCCTCTGTTGTCCCCTTCTCTTCCTGCCTTCAATCTTACCTAGCAACAGGGTCTTTTTCAGTGAGTCAGCTCTTCGCATCAGGTTGCCAAAGTATTGGAGTTTCAGCGTCAGAATCAGTCCTTCCAGTGAATAGTCAGGGTTGATTTCCTTTAGGATTGACAAGAATTTAGTAGAAACTTTTCCCATGCAAGCCCACGAAGAGTTTTAAAAGAGTTTTAAGTAATTCTCCAAAGATAGTGACTGAGTACTGAGAATCCTAATACTAATATGAGCTTTATAACCCTGAGAAATTTCTTATCTGTAAGATGCCACAAATAAACTTGTATCTCGCACTGCTGTTTTGAATATTAATTAAAATAATGAACATAAACTGCACAGCACTGCCTGGCACATTGTGGAATCTCCATGGATGGCTTTAAGAGTCATTTAAAGTGCAATTATTATTTACAGTTTAAAATAACGGTACATAGAGGTAGCGTGATAAGGCAGAATTTGTGAGCTGAAGATTTATCTTTGATAATTTCTGGAAGCAGGAGTTTGAGTAACCCTTTTAACCTCAGTTGTAAATGCAGGTGTTGATGAGTTTATCACAGAATTCTTTGTGACAATGAAGTGATTTCTTGAATATGGAAATTCTTCCACAGCTGATAGACTTTATGGAAAAATTGTTACTGAAATATGAAGTCATTACTGATCTTTTAACACATATATGAATTTTATGAATAATTTTTACTCAATTATATTTTAAGTTCAGTCATAGATGTAGGAATTGCCACTAATAATAAAAGTAAAAAAAGAGAAAATACCAAAAAGCAGTTAGAAGTCCTCTGAATTTTATAAAATCTTTCGTATCTTTTCTTTTTTTCAGCTGTTTGGAAATTTCACTCCATTGGACTATATGATACAGGTAACTGTTAATTATAGTGAAGTTTTAGTTGTCTGGCATGCTTTATGATTCTGCGAGACATTATAAAACCATTTATCACTTTGGAACTTATTGATAAAATGGCTTTGGAAGGTGATTCTTCTCTATTCTGATAACACCAAAAAAAATTTATGTACTGTTTGTGTCATAGTTTGACAAGCCTAAAAACATAATCAAAACTGACAAGATTCTCTCAGCATCACTAAGCTAAGTTTTCTTTGACATTTGTAAACATGTTTGCTTTATTCTCGTTTTTAGTTCTGGCAACAGAAAGTTGCTAAACGTCATCTAAGTTCACCGTTGTTTATGGCTTTATAGATAAAACAGAACAAAGTAGAAAGTATTTATCTGGCTATTTAATTACTAAAAGCATGCATCAAGGAATTTTTCAAATGGTTATTTTATAGTCTTTGATTCTTTAAGAATGTGTAACTCTGAAGAGATTGAAAATTGTTTGCTAGAGTGGGCAACGTGGGCTGTGGGGTGGGTTAGCAATGTCTGCCCATCTCTCCAGCACCCTCTTCAAAGACAAGTTGTTTGGGGTCATACCAGGTGACCACAGTGAAATAACCTCTGACTTGCTGTTCATGTACAATCTGTGGCCATCCGGAGTGATGGATATGCAGAGGTGGTTAATATCTATTTTGGTAAATTTGAAAAGAAATTGTATGTGTGTGTTTGTGTACTATATGTCTTACCCAAATCATGGGAATTAATAGACAGATACATCCAAAGAGAAACAAATAATTAAGAAATGGGAAAATTCTATGATTATGAGTATCAGGTTTAGGTCCAGAATTGACACTTTCAGGACTCTTTCTATTCTTACTTAGTAATTACAATAATGATTGTATCACTAATGGTAGCTAGCATTTGTTGAGGACATTTGTAATCACGACTCTTCTGAGTGATCTCTGCCAACTATCTTAAGCTTCACAACCATCCAAGTAGGTTGATGCTGTTATTTTTTCCTATTCAATGATAAAGACATCTTCTTTAACAGAGAAGTTAAAAAAACAATTCACAGAGAGTTTGCCCTGAAATCACTTTGAACAAAATATGACCCCTATCAAATGCCAAGTGCTTTAAATTCTATTATACTATCAGTTTTCTTGTTTACCTTAAGTTACTCTTGATTTTATGAGTGTGCCTTTAAAGAAAAACAAATTTGGGGGATTCCCTGATGGTCCCGTGGTTAGGACTACTCACTTCTTTTGCAGAGGGCATGCATTCAATCTCTGGCCAGGAAGCTAAGGTTCCACAAGCCATGTGGTGTGGACAAAAAATATATATATAAATAAATTAATTAGTTAACAGACTAATGTTTGGAAGGGCTGATGGATTCAGCCGTTAATTTAGTGCTCATTAATTAATTGATCAGAAAAGATATATCTTGAGAAGCTCAGAACACTGAATGCCTGGAAAAGGCAGAGACTTGTAAGAGATGACATGGGCTGGGATGAGCCAATAGGCTCCAATGCTATATTCACTTATTTCCTACATGTGGTATATTTATGATCTTTCTAGATTAAAGGGAACAGTCAAATTAGTACAGATGAAGAAGCCATTCATGCATGGAGGTGTTGTACTGGAAGCAGTGAATGGGCTCAAGGTGTCTGGGTTCAACATGCTATTTACAAAGTACAGCTGTGTTAGGAAAACTTACAGTATCTCCACTTATAAATTAGCCTTGAGCTTCTCATAGTTGGCACTTTACTAATAATTTTTGGAGACAAAATGATAAGTGGAGAGGGATGCACATCTCGGAGCACCCAAATCCCTCCCCCCTAAATTGAAAAATTGGAATTTTGTGTCCACGTGTTTATACTTTAGCAGAATAGGTGTATAGCAAGAAAAATTGGGGTTTTCAATTTGAATCTTTCATTCCAGCTTTTGAGCTTGTTCCTCAAGGGGCTAGCCACAGTCAGATCTTTAAATTATAGAAGTCAGCTCCTCATGCTTTATTTTGGGGGCAATAATTCTTGTGGACATATGGAAAATAATTTTCTGAGTCATAGAAGTCAATATCTGATAAAATGGATTTAGCAGAAACTTTCCAAATAGTCACCTTTTTGGCTAAGGCTAAACCCAGAGTGTTTAAAGCCCAAAAGTAGAATTTTTTTTTTTTTAGAAAGTTATGAATGAATGGATACTAGTTTATTATGGAAATACAATTGTAACCAAGCACTATAATGTGTCTAGACATAGACAACTTGGTTGCCAAAAATGAAGTGTTCTCGCTTTAAGAGAAATCCTCATGGAAAGAGCACATGATATTACATGGTGAGAATTCTACCCATCTGTGTACCTGGCACCATCAGGAAGACTCAGTGGACATGAGTTTGAGGACACTCTGGGAGAGGGTGAAGGACAGGAAAGCCTGGTGTGCTGCAGTCCATGGGGCCACAAACAGTCGGACACAACTGAGCAACTGACCAACAACCACCCCCTTTAGGATGGGATTGGATGGACCAAGAGCTGAAATACTACTCATCAGATGTAAGCATAGCTCTGGGAGAGAAAAATAATGTCTAAAGAAGAACAATTTTAAGAAGCTAAAGATTATTGTCATTTTCTATTTGAGTAGTATTTCATGTAAGGGTATTTGAGAAAGCTATGTGATGATTTGGATGTAATCAAGTCACTGATCAATGTAGCAGTTCATTTTCTATCCCTGACACATTTAGTGGGGGGCGAGGGGAGTTCTATTGCATTTCTCTGGATTCTTACAAGTTTGAGGGTAAAACCAAAGTAGACTGCTCTCTTAAGGCCACAGACATGGCAAGGAAGATATAAAGATTCCTTATGATCTAGAATAGAAGTTGAATATTATTAAGGATGTTGTCTCTGATGGAAAAAGAAAACCACAGATTAATGTGTACCTTCAAAACTTCTCATGCCCCTAATCAAGTTCTGATTAATTTTGAGAGCATCAATAAGATACATTTTGGAGTTTGATTCCCTGGTAGTATGTTCTCTGAGGTTGCAAACTGTGTGTGTGTGTGTGTGTGTGTGTGTGTGTGTGTGTGTGATATCCATCTCATTCACTTCCAAGCACCACTTATTTTTACAAATGACTTTATAAGACCCGAAAGAAGAATTATTCTCCAGCATTCTTCAAACCACTTCCAGCTCTGTGTCTCCCGAGTCAAACGGAGCTGTCTTCATCATTTTTACATATAGACCTCCTCAAACACTAAAACGAATGAAAATCATCTAATTATAAATTCACTGTTAATATAGCCTTAGAGCTGAGAACGTTTCACTCCAGCAGTTAATTTAGTCCGTGGTAAATTCTCGCTGTTATCTAATGTCATTTATCACCTGCTGTTTTGTCTTCCTGAGAGCATCCTGCCTGCCCCTCACTGTCTACTGTACATGGACCTTCTGTGACTTTAATGTGCTCGGGACAAAGGCCCCAAAGTGCTTCTATCGGAGGGTTTTGGCAACTTGCCTTCGATATATTCAAGCCATTTTGCTGCCTGTCACTCAGGGCTGTACAAATTGAACTCAGAGGAGAGGGAAAAGGGGTCTAGGAGGCATTTTTTTTTCTGGGAAGAATATGCTAATAAAGCATCATCAGCAGGAAGCAGGCTGTGGCTGAAAGAGTTTTGTCAACTCTGAATTAATTTTGTGTGTTAAGAAGCACGGGGGTTCTTCTAGAGCCAGTCTGTGGTAATTAATCCTTCCTGTTTCTGGAAGAACAGAACTGTAATAAATGCAGCCCAGATTTAACAGATGTGTGCACACAATGTCTGCTTTATGAGGAGTAAAACAAAATGATGGGTACAGAACAAAAAAATATTGATTTAAAAAACTCAAACAGTATGGAAAGCACAGAGCTTGGAATTCCCAGAGTTTATGCAAATATAGTATTCCTTTAAATGTTCACAGACAGCGTGGTTTTCAAAACATCTGTCCACGGAGTTGGATGCTGTGAAGAGACTGAAAAAGACAGATGTTTCTTGTTCCTTAGAAAATTGAGTAAAAAAAAAAAAAAATGCATGCAGACGTAAGCTATGAGATGGAGTTGGCTATACCTAGGTGCGGTTGGATTTAGACTCAAATAATCAAATGATGACCTCATTCTGGGATAAAATTCTCATAATCTTCTTCCTCATTTTTCCCCAAAATGCTTTTCGAGGAAAAAAATTCAAATTTCATTATCTGTAACTATGAACCCAGGGCTCGTGTGGCAATTTGAATGTTGTCATGAACAGGAGAGTTTGCCTTTCAAAACTGGGCATGCAAATTCCACCACCAGTGCTGATACTTGATATATTCGGATACAAAGTTCACTTAAAGATGAGGAAGGGCAGGTCGACACAGTGTTCATGAAAACAAATCTATATTGAAAAAAAGTGTTTTCAGTTCAGAGGTACCAAAGCAAAGCAGTCTGGCCCATTAGCTCTTTCTCCCTCTTTCTTGCTTCTTTCTTTCTTATTATCTCATTAAGCTTCCTTGCCAAATGGCTGGGAGGCAGGAATTTGACACGGTTAAGTTAAAGTGGACTAATAGAGAAAATTCCCAGCCAGGAGCAATCATTCTGATAAGGCATGCCTTCAACAGATTTTTACATGCTTTTCTCTTCTATCATGAAGATATCTTAAGTGTATATTTAGAGAGTCAAAATCAAAATTTTAGGGCATGTAATAAAACCCAGCTCTCTTCGCCTTGCCTATATCTTCTTATGAGTGCAAATGCTAAAAACACTTTAGCTCACTTTTAATGAATCATATTACTTACTTACTTCATGCAAACTGGAAGTTCCTTTAGGTTTTTGGCACTATTACCATTTAAAACTGGTTTTAAAAAGTCAATTTTGGTTAACTCTCTACATTTCACATCAATTTCATGTAGGAGCCTTCTATTAATAATCTGAAAAATTGCAGCGTTACCATAGTGGGTTTTTGCCAGGTTATTTAGTATGTTATGTGAAAGGTCTTTGATTAGCTGTCTTTTCATTATTTAGGGTGAATATCAAAGTCAATCATTTAATTCTTGTTCAAAGCTGCTGCAATATTTGGTGAAATAAGAGGCTAGAAGTGACCTTTGATCTTCATGGAAAGAGTAATACAGCTGAAGAAACATATTCATTTTATATGCATATTCTTTTTAGAATCTGGTTGATGAAGGCATTCATGGAGAACATACATTTCACACCAGGAGTTATCTATAGCTGATCACAGTCTAAATGAGGATGCAAACCACTTCCAGAGTCAATTCATGGACCATTTCTTTTCTTTTTTTTTCCAAATTAGATATTAGATCACTGAAATAAAATGAAGTTCCATTTACCGCATTTAAATAATAGATTTTGATAGCTGCAAAAATTTTATTTTAAAGAATCCAAATCTCTCAATTAAATGCCTGTCTACAAAAGCAACATTTATACTTCGCTATCATCTAAAAATGCAGTATTACTCTTGAAAGCTCAGTAAGCTTTTACTCCATTCAGTAAGCACATTTTGAAGTTCTACTTTGTGCTTAAAGAAATAGCTTGAGAGACATAGGTGCTACAAAAACAAACAGAAGCGGTGCCTGCCCTTGAGGAAGCCACAGACTATCCTGCCCCCTTTGTATATTTTACATTTCATTTATAAAATATATTAAGAGAATTCAGGGCTCAGGAAAAATGATTCAGAGTCCACCAGCAGACAGGACAGGACTGATGGAGAGTTGTTCCAAATGGAAGGAACAGCATCTATGAGAGACCTGAAAATCATGGCTTCTCAAATTAATTTCAAGATGTGCTTTACCGGGAACTCAGAGTCTGCAGATCCTCATCCAAAGCTCACTCCTTACTTTGTGCAAAAGTGAGTGAGAGGCTGTCAATCATGTCCGACTGTTTGTGACCCCATGGAATGTAGTCCGGCAAGCTCCTCTGTCCATGGGATTTCCCAGGGAAGAATACTGGAGTGCGTACCATTTCCTTCTCCAAGGGATCTTCCTGACTCAGAGATTGAACCCTGGTCTCCTGCATTGCAGGGAGATTCTTAACCATCTGAACCACCAGGGATGTCTCAATTAGTGCAAAGAATTCCACAAATCAGAAATAAACGCCCTAGAGTTTTGCTTGCATAGAACAAGGATGCTAATCACAAGGCCTGTTTTGGATCAACATGGTGCCAGATGTAACCATGGAACCATGCATCTCAAAAGTCCCCAAGAAACTTGAAAATACAGTCTAATAGTAGAGAAGTATGTGAGTCCAAGGTTATACAGGAAAAAAAAAAATAAATAAAGCCTTCCATATTCTTGGGATCTGCTCTGTGATTTGCTTAAAAACTCCTGTGAGTTTGGGAGAAGATGGGCCAGGTTTTTCCTGAATCAGCACTAAACCATCTACTCACTAGTATGCAGGTCAGGAAACAGCAGTTAGAACTGAACATGGAGCAAGGGACTAGTTCAAAATTGGGAAAGGAGTATGACAAGGCTGTATAATGTCACCCTGCTTATTTAACTTATATGCAGAGTACATCATCCAAAATGTCAGGTTGGATAAATCACAAGCTGGAATCAAGATTGCTGGGAGAAATATCAGTAAGCTCAGATATGTGGGTGATATCATTCTAAAGACAGAAAGTGAAGAGGAATTAAAGAGCCTCTTGATGAGGGTGAAAGAGGAGAGTGAAAAAGCTGGCTTAAAATTCAACATTCAAAAAACTGAGAGCATGCCATCTGGCCCCATCACTTCGTGGCAAATAGAAGGAGAAAAAGTAGAAATGGTGAGAGATTTTATTTTCTTGCACTCCAAAATCACTGTGGACAGTGATTGCAGGCATGAAATTAAAAGATGCTCGCTCCTTAGAAGAAAAACTATGGCAAATCAAGACAGTATATTAAAAAGCAAAGACATCATTTTGTTGACAAACATCCGTATAGTGTAAGCTATAGTTTTTCTCATAGTCATGTACAGATATATGGATGTGATAGTTGGACCATAAAGAGGGCTGAATGCTAAAGAACTGATGTTTTTGAACTGTGGTGCTGGAAAAGACTCTTGAGAGTCCCTTGGTCTGCCTGGAGATCAAACCAGTCAATCCTAAAGGAAATCAACCCTGAATATTCATTGGAAGGACTGAAGCTGAAGCTCCAGTAATTTGGCCACTTGATGTGAAGAACTGACTCCTTGGAACAGATTCTGATGCTGAGAAAGATTGAAGGCAAGAAGAGAAGGGGGCGGCAGAGGATGAAATGATTGGGTAGCATCACTAACTCAATGGACCTGAGTTTGAGCCAACTCCGGGAGATAGTGAAGGACAGGGAAGCTTGGTGCGCTGCAATCCATGGAGTCACAAAGAGTCGGGCCTGACTCAATGATTGAACAACAACAACATTCACCAGTAAGTATTCACGCCCAGGATGTGTAAACTTAGTTGGAGAGTAATGCCACTATTTTAGTTTTTTTTTTCAAACCGCAGTATGAATTGATGAATTGATGTCACACCTAGAAGGTGCCAGGGTCTCACCTCTAGAAATTCTGATTTTTGTCTTTGGGAGAGATTATTTGACAAGTAGTTAATGAAAAACTTAGTGAGTGCTCTGTAAATGTAGCTATGATTATTGTGATTATCAGCATTAACAACTCCTGATGCTAATTTTGATGCAGGTTGTGTTCAAGAATCACTTTCTTGCAAAAAAAAAAAAAAAAAAAAGAACCATGGCCCTATGAATTCCTTTGAATTCATATATGAGGATGGGGAAAGGATGACTCCCAAAGTCACAGCTGAAGGCAGTGTTTGTTGCTGCTTGATTGTTAAATGTGAGGATATTACAGCCTCTGCAAGCCATTCCCAAGAGTCTAAGGCAAACCTAGTGGAATCACACATCTCCAAATTTTCCTGACATTTTCAAGTTTAAGGATAACAATTATGTTCATCTTATCCTTGCTTCACTGATGATATTTGGGGATTGAAGACAGGGTGGGAGGGTGAAAAAGTCTAGAGCTAAACATATTCAGAACTGAGCAGAAGCTTAAAATCTGACACTCTATGCACCATCCTCTAACCTGGACCTACTCAGCATTTTTCCGCTTCCCACAAGTTCAGAGATTATAGTTGGCTTCCGCCACCTCCCGCTGTCAGTGTTGTCAGTGACATTTCAACTGATATCGCCAGAACATAAAACTGAAACAGCTCTGGGTTTTCCAAATGGCTGGTACAAATATGTGTCTAAAAACCCTGCTAATTCTTATATTGTCTTCAGCTCGTGATGAATGGTGTCATGCGAAACCTCCAAAATATTTAAAGATGGAGACAGAAGATGTCCTGTCCAAATTTTTATCGGTCAAGCAATAACAATATGGTTATTAAACCTCACAGGACATTGGGGAGGAAAAGGAAAGGAGTCAGTAAATCTGTCAGATGGTCATTATCCTGGTCTTCTGCTTAGGAGTGACCTCGGATCCCAACGTGGCCCTGCTGGATTATCCCCGGGGATTGCATAAAAGAACGGCGGTAATGAGGTGTTTAGAAACGTGCTTCTCTCTCTTCACCCATCGTCCTGGAGCTGGGATAATGTGCACTGAATGAAAAAGGGATCTTTGGGAAGTTAACATTGCCCAGATACAAAGTTAGTGAGGGCATTGGAAGGGTCTGTTTGGAGAAGTAGCCACAGTGTGATCCTATGTAGAAGCGAACCTGACGCTCTGCCCGTTTCTTCCCCAGTCCCCACATGCGGACTCCAGCCCACTCTGCTCGGTGTGTCAGGGCGATGGATCCACCTATGCGGTGGGATGGCCTGGATGCTGAAGGCTTATAACTGCAGCTGTTTTAGTATCTTGGCTTTTTAACCTTACGCTTGGGGGGGGTATCCATCTTTAAAACATCTGGGTGCCTAGCTGAAACAATAGCATAGCTGCTGCAGTAATCTTGTGTAATTTCTGGTGAATAGTAGGGTACATTTAAACAGTCCTAATGGAGTGAACAATACTGTTTTAAAGGGCTTTGATCATTACTTATCTCAGCTGATTATAGGAATCTTGTTGGAAGCGTTCAAAGGATTTTTAATTTTGAATCTCTTTATGTCTTCAATCTAGTGATGACACTAATTTCCCCCGTTGCCTGTGAAAGGGAGTCTAGATTTGGCCTCAGACATTCCATTGTTTCCTGTGTCATGCCTTTGTTTATGCAGATGGGGTGCTCAATTCCAGGGCCTTTGCCACATTAAGAAAATAATTTAAATAGCTAGACATGGTAAAGACACCCGAAGCGTTTCTGCTGAAGGAGAAAAATGCCACCAATACAAATATATAGTCATTTTTTGTGTCTTTTAAACAAAAATGAAGCTGCTGTTTACCACATGTACAAATGATATCTCTCTCCTGGAATTTATAAGATTTTCTGAATTAATTACCCTTTTCCTTTTCTTTGATATTCACTAAGAAGAGAAAAAGAAATGTTCATTTAACAAATCTGAAGTCCTTAGAAAGTGCTGTAAGAGGAAACAGTGTATCCACACCCCAGGGTCCATATCCGGCAGGACAGAACAATTGTAGAGAAGTCTCAGAAAAAAATGAGGCATTTGTGTATGCTGTAATTGTTGCAAAATAAAAGTAACTAATTAGAGGTCTTACATAAGTTAGTTTTCTTTAACCATGAAGACTTGCCTCTGTAACATTTAAGCAGGTGGCTACAATTTGTTAAAATTGTGCGCTTTCTGAGGCATTTGTTTAATGACAATTGTGTGACCAGATGGCCTATTTTAATAGAACATTTGATTACCTGGGCGTAGCAACATTTGTTACTCTTCCTGCTGCTGAGTGTCCAAACTCACCCCCTTCACCTGGCAGCGCTGCTCACTTGTTGGGGGGAACATCTTTCCAATAAACCGATTCATTTAGTTGAGTCAGTGAGATTACACTTTTGGGTATTTATGATGTCACAAGTACCACTCTACAGGAAACTGAGCTATTTAGAAAGGATTTCTTTCTATCAGAGAGCTGTTTTGCAATTGCATTTTTCGAGGTATTGCTTGTAAAACAAATCAGTAAAGTGGAACATAATGAAAATTTGGAAGTGTTTAAAAAAATACCCTCCAAATGTTCTGTTAACTCCAGACAAATCTGGATAATTGCACTGCCATTGATCATCTTGGTTTAGAATGGCAATTACAGAGAAGCTGAGGAGCCAGGCTGAAGTGCCCAGGAGAGCTAAGTTCAGGTCTAAGAGTTGGAGATGAACTGTCTTTGTTTCTAGAAATGTGACCTGTGGACCAGCATCATCAGATCATCTGGCCTTGTTGGAAACGCAGACTCTTGGATTCTACTCTGCATGTACAGAATCCATAGCTCAGTTTAACGAGATGCCCGGATATTTGTGTACATGACAGTTTGAAATGATGGTGTGGCTCAAGCGGTCTTATCGTTCAGTCACTCAGCTGTGTCTGACTCCTTGCGACCCCATGAACTGCAGCACACCAGGCTTCCCCGTCCTTCACCATCTCCCAGTTTGCTCAAACTCATGTCCATTGAGTCGATGATATGTGGTCTACATCACCTGATAACACCTCGCTAAACTTGTGGTCCCCAAGCCAGCATGAAATTGTGTATTTGAATCTTAACTCTAAAATTAAAAATTGAATCTATAATTTATAGAGTTTTGCCCCCCTGGATATATATATAAGTGCTTCAAATTCTTTAATATCCAAATTCTATAGCATTGGCTAACTAGGAGTTACAGGTCTAGAAAGGAAAAGAAAAAAGGTATGATGCGGCTTTAGATGAAGTAGCTGAGACATTTCCTTCACATTTGATCAGATATTTCTTTCAAAACATCAAGATTTTTCTCTCGCCACTGACTGGAGTCTCAAGCAGAGAGACTTTTAGTGCAAATATGGATGATGACCCAAAATAATTTCCACCATTTGTGGTGCTCTCAGAGGTCAGATGTCTATTGATCAAGACTGACCCCAGGAAATTGGTGGTTATTTTTATCTTGCGGCAAAGACAAAACACATCACTTTAAAGTTTCCAAAATACAAATGACCTTCTTCTTTTCAGAGTGCTTGGATAGGTTGGGAAAAAAGTAATTTGAAGAGTTTTTTGGGATCGTGTCGAATGATATAGAATGCTTTCCTGCATTTACATGAAAATAACAAAGTCATTAACTGAGATCCTAAATTGGCAGGAACAAACATTTAAGAAAGCATATTCTAGAGATTTCTCCCTATTTAAAGGTAAAAAATTTGTTTTAAGATAGGTCTCTTTGCCAGTTCTCTATTCCTAGCCAATATTGACTCTGATTTGGAAAGAAGCGATACACATTTATTACAAGTCCATTTTTCAATCACTTTATATTTTTTCCAGTGGATCAGATTTTACAAAACACATTCCCACATAATAACATCTCCTTTGGTCCTAGTATAGCCCTATGAATTGGACCAGCCAGGCATGAATCAATTCCATTTTCCATCACAGAGAAATAGGTAGGGTAGCTTTTTTTTTTTTTTTTTTTTTTTTAAGACTGCTTGTAAGCTAACCTGGGTTTGAATTCTGGCTCTGGAATTTACTGCCAATTAAGAACTAGTGCAAATAACTTGTCCACTGAACCATTCAAAAATATCTTCCAAGCGTCTGCCATATGGCTGATTCCTTCCTGAGCTCTAGGCAACTCAGACACTTAGGTGTGGTCCATGAGCTCCTGGTACCTAGATATGCATGTCCGTGGAAACTGGCTTATCTTTTAAAACAGTTCTTGGAGTATTACTCAGCCATTAAAAAGAATACATTTGAATCAGTTCTAATGAGATGGATGAAACTGGAGCGGATTATACAGAGTGAAGTAAGCCAGAAAGAAAAACACCAATACAGTATACTAACACATATATATGGAATTTAGAAAGATAGCAATGATGACCCTGTATGCGAGACAGCAAAGGAGACACAGATGTATAGAATGGACTTTTGGACTCTGAGGGAGAGGGAGAGGGTGGGATGATGTGGGAGAATGGCATTGAAACATGTATACTATCATGTAAGAAACGAATCGCCAGTCTATGTTCGATACAGGATACAGGATGCTTGGGGCTGGTGCACGGGGATGATCCAGAGAGATGAAATGGGGTGGGAGGTGGGAGGGGGGTTCAAGGTTGGGAACTCGTGTATACCCATGGCGGATTCATGTCAATGTATGGCAAAACCAATACAGTATTGCAAAGTAAAATAAAGTAAAAATTAAAATTAAAATAAAAGGAAAAAATAAAAACAGAGTTCTTGTTGTTGTTCAGTTGCTAAGTCGTGTCCGACTCTTCGGGACCCAGTGAGTGCAGCACACCAGGTCTCCCTGTCTCTCACCATCTTCCGGAGTTTGCCCAAGTTCATGTCCATTGAGTTGGTGATGCCATCCAACCATCTCATCCTCTGTGACCCTCTCCTCCTTCTGCCTTCAGTCTTCCCCAGCGTTAAAGCAGTCCACCAGCCTAAAAGGGTGTGCACTTTCTCTAACACTGAGCCATCTGTAACACCTCAAATATTGTTAATACAGAGCATTTTCAAGGGTTTTGTTATTGTTGTTGCTGCTGTTGTTGTTTTTCTGAATATTAGCTAGAATGTTTCTGGAGATCACTTTGCAGTAGATACGAGTACTAAATTATTCTGCTCTACATCTGAAACTAGTATAATCTTATCGGTCAATTACATCACAATAAAAGTATTTTTTCAGAGGTTTATATTTTATTTCATTTTTAATTTAATGAGATTTTAAAAAATATTTCTAGTTCAGATTGAGTTATTTGTAATGGAGATAATAGTGCTGCAAATAACTCATTGCATTCAGTTAGTGTTCTAACAGGCCCATGGCCTGTCAAGAGAGCAGTGTTGGAGGTCACTCTCCTGTATTTCGTAAGGATGGAACCAAGAGGCTTTCCTAGGAACACAGAGAACATGTTTTAGGCCTTTTGTGTTGATGTCTGTCCTTGATACCTTCTTTGTTCTTGTGGGTTCCTGAGCCTTGCTCCCTGCTGTGCTTACATGCAGAAGCTTCTAAGGCTCCATGCTGGCTTCCGGCTTGTGCTCTGATTTTGCTCTACCTACTTTCATCAACCCTGAATATTCTTTGGAAGGACTGATGCTGAAGCTGAAACTCCAATCCTTTGGCCACCTGATGCAAAGAGCTGACTCATAGGAAAAGACCCTGATGATAGGAAAGATTGACGACAAAAGGAGAAGCAGGCGGCAGAGGATAGGATAGTATCACCAACTCAACGGACACGAATCTGAGCAAACTCCAGGAGACAGTGGAGGACAGGGAAGCCTGGTGTGCTGCAGTCCATGGGGTCATAAACACTCGAACCGGATTTAGCAACCAAACAACAACACTTCATCAGATTCATGTTGCTACACAACTGTTTCTTTGCCTAATGGTCCTTAAAGTATTACACAGTTCTGTAATGCATCACTTAGCATCTGTAACGTCAGACTTAACTGGGTGGGGCAGACAATACCAGTCTTCCCTTTCACAGCTTATTCTTCATCAAAACAGAAGAAAAATGCTTTTAACTCAACATTGACTCCACAAGCTTGGAGCGTATAATGTAGTATATATTTGTTGATGGGGTTTAAAAGCAGTTCTTGACAGATTCATGACTGTCTCTCTGTCCTGTTTGGACAGAATGTTGTAAGATTTATGTGCTGGTTCAACTGTAAGCATGTCACAGGGCATGTAACTTTAGAGATGCATTAAGTAGCATTCAACTGGCATGCCCTAGGCCGATAGTTCTGTTAGAGGGCTAAAGGCTTATGTGATAATCTGCTCTGAGTCTAAAGAGTACAAAAGAGAGATTCCTAAATCTTCTTAATTATATATAGGAGGACAGTGACCAAACTTTAGTTTATTGTGAAGCATTTAAGCATATTTATTAAAGTGACTACAGTTTTTTTAAATGTGAAATATAATTTTATTTTTTTAAAGCTTATACCCTTTTATTCCAAAAGGCAAACAACTTGACTTTCTACTGTAACCAATTTTCCAAAGTTCTTAAAAATGCTTTGAAAACGGAATTTATCAGCAGTTTAATAATCTACCATATAGACATACTGTAACTTTTTTAACTAGACCCCTACTGGCATGCAACTTACAGTGACTATAGTTTAATAAAAAAATGGCTGAACTGTTATGCTGGGAGGAAATGGCAACCCACTCCAGTGTTCTTGCCTGGGAAATCCCATGGACAGAGGAGCCTGGTGAGCTAGAGTCCATGGATCACAAAGAGTCAGACACGACCGAGCACACACACGCTTGGTCACGGTGTCTTGAAATGAATGCATTAGCATTTTTTTTTCCTATTGATGGATAGATTTGATTCTACAGATTAAAGTCCTTCTGCTTCTTTCTAATGGAATATCCTAGAAGCACATTTGTTCACTGAAAACCAGAGAGAAAAATTAATGGAAGCAACACATCACATACATTTTCATGTATTGATAGAAATGCTCATTAAAATTTTGAACAGAACACCAAATTATGCATTTTCTAATGAGATGACTTATTGAATATATCTTGTAAAGTCATATACTATCAACGGTCATTCATCAAGTTACTTAACTTTTGTTTCTGGGCATAGTGGGCATCATGTATAATTCTTGATAGGGAATTTTTTCAGTCACTAGAAATGATATTAATATTTCAAAAAGCTACAAAAATGCTCATGGATGAAAAGAACTGAAATATCAAACAGATATGTTAAACAGTCTGAAACACTAAACTATAGCTCATAATATTTTCAGATTTTCACATTGTGAAGGACAGTTTATCTTTGTACTTAATCAGTTTATTATTTAGTAAATAACTTACTAATCTAATTGACTTATATATGCCTATATGTAGTAATTTCCTTTTGTCTTGATTTTTTAAATGATATTTTAAAATTCTATTATTTTAGGCATAGACTGAATATTTTTTTATAATTTAAATATTTGGATCTTACTTTTAAATATGTAGATTTTCATAATATTTTTATATGGACAAGGCCAGTACAAAAATAATGATAATAAAACTTTCTGGTATTTTGGTAATATAATTACTATTTGATTAGAAATTCATTCTCTTTTGTTTTCATTGTTATTCTTTTTTATATTCTTGAGAGCTCTGCTTGGTTTCTCCTCTTATTTTGAGGATATTTCTTCTTAAATTGATTACATATGTAGTTGTGTTAAAATATAGGTAAAATATTTTAGGTAGTGTATATAAAACAAAATTAGGTAGAAAAATCAATGTTTTTTATTTTTAGAGTTCACTTGAAATGCTCCAAGATAAACATCTTTCACTTGTTTTACAGTGTTTGTTAACTCTTGGAAAAAATGAATTCTTGATGCAAAAATTATTTACCATGTACTGTATATTGAATAGAACAGGTAGCAATCAGAATTCTGAGATATATATTGTTCTTTCTGTTGAAAGTGAAAAAAAAATTCTCATAAAAAAACAAATAGAGGTGCCAACTGCAGAGTCAGGGGGTTCTAGAAAATGGAAAAATGGGTGGTGAAGTAGAAAGTGAAGGGTTTTGCTTTTGTTCTGTTAAGACTGGAGATTTCTCTGAGACATCCCACACAAATATCCAGTCAGTTGTAATTGAAAGTCTAGGCTAGGAACAAGGTTCTTAGCTAGAAGAAACTATTCAAGATATAATAGTATGTGGAATGATTTTACTATCAATATAAAAGATATAGCAACTGGTTTTCATAATGATGTGTGTGTGTATATATATATATATATATATATATATATATTTTTTTTTTTTTGCCAGAAACCTAGGAGTCCTTCTTGATCTTTCCTTCTCACATCCGCTCTTATAATATCTTCCTGTTCTTCTGCTGATCCTTTTCAATCCAGTAACAATCTGGTTATCTAAGAACAATATACATGTGGTCATGACCCTTGTTCATGTGATACTCTTCAATGACATCCGTGATTCTTAGGATCAAACCTAAAGACTTTTCAGTTCAGTTCAGTTCAGTTGCTAAGTCATGTCCAGCTCTTCATGACCCCATGGACTGCAGCATGCCAGGCCTCCATGTCCATCACCAAGTCCCAGAGTTTACTCAAACTCACGTCCATTGAGTCAGTTATGCCATCTAACCATCTCATCCTCTGTCATCCCCTTCTCCTCCCGCCTTCAGTCTTTCCCAGCATCAGGGTCTTTTCAAATGAGTCAGCTCTTTGCATCAGGTGGCCAAAGGATTGGGGTTTCAGCTTCAACATCAGTCCTGCCAATAAATATTCAAGACTGACTTCCTTTAGGGACTCTAAAATGTTCCTCCACCTGACTACACAGCTATATGATTCGTGCCTTTTCCTGCTCAGTGTGTGTGTGTGTGCCCAGTTGTGTCTGACTTTTGGTGATCCCATGGGCTCTAGTCTGCCAGGTTCCTCTGTCCTTGGGGTTTGTCCGAGCAAGAATACTGGAGTGGGTTGCTATTTCCTCCTCTGGGGGATCCTTCTGACCTAGGGACTGAACCCACAGTCTCATGCATTTCCTGAACTGGTAGATGGATTGTTTACCACTGAGCCACCTAGGAAGCTAAACTCAGAATGCACTTGCTTCAGTTCTTTGGGTACTGAGCCTGCTTCAGAATTATCGTCTTCATAAACACCTGTAGTGGTTGGTTTTCCTGCCTCCTTAACTGGCTAACTTCTATTTATGCTACAGATTAAAGGTTCAGTTTCACTTCCTGGACAGGCTTCCATTAGGCCCTTTATGATTTCCTTCACTGCACGTCTTACAAACCCTGGTTCATTCCTGCACAATGCATTGGCTTTCTCTTCCATTGACCAGTAGCAGCAGGAGACCCAGGCTTGGTTGACCATCATAGCTCTAGCGACTGCTGCTGCTGCTGCTGCTGCTGCTAAGTCGCTTCAGTCGTGTCCGACTCTGTGCGACCCCATAGACAGCAGCCCACTAACTGCATGTAAATAAAAGTATTGTTTGTGAACTTGTGAACTGGCTTTACTTAAAGGGCTACAGGAGACATAAGAGACACAGGTTTGATCCCTGGGTCAGGAAGATCCCCTGGAGGAGGACACAGCAACCCACTCCCGTATTCTTGCCTAGAGAATCCCCTGGACAGAGGAGCCAGGTAGGCTACAGTTCATGGGGTTGCAAAGACCTACAGTCCACAGTCACATGACTAAAGCAACTGAGTGCAAAAGGCTACATCTTCGGTTGTATAGGGTTTGGCTGTATGGCTTTTTTTCAGTTCAGTTCAGTTCAGTTCAGTCACTCAGTTGTGTCTGACTCTTTCCAGCCCCATGAATCGCAGCATGCCAGGCCTCCTTGTCCATTACCAACTCCCAGAGTTTACCCAAACTCATGTCTATTGAGTCGGTGATGCCATCCAGCCATCTCATCCTCTGTCATCCCCTTCTCCTCCTGCCCCCAATCCCTCCCAGCATCAGGGTCTTTTCCAGTGAGTCAACTCTTCGCATGAGGTGGCCAAAGTATTCGAGTTTCAGCTTCAGCATCAGTCCTTCCAATGTATAATTCAGGAGTGATCTCCTTTAGCATGGGCTGGTTGGATCTCCTTGCAGTCCAAGGGACTCTCAAGAGTCTTCTCCAACACCACAGTTCAAAAGCATCAATTCTTCAGTGCTCAGCTTTCTTCACAGCCCAACACTCACATCCATACATGACCACTAGAAAAACCATAGCCTTGACTAGATGGACCTTTTTTGGCAAAGTAATGTCTCTGCCTTTTAATATGCTATCTGGGTTGGTCATAACTTTCCTTCCAAGCAGTAAGCGTCTTTTAATTTCATGGCTGCAATCACCATCTGCAGTGATTTTGGAGCCCCCCAAATAAAGTCTGACACTGTTTCCACTCTTTCTCCATCTATTTTTCAGTTAGCTCCTGAAATTCAGATCACTTGACCCTGATACACGTGGTCCACACAGCTGGAACTAAGAGTTTTCTTTGGTTATATGCTTTATGCCATGATGTGGCCTCATCCAGATAAGTGCTGAGTGCTCTAGACTGATTCCTCCTGATTCAGAGCAAGTAAAATAATCTTTGATATCACTTCAGAGTCACAATATACTGATAGATAGATAAGGAAATTGTATTAGTAACATTCTGAAGCAGTGACAAGCCAAAGGCAGGACAGTAGAAACCTCCCTTCCCAGGGACTATTGAGAACTGAGAAGCCATCATTGTCTGTAGGGACTTGCTGTTGCTGCTAAGTCACTTCAGTCATGTCCGACTCTGTGTGACCCCATAGATGGCAGCCCACCAGGCTTTCCCGTCCCTGGGATTCTCCAGGCAAGAACACTGGAGTGGGTTGCCATTTCCTTCTCCAATGCATAAAAATGAAAGTGAAGTTGCTCAGTCATGCCTGACTCTCAGTGACCCCATGGACTGCAGCCCACCAGGCTCCTCTGTCCATGGGATTTTCCAGGCAAGAGTACTAGAGTGGGGTGCCATTGCCTTCTCTGCTATAGGGACTTTGGAAGAAAAAATAATACCAACTATGTCAGTCCACTTTTCATTATCACCCTTGTCAGATGATTCTAAACAGTGTCAGTGATTAAAAAAAAAAATCTTCTGTCAATCTAAGTTCTAAATAATGCCAGGAGTAGGACTGAGTTTTTATTCTAAACATGTATCCTTTAAATTAGCAAAATTATTAGTTATCCTTTAATAAACACAGTTGTCTACTGGAAAATCAGACTAAATAATTCACCATCCCCTGTTCAATTTCTGCCACAGTGGGACTCAGCTCCATGCTTGTGTTTCAAGAGTGTAATCTGAAATTATTTGAAATCCCCTGGGCCTACATCGGGCCCAGCTCCTGACCCCACACACTGCCTATTTTTACATTTAAGCAATAGATTTGAAGTAAATCATGTCATCACAGTGATTATAAAGATGGAAAATCAGGACTTGAGCTGCTTCTTTTGTGTTGGCACTCAGAATTTTTATTTCTGCTTTCAGCAAAACAGTGAAACAGCTGTTCATAGCAAGGTATATATTTTTGTTTGAAAAGTTCAAATTTTAGTACATGCATGAAAATTTTTCTTCAAATTATCTTGAAAGTTTAAATGTACCCTTCCTATTTTATTGTGACACTAAAGAGCCAATTAAGAAAATGAAAGGCTTCATCAGCAGTGTTACTTATTAGCTACCTAAGTTGTTCCTTTTGCAGACATCTTAGTTTTATTAAAATCCATTTATTAGTTACTGGATAATTATTTGCCCTATGTTATTATACCATTATTATATCCAGAGGATCCAATTTTAGTCTGTTGGGGAGATATAGAAACTATTAAAATAATAGCTATGCCTCTTTGCCTTTTTTGGTATTATGATTAAATAAGTACATTTATTATTTTTACTGAAACAATTATAGCAACTATGTGCTCAGTCAGTCATGTCTGAATTTTTGTGGGCCCATGGACTGTAAAGCCTGCCAGGCTCCTCTGTCCATGGAATTTTCTAGGCAAGAATACTGGAGTGGCTTGCCATTTCCCTTTCTAGGGGATCTTCCCAACCCAGGGATTGAGCCTGCATCTCTTGTGTCTCCTGCATTGACAGGCAGATTCCTTACCAATAAAGTCACCTGGAAAGCCCCATAATGTCTATATGAATTACTATGAAAGACATAATCCCCTCTCTGCCTCTCCTTTCTAGCTGTTATATCAAATATCAATGATTTTTTGAGTATGTGAAAAATAGTTCATAACAATTCATGTGATACCAAGGAGGAGATGTTAGGGAATGCCCTGCTCTGGTGTCACAGTCCCTAGGGATGTCACCAGTGTGAGTTAAGTGTGTCCACACGGTGACAGATGCAACCTGATGGGTTCACATCCAGACTTCTCCTCTGTGACTTTCTGGGGTCCCAGACAGCTCTGAAGATGCTGTGGTTCTCACAGTCACGGGACATGTGTAAAATCACAGGCATCATCACAAGGCCTGTCCCTTCCACAATCTTTCTCTCTTTGTAGTCAGACAACACAGAGGTTACCCTGGAGGATCTCACGTGGCAGAGCTGTAAAGATTATGCACGACTGGTCTCCCAGAATGGCATCACAGCCCAAGCAAGAAGTGGGTCTTCAACGGGTGAAACCAAAGGGATTTCAGGTTGATATGCTAACTGCAGTTCCATCCGCCTAACCTGATCCGTACAACTAACCTCCAAAGAAGCGCAAAACTTGTGCAAGACAAGGAGGATGCTGGGGAGTGAGATTTAGGCAAAGCTTTATGATGAAGTGGAGTTTCCCATGAGCAAAGGTGGAATTACCACCAACCAGCTCTTAAATGTTCTCAATACTCCCCACGTTTTCCTACTGTAAAGCAGTGCCCAGATTTTTCCTGACACCAGGTATGCCTTTTCCTGTTTTTAAATATCAAAACCCAGAAATAAAACGTCACCTTCTTAAAAAGCCTTCTCCATGGAAGCAACCTAGATGTCCATCAGCAGACGAATGGATAAGAACGCTGTGGTTACATATATACAATGGAATATTACTCAGCCATTTGAAAGAATGCATTTGAATCAGTTCTAATGAGGTGAATGAAACTGGAGCCTATTATACAGAGTGAAGTAAGCCAGAAAGAAAAACACCAATACAGTATACTAATGCATACATATGGAATTTAGAAGGATGGTAATGATGACCCTATATGCAAGATAGCAAAAGAGACACAGATGTAAAGAACAGACTTTTGGACTCTGTGGGAGAAGGCAAGGGTGGGATGAGAGAATAGCATTGACACATGTATATTATCATATGTGAAACAGATCACCAGTCCAGGTTCAATGCATGAGACAGGGCTCTCAGGGCTGGTGTACTGCGATGACCCTGAGGGATGGGGTGGGGAGGGAGGTGGGAGGGGGTTCAGGATGGGGAACACGTGTAAGCCCATGGCTGATTCATGTCAATGTATGGCAAAAACCACTACAATATTGTAAAGTAATTAGCCTCCAATTAAAATAAATAATTTTTTTAAAAAAGAAAAAAAAAAGCCTTCTCCAGACTCCCAGCAGTAGTATTTCAGACTAACTTCATGTATCCACCTTTGTGATTATGAGATTTATGCATTTTTAAGTTTTTAACAGTAGTTTTAGATGCACATTATTGTTTTATTGTCTAGCTTGTGAGCTCCTAAAGGTTAAAGATCATATCCTGTGTATCCTTCATGTCCTGGGCGCTGAAGAAAACATATGTATCTGATCATTTCATCATTTATTTACAAATGCAAATATGTACTATTTATGAGTCATGCTCGGTAATGGGCCTGGGGATCAATATATTTGTGGTTAATTGAACTGAAATGTGTTAGTGAGATACAGAAAGGCTTCACAGGCTGATGAAAGCCTACCGAGTTAGGACTGGCATTGTACAAGGGCAAGGCTTGCGTGTGGGCCTAGAAGTTCAAGCACATTTGGGGCTGTAGTGGGAGGTGAGCGTAGAGAGGGAAGGGCACTTTGGAAGAAAGTCGTGATTGCCAAGTAGAATCAACTTTCCTCAGTAAGAGGAGACAAGTAAGTTCAGTAGTGTAGTATGAGGCCATCCGAAAACCCACAGAGGTAATGTATGAAGGACAAGTTTTGTCTTGATTTTGTTACAAAATATATGAAAAATGCATGATGTTCAGTCTCAAGTTATTCCTCGATGACAGGACACTGAGTGCAGCTCAGCAAGCCTCGGGTCAGCTGCTAACTTGCTACGTGTTTTTTCTTCTAAGACTTCCTAGAACTCCAGATTGGGCAAATATCTGATATCCCCTGCTGCTACTGCTGCGAAGTCACTTCAGCCATGCCCAGTTCTTTGTGACCCAATGGACTGTAGCCTGCCAGGCTCCTCTGTCCATGGGATTCTCCCAGAAAGAATACTGGGGCGGGTTGCTACTTCCTTCTTTAGGGGATCTTCCTGACCCAGGAATAGAACCCGTGTCTCCTGCAGCTGCTCCTTTGGCAGGCAGGTTCTTTACCACTAGCGCCACCTGATTGGGCAAAATGATATCTACAGAGGTTAAAGAATATTGAAATTAAAAACATTAACTTTCAATGCACTGGGATGATGTGTGCCCCACAGGTTGGATACGAGGAAATCCCTGGCCTGATGCCTAATTGCCTTGCATTGCTGGGCATTCCACTTAACACCCTGCCATGACCCTTTTCAGGTCTCCACAGCTGCCTCGGTCTGGATGTTTTTCACACTGAATGGCATTGGCAATCCAAGTGGCCCTGTAAGGAAACATCATACCTGCATCCCAGAGAGCTACGTGACTTACACCAGTACTGACCAGCTTCAAATTCAGAACTTACCTGCTGTTTCTACAACAGACAACGGTGATTGTAATTTTACTTGCCAATATCATGACCATTATGAAACAATGGTCCAAGGCAAATATTTTGAAGGAAAGCATTCCTTATGGTAACATGAGTAGTTTCAGTGTTTAAATTATATTGAATATGTTTTCATGCAAATGTGAAAGAGACTTTTCACCCAAATCAGGCATCTACAAAATAAAGTATGTTTGAGAGGGCCATTTCATAGCGTAGTGTTGTCTATGTTGATAAATTATTCTTTGAGCCCCATTCAACCTAACTGGCCCTACAAGCTGGGGAAATCAGAGACTCTTTCCACCAGCCATGTCAGGACCTGCTTCAGAATTCACTTCAGGAATATGGTATTTCATATTGAAATAATACAACTGTGGCCTCTCGGAGATGTTTCCACACAGGCAGTGACTTTGTTTTGAGGACCATGTAATACAGGGATTGACCTGATTCTACTCTCTGACTTACTGACATTAATCCAGATCTTTCCCATTAAACACACAAGCCTAAAGCTACTTAATTTTGTGTTGCTGTTGTTTTAAAATATTTTATTTTGTATTGGAGTATAGGTGATTAACAGTATTGTGATCATTTCAGGCGGACAGCAAAGGGACTCAGCCATACATATATATGTATCCATACTCCCCAAACTCCCCTCCCATCCAGGCTGCCACATAACACTGAGCAGAGTTCCCTGTGCTCTACAGTAGAGCCTTGTTGGTTATATATTTTAAATATAGCAGTGTGTACATGTCCATACCACACTCCTGAATGATCCCTTCCCCCCCGACACCATGAGTTTGTTCTCTAAGTCTGCGAGTCTCTTTCTGTTTTTTTTTTTTTAAGTAAGTTTGCTTGTATCTTTTCTTTTTACATTCCACATATAAGGGATTCCATATAATATTTCTCCTCCATCTGACTCCCTTCGCTCAGTATGACAATCTCTAGGTCCATCCATGTTGATGCAAATGACACAATTCCATTCCTTTTTATGGCTGAGTAATATCCTATTGTATATACGTACCACATCTTGGGGAAAAAGAAAACCTTTTGATTTCATCATGCGTGTTTTGGGTTGTTATTATGAGATGGAAGTGGGATTATAGACTGGGTCTGTTGTTTCTAGGGAAAATTCTATCAGATGGTCCCTTTAGCTAAGCAACGGTAGCTTAATTTTACTGTGGTCAAACCAGCAATCATGAGTAAGCAGGAGGTGGGTAACGTCACAGCTGGGCACCTTGGTTTTAAGACCAGGAGTGCTCTATGACCAAGGCAGGCCCATCTTCTTGGTGAAGAGGTGTGAATGTCACAAGACCGTGATGCCGGAATTCCTTCGCTCCAATCTTCATCCCGCTGTGATCCCAACTACTCTGTTCCCCTACGCTAATCCAGATGCCAGCTCTTCCTTTCATGTGAGCTCACTCACATTTCTACTTCTCCACTCTGAGGAGCTGGCCATCTGCCACACCTCTCCACATTAGCTCCCAGTCTGGTTTTAGTATTCTCCTCTTGGCTACACACCTTCATTCCTAACCAGTCACATTCGATCTGTTTTTCTTGGCACCAGCTCCAGTGAGAGAGGAAAATTTAAGGGGCATTTGCCCAGGAAGGGAAAGAGACTGAGATTTGCAAAGGATGGTCTGTCAGTTCGTGTGAGGAAGTGTGTGTTATCTACAACAGAGTTATGATGAGGGTTTAGAGTAAAGCTATAAGAACGTTTGTCCCAGGTGTCAAATATTTCTGTCTTTGGGGCAACTGAAGAGTGGATTTAGGATTTTTCCCATTCCAGAGCCTTGCCCATGAATTGGCATTGCACCTAAATACATATTTAAGAAACATTTTTGAGCACCTGTTATATGCAACGTCTAGAGGTTAAAAACTCGAGCATTATGATCTCACTCTTGGGTTGGATTCTTTTATTGTGCAAAATATATTTTGCTTTGTGAAAGACCTTCAGATGCAAAGAAAAGACAGTATTTATTATGGAATCTTGAGGCATTGTATGTGAGCTCTTTAGGAATAAAGAACCAAGTCACTGGGGATTCTGTTAAAGTCCAGAGAGTCCCAGTGCCCAGGATTAGCAAGAAAGCACAGCAACTCTCCTGTGTGGGAAAACGTACAAGAATCCAGCACATGGCAATGGACTCTGCACGCACGCTGAAAACTCATGGAGGAATCAAAAATACCTTCTGAGAAAATAAAAATATCCAAACATCCTTACATGTGGGGTTGGCATCAAGGCATCTAGTTGCCCTTGGAAACATGCTTGATTTAGGGCTTGATGGCACAGTGAATTCAATCTGAGTGATAGGCGATAAAAGCATGGTGAACATGTATCAGCCACGTAGAAATCTCAAGGGTCAAGTTACTTAGGGAGCCAATCGTGAACTATGCAGGAACACGGGAGCAGAACTACAGTTACGTCACTTGTGTTTCCCAAAGCAAACCAGCCTATGGAGCCATCAGGGTACACATCACATTTTTCTAGTGTTACTTGTTATGCTGCTGGCATTCTGGGTTTCTGCAAAACCCTTCCAAACAGTCCTGGAACATCCTCATCAGAATAGGTGCCTGTGCAAGGTCTCGAGCACTCTCCAAGCTAATTCTCTTCTTTTCTGCTTCATGTTTGCTATTTTTGCTCACTCGCTTTGAATTGCTGTCACAATGTCAGCTCTTGATTCCAATGTCTGAATTGGAAGCTACGCCACTAATATCCTCCAATTATGCTTTTGTCACCGCACCGTCTTGCAAAAGAGGCGCCATTGTCCAAGGCTGGTCTAATTATGGCTGCCGTGGTCCATCTGAGAGGTGCTCATGCCAGCTGACGCCTGTTTTGAGGCTTCTCGTGTTTGATGTGTGGATCTGAAAACTCTTCTGCTGATGCCAAAACGGTTGCTGCCAGAGTCACAGGCATTGTCTCCTATGTGACAAACACATCTGGCAGGGATACAGTCAATGTTTTCTGTGTCCCAGAGAGATTTTTGTAAATCTTGTCTCTTACTTTGCACTCTCTTTCTTTATATCTCTGTAGTAGGCTGAATAGTTAAGTAGCATTATGGTCTCGATGGATATGAATTTGGGCAAACTCCAAGAGATAATGGAAAACAGAGGAGCCTGACTTGCTACAGCCCAGAGGGTGGCAATGAGTCGAACATGACACAGCAAGTGAACAACAATAGTAGAGTGAATAATGTTCCCCAAGATATCAAGTCCTAATCCCTTGAACCTATCAATGTTGGGTTATTTGGGAAACAGATCTTCACAAATGTGATTAAGGAACTAGAGATGCAGAGATGAACCTGTATGATCCAAGTTGGTCTGTAATGCTAGGAATTAACAGAAAGGCAGAAGGAGATGTTGCTAAGAACACAGAGGCAGAGATTACATGTAGCCTGCAGAAGTTAGAAGGGAGGAAGGGGGTCTCCCTAAAGCCTCTGGAAGGACTATAGCTCAGGATTGAAGGATCCATCCTAAGAAGACATCATTCTGTACTTTAGGAGCACTAGAAAAGTACCATGGAGATATTATGGGGAATTTTGTGACTTTAATGACCAGTATTTGCCTATTTGCAGCTTTCTTGGTGGCTCAGATGGTAAAGAATCTACCTGCAATGCAAAAGACCCAAGTTTGATCCCTGAGTCAGGAAGATCCCCTGCAGAAGGAAATGGCAACCCACTCCAGTATTCTTGCCTGGAGAATTCCATGGACAGAGGAGCCTGGTGGGCTGCAGTCCATAGGATCACAAAGAGTGCTATATGACTTAGCGACTAAACAACAAACAACATTTGCCTATTTTAAATATCTTCTATATGCTATAGTTTCGATATAGAATTGAGTCATAGACTTAATCACCCTTTGATAGGACTCTCTTCTAATTGATGCTGGTAAATGGGAAATTGACCTGCTGTTGCCTGTTGTTGTCTAGTTACTATGTTGTGTCCAACTCTTTTGGGACACCATGGACTGTAGCCCAGCAGGCTTCTCTGGCCATGGGATTTCCCTGGAGTGGGTTGACATTTTCTTCTCCAGGGGATCTTCCTGACCCAGAGACCAAATCTGCATCTCCCATGTTGGCAGGAGGGTTCTTTACCACTGAGCCACCAAGAAAGCCAAGATTAACCCTGCTGCTGCTGCTGCTAAGTCGCTTCAGTCGTGCCCGACTCTGTGCGACCCCATAGACGGCAGCCCACCAGGCTGCCCCATCCCTGGGATTCTCTAGGCAAGAACACTGGAGTGGGTTGCCATTTCTTTCTCCAGTGCATGAAAGTGAAAAGTCAAAGTGAAGTCGCTCAGTTGTGTCTGGCTCTTCGCAACCTCATGGACTGCAGCCTTCCAGGCTCCTCTGTCCATGGGATCTTCCAGGCGAGAGTACTGGAGGGGGGTGCCATAAAGGGCATTAAACTTAATGCACTTTCCACACTGGTCCTTGAGAAGAGAAGAGTTGCCGGGTCTTAGCAGAATCTGGTTATTGGAGTCCATATCACCCCTGACAGAAATGAGACTTTGCCTGATTGGTAAGGGCTCCAGGGAGATGGGTAAAAATATGAAATAAGGAGTGAAATACCTTATTTTCTGTGCTCCATCTATTCTTGCTGATTGCAGTCAAGGGAAATGTCCCTGGGGAGATCATGGAGAGACTTGCCATTTTCCCCTCTGGTCTTCTTGGAACCCATTACTTATCAGCAGTTGGGAATGTAATTCATTTAAGAATATGAGCAACCTGGGCACCAAATGGTGGTTCTGAAAAACTCAAAGATGGTGACTGTCTACTTCCATTTCCTATTGTGCACATGAAAAGCCGATCTTTGTACAGACACCTAGTGTCAAAAACTCTAACATCTTATAATGAAAAGTAAACAAAGTTTCTCTTAAAAAAATGTCATTAAGTCCATGAAGTCTGTGTCGGCGCTTGAAGGGGGACCAAGCAACATCAGAGAGCTGACAGCACTACGGGCTCCAAGTCATTTCTTGCCGCTGCACTGAGCTACATGCAAGGGGAAAGTTTGGCACCTTCTCTACTTAAAAGACATTAAGTGACCCCTAAAAATATTATTCATTAACTATGTACAGAATTGATGATGAAAATGTGGGCAAAGTCTATGTGAGTCTGGACAGTAAACCTTCTGATATGGTCAGCCTGAGAGTCGAATTTAGAAACTAATACTTAAGTTCCTACATTTACTTTCTGCTTAATGTGTCAGGACTCTTGAGAGTCCTTTGGACTGCAAGGAGATCAAACCAGTCAATTCTAGAGGAAAGCAACCCTGAATATTCGTTGGAAAAACTGATGCTGAAGCTGAAGCTCCCACATTTTGGCCGATTCACTGAAAAAGCCCCTGATGTTGGGAAAGATTGAGGGCAGGTGGAGAAGGGGATGGCAGAAGATGAGATGGTTGGATGGCGTCACTGACTCCATGGACATGAGTTTGAGCAAGCTCTGGGAGATGGTGAAGGACAGGGAAGCCTGGCATGCTGCAGTCCATGGATCTCACAGAGCTGGGCACAACTTAGTGTCTGAAGAACAGTGAATACGAACATGATGAGTCGGGGGAAAGACAAAGACAAAGCCACTTTCACTTTTGAAAATGACTGGGAGTGAGCCTCCAGGAGCACAAATGAAATAGTTCATGATTGAAATGCAGACTTACTCTGGGAAGAGCACTAGGTATAAATGTTCCCCTAACTCAGTCTTACTCGATAGTCTGGAGGTGTCTTAGCTCATGGCTCAATCATTCACTCACATTAAATATTTACTGAGCCTTTATTCTATAGCAGAAGCTAAACTGATGCTATATGTGACACACGGGATATTCAGGGTTGAGTGAGCAGAGCTTGCCTTCCAGGGAGTCACTCTCGCTCAGAGAAGAGACAACAGTGACGTGAAATTAACTAGGTTCCACATGGTCGTTTTTTATTAGGTGATAGGTACTATCACAATAGGTACAATGCAGGTAGAAACAGTTGAGAAAGCTCATCTCTGGGCTCAAGTGTGCAAGGGAGGACATGGATACATAGACAAGGAAAGCTCTCTGACAAAAAGTCTACAAGCAGTAAATGCAGGAGATGGAGTGGAGGAAAGAGAACCCCCTGGCACTGTCAGTGGGAACGTAAGTTGGTACAACCACTAAGGAGAGCAGTATGGAGATTCCTTTAAAAACTGAAAAGAGAACTGCAGTATGATCCAGCAGCCCCACCCCTGGGCATATATCCAGAGAAAACCATACTTAGAAAACATACATGTGGCGTGACTTACAATGGCCAAGACACGAACGCAACCTACGTGTCCATTGAATGTGGACATATATGCAATGGAGTATTACTCAGCCACACAAAAGGATGAAGCAATGCCCGTTCACAGCAAAATAGATGGACTGTGTCATATTAAGACAGAAAGATAAATATCGTATGATATCACCTGTATGTGGAATCTAAAAAAAAATGATAAAATTAACTAATTTTACAAAACAGGAGAAGACTCACTCTGGGAAAACAAAGTTGCGGTTGCCAAGGGGAAAGGTTGGGAGGAGGGATAAAGTAGACTTCCCTGGTGGCTCAGATGGTAAAGAATCCAGCTGCAATATGGGAGACCTGGGTTCAGTCCCTGGGTTGGGAAGATCCCCTGGAAGAGGACATGGCTACCCACTCCAGTATTCCTGCCCGGCGAATCCCCATGGACAGAGGAGCCTGGCGGACTGCAGTCCATGGGGTTGCAAAGACTCAGACGCGACTGAGCAGCTAAGCACAGGGATAAATCAGGAGATCGGGATTAGCATATTCACACCACTATATCTAAAATGGATTATCTACGAGGACCTACTGTATAGCACAGGGAAGTCTACTTGCCACTATTCTCTAATGGCCTCTATGAGGAAAAGTTCTGTAAAAGAGTGGATATATGTTTACCTGATTCACTTTGTGTACACCTGAAACCACAACACTGCAAATCAGTTCTACTCCAATATAAAAGAAAACTGTTTTTAAGAAAAGGCAACTAGGGTCATACAGGGCAATGGGAATCACACATGTGAAGGTCCTGAGCAAATGTGTTACTATATGTAGTTAAGGGTATTTCAGTGACAAAATGAGGTAAATAAGACATACTGATATTTATAGATATGTTAATAAGGCAAATAGCATATTTTATTATGAGAATTCACAGCCTGATATAGGTAAAAAATTCCCTTCAGTTCAGTTCAGTCACTCAGTCATGTCTGACTCTTTGTGAACCCATGGACTGTAGCACACCAGGCCTCCCTGTCCATTACCAACTCCCTGAGCTTACTCAAACTCATGTCCATCAGGTTAGCGATACCATCCAACCATCTCATCCTCTGTCATCCTCTTCTCCTCCTGCCCTCAATCGTCCCCAGCATCGGGGTCTTTTCCAGTGAGTCAGTTCTTCTCATCAAGTGGCCAGAGTATTAGAGCTTCAGCTTCATCATCAGTCCTTCCAATGAATATTCAGGACTGACCTGATTGATTTCCTTTAGGATGGACTGGTTTGATCTCTTTGCAGTTCAAGGGTTTCTCAAGAGTCTTCTCCAACACTACAGTTTAAAAGCATCAGTTCTTCAGTGCTCAGCCTTCTTTATGGTCCAACTCCCACATCCATACATGACCACTGGAAAAACCATAGCTTTGACTAGATGTGCAGCTTTGTTGGGAAAATAACGTCTCTGCTTTTTAATATGCTATCTAGGTTGATCATAACTTTTCTTCCATGGAGCAAGCATCTTTTAATTTCATGGCTGCAGGCACCATCTGCAGTGATTTTGGAGCCTGCCCCCAAAAGAAGTCTGTCACTGATTCCATTGTTGGGAAATTTTTACAGTTTCCTTAAAAAACTCAAAAAATGCAACTGCTTTACACAGGAAGTATTGTTGTGTTAGTTCATAAGTCCTTTGATACCTGATACCTGAAATTTTCTTCCATCAGTACATTTTTTAAAAAAATATTTCTGCTCCCACAGAAGAGAAGTCAGAACTAAAGCATACCTGGAGATCCTAATGTGAGTTAGGTATCACCCACTTTACTTTATCCAAATTATGTATTGATTATATGTATTAATATTATGCTGGGGGTAAAAATTGAAATAAATAGCAAACTTTCTTTCACTTGATTTAATGCAATTTCTGTATAACTTCTTTCTAAAGCGTGATATATACATTTAAAGGTTATGTAAATGGTACGTAAGTAACTGTTAGTTGCTCAGTCATGCCTGACTCTTTGTGACCCCATGGACTGAAGCCCACCAGACTCCTGTGTCCATGAGACTTTCCAGGCAAGGATACTGGAGCAGGTTGCCATTTCCTTCTCCAGGTGATCTTCCTGACCCAGGAATCGAACCCAGGTCTCCTGCACTGCAGGCAGATTCTTTACCGACTGAGCTACAAGGGAAGCTAAATTGAATTAATTTTTGTATATCTTCATTTGAGCAAAATCTTACTTTTTGAAAAACAAAAGCAGATGAGTGTTCTAAAAAGCTTATTGATTTTGGAACAACTTTTTCAAGTCAAGGGGAACTAAACAATAAACTTTCTGGCAAAAATGAAAAACAGCCCTCAACTCTAAATGTTTTTCTCCACATTTTTGAAAGAATTCCAAATGTGGCAAAGGATCTTCCTCCCAGTCAAGGGAGTGTGATGTTAGGAGCCCATTGGTGCATCTTGCCTCTTGCAGCAAATCCCTGCCTTTTATCTTAGCTATAGTTTCTTATTCATGATGCACATGGCTGTTTGCTTCTTTTAGTCCCTCCCATTTTGGGGAGAGCTTGTATGAATCTAGTAATGTCATCTGAGTGTACTAGCTTTAATAGCATGTAAGAAACTCCTTGCTCATTAGACAAGGGAGAAATATTTCGAAGTGCTCAGCTGAACAGAAACTATATCTTCAAATGGAACACAATGGAGCTACATAATTCAAGGGCTCACTGACTTCCAGAGTTTGAATTGAATTTTTTTCCAGCCTAATGCCAGGTGTCACCAATCCTGGTTCTCCCATGTGATTACTTCCAAGCGATGTGTGAGTTCCAGGCAGAGCAAGGGTGTGGGGGCAAGGGGGCAAGAAAGGGCTCCTCACCAACTCAACAAGAATTTTTTTTTTTTTTTAATTAGAGGGAGGGATGATGGGAGAAATAATCAAAGCTCCAAGTATACACACTTTCTCAGCAAACTACTTGGAAGAAAAAAGAAAGAGGAAAGAAGAATAAAGTAACTCATCTAATTCTTGGCGAAGCATTAGAGCCTTTTAGGTGAAATGTGCACAAATAGAAGGGGAAAAGAGGGAAACAGACTATTTGGGGGAGGTTTAGACTGTCAGTCAGCCTTCACACAGACCTGATGTTCCAAGTACGACACTTTATTATTAGCTCCTTTAACTGTACACATTATAACATAGTTTATTTTATTAACCTTTGAAAAATGCAGAAACTGATGCACAAACAGTTTAAAGAGCATCAAAGCAAGGGAGCTAATCAAGCTTGGAGATGGTCATAAGAACTACCGTGCATTGCTGTTCAGTCACCTACCTGTGTCTGACTCTGTGACCCCATGGACTGCAGCACGCCAGGCTTCCCTGTCCTTCACTATCTCCCAGAGCTTGCTCAGACTCACGTCCATTGAGTTGACAATGCCATCCAACCATCTCATCTTCTGTCTCTGTCTTCTCCTCCTGCCCTCCATCTTTCCCAGCATTAGGGTCTTTTCCAATGAGTCAGTTCTTCGCATCAGGTGGCCAAAAACTAGTATAGAGTTGTGATTACTCTCTAAAAAGCTTCAGGTTATTTAAGCCATTCTCTTATATCCTATACAATAAATAAATGCAACACTCTTAACTGAGACAGTGCTATTGGTCTATTGCCCATTGTTCCATGGAGAGTAGTTTGAGTTATTTGTTGGCAATGGTGATTTTTCTTTCACTCATCCGTTCATCTACAAGCAAGTGTCCTTATGATCTGGCTTCCCTGGTGCCTCAGTGGTAGGTAAATAATCTGCCTGCCAATGCAGGAGACCCGATATTTTAATCCCTGGGTCAGGAAGATCCCCTGGAAGAGGAAATGGCAGCCCACCCCAGTATTCTTGCCTGGAGAATTCCATGGACAGAGGAGCCTGGTGGGCTATGGTCCATGGGGTCACAAAGAGTCAGATACAACATGACGGGTAAACAACTACATTGTGATGGTAAGTCTAGGGTGCTCCGATTTAGCCAGACTCCCAGGCAAAACGTCCTTTTTTGTAGAAAATTAGTACATGAACTTGTGATAAATAAAATTACACTTTAAACAGTCACGTTAGTTATTAGTCATTCAGATTGTTATATTTTGATTTACAGGGTAGATGTCACTTTTCATGTGGACACTGTTACTATAATATTCAAACTGAGTTCAAATCCTTGAAGTTATGTGCTATCTAAACTGCATAACGATGGCCGGAGAAAACAAAAATGGCTTTAAATATAACTTATAAAATAAGTAATTTTTGCTTTAGTTGAAAAATGCAAAGAACTAGGTGGCTTTTGTGTGTGTGTGGTGCTTTGATTGAATTTCACTCTGATCCATCTCATATATCAATAATAGATGCATTCAGGTCAAGAAGGAAACACAATAAAAGGATTAAGAATATTTTTGGTTTGCTGTTTTCCTCTCAATTTCTGGGCCTCGTTTTCCAATGGTCTTAGTTCTCGTCGTTGCAGTATGTTGATCTGGGGACATGGGAAATACAGAGCAGCAAATAACAGGATGAGACTGAGAGCTTAAACCAGCAGAGGGAAGGTCTAGCCTCATTTAATTGTGGATGAACAGTGCTTTGAAACATTATTTTTTTCATCACTGTTTTCATGTTTTCCTTCTCCGTATGTAAAGTGTGCTAAGCCTTTCTGTGAGTGTAAAACATCTGAAGAGAGAGAAGAGGAAGAACAGTTTTCTTGGAAAAGCAGACTCACTTGGGATAAGAAAACCGGAGAGAGAGATATTCCCCCAGGCAGGGGAAAGAAAAAGAGAGGGCTGAGCCCTGGGGACTGGTTTGGCTTATCATTGGTGGCCAAGGAGGACCCTGAATAAAGTAATCAAAGCAGAGAGGACCTCAAAATTGGTCTCCAGTATGGCACATAAAAATTAAAAAAAAGATTCAAGACATGAAGGAGCCATAAGATACAGAGCAGTAAGTATTATAGTGATGTTATTATGAACAAGACACCAGGGACCACAGCCCTCCCTTACCTGTGGTCCAAAACACATGCACATATACATCCATATTTTGCACCTTATAAAATTCTTTAAATTAAGAACAAGGCTTGATTCACATCAAAATTAAATTGATGCCACCAAAAACAGAAAAGTGGAGTGTTCTTATACATCTCTGATTTTGGACTGAGATTCACAGCCTCCACATGGTGCTTTATATAACACATCAGGTCTTGAGAGGTGATGAATGAGAGTGGCTTAGCTATTATTTACTAGCCTGTGGATTAGTTAAAGCAAGCCTTTAATTTTTGAGTAGTTTTATAACCTACCACTGAATTCTGAACTCTCTGCAAGGTCCTGGGCATTTTAGTATTAAAATAAAGCAAATGTAATTTAGCCATTAAGAGTACTATACTATGATTTCAAATACAATACTCACTGCATCTGAGTTGATTGCTTCTCTTTTCATTAAGGTGGGTCTCTTGTCAATTCTTGGGCCTGATAAAGTGAGTTTTTTTGAGAATATACCTGTCCAGTCTCTCCAAAGGGCATCTCTGAGATGATCACAATGATAATATGAATCTGGAAAATAAGCTGGTAGAGGAATTATTTTCCTCTCTGGTCTCTGTCATAGCCACATTGAAATAAGTATTAAAATAAAAAGTAAGAAGTGGTAAAACCACCCTTCCCAAAGTATATATAAATACAAGTTTCATTGGATAATCATGGCCTCTGTCTTGAAAATTGCAGTTCTCAAGAACCCAGACAAAAGGGAAGATGGATCTGAATCTTATCTAGAGAGAAAGAGGCAATTGCCAGAAGCCATACAGGACGCTGGCAACACAGTCTGCTGTAGCTCATTCTGCAAATATTCCCTGGAACTTTTTCATTTTTTTGCTCAATGTTAGATCCTGGAGATGCCCACATGGAAAACCATGCTATCAAACTAGAAATGCTAAAACAACGTCTGGCATATTACAGGCAGCTGATAAGTAAATAGTGTGAGTATATTTAACAGCACTATTTGAGTAAAATTAGTATATATGGCATAACCAACTAGAGCGAGTATATTTAGCAGTGGCCTATGTAGGGAAACACACCTTCAGTATGAAATGAGAAAAAGAAGAACATAAATCATAACTGAAAACCTTAGTGTTTTTCACTTCCAAGAAGAGGAGATTTTAAAAATGAGTGAGTGACAATACCACCCTAACAGCAGAAAGCAAAGAGGAACTAAAGAGCCTCTTGATGAAGGTGAAAAAGAAGAGTGAAAAAGCTGGCTTAAAACTCAACGTTAAGAAAACTAAGATTATGGTATCCAGTCCCATCACTTCATGGCAAATAGATAGGGAAAAAATGGAAGCAGTGGCAGACTTTATTTTCTTGGGCTCCAAAATGACTGTGGGTGGTGACTGCAGCCATGAAATTAAAAGACGCTTGCTCCTTAGAAGCAAAGTTATGACAAACCTAGGCAATATATTAAAAAGCAGAGACATCACTTTGCAGACAAAAGCCCATATAGTAAAAGCTGTGGTCTTTCCAGTAGTTGTATATAGATGTGAGAGTTGGATCATAAAGAAGGTTGAGCACCAAAGAATTGAGACTTTCAAACTGTGGTGCTGGAGAAGACTCTTAAGATTCCCTTGGACTTCAAGGAGATCAAACCAGTCAATCCTACAGGAAATCAACCCTGAGTATTCATTGGGAGAACTGATGCTGAAGCTCCAGTACTTTGGCAATCAGCACTTTGATGTGAGGAGCTGACTTGAAAAAGACCCTGATGCTGGGAAAGATTGAGGGCAGGAGGAGGAGGGGACAACAGAGGATGAGATAGTTGGATGGCCTGACCAACTCAGCATGAGTTTGAGCAAACTCTGGGAGATAGTGAAGGATAAGCATGCCTGGGGTCATGAAGAGTCAGACACTACTTAACTGAACAACAACAAGAAGTTATTTCCAGGTAAATATTCAAAGAAGACAAAATGAAAGGGAGGGAGAAAGCATGGTGAGTGTTGGGATGCACAGAGTATTGAGTTACTCTGGATGAAGAAGGGGCGGCCATATGGGGGTACACTGGGGAGCTGTTGGCTGTGTCCTGCTCTGCTCACTAAGGAAGTCTCAGCAGACACACAGGTTTTCTTATGGGAATTGGTGAGACCTGATGTAGCAGCATAAACAACATCAAGCAGTAATGCCCAGCCTCCATCAAATGCCTCCCAAGAAAAGGATGAAGTCACAGCAACAACAAGAGTCATAGAGTATGGACAAGATATTTGGCCAGAAAGCGAGAACATTTGGTGATACTCTATGCCCTTTCTCCATCTAACAAGACTATTCTTCATAGAAAGTGATGCCTAAGGCTCAAACATCCTTGATGGGAACTCAGGCAGCCTGTACTCAGCTTCAGGAGAGAAAGAAGGTTGACCAGAAGTCTCTCCCCTTTCCCTTTGCTTTTTAGTCTAACTGGTGTAATATAAGCTGTCAAAATGTAACAGAAACAAACCTTCAGACCTCACACCGTTATGAGGCTCCATTTACAGGAAATGGCAGTATCCCAAGCTTTAAAAGGTATTTTCTGTGCCTACCTAGGTATTCAGGGAAGAAGCACTTAAGAACAAGCTGAAAATAGCAAAATTATTCTATCAGTAAATTCCCAAAGTAATCAACTACAAAACAACAACAAAAGCTTCCGTTTTGGCCTAAAAAAATTGTTATTGTCTTTCAAAGCAAAGTCAAATTAATGCAGTACCTGTAGCCTGATCGTTTTGTCCTCCATAGTTATGGAATTAATTAGTCTATGTTGTCTAAACTCCCTTAGAGACGTAAAGCCTTGGCAACTATGATTCATGGAAAAACTGAATATTCTTTTTAAACATATTATAAAAATAATAATTTTAAGGTTAAGGCTGTTTGTTCACTGGTTAGAATTTTTTTTTTTTTTTCTGCAAGTTACCCCTTTAGCTTAATTTTATCATTTAAATTTGTAATCTGATTAGCACTTAGCACAAATTCTGGGAAAATAGAGTGAAACTATTCTTGCTAACTTTCTACAGCCTTTTAAGGGGGGAAAAAAGATACTTCACTCACTAGTATTTAAAGGAAATTTATCTATGCAAGACTTTCCAGTTAGGTTACAGGCTACTTTTTAGATGCTGAAGAACACAGGAACACATCTTCTTTCAAATCAGTGTGGAAATTCTCATAATCCTTTCATTTAAAAAACCTGGCCATTGGACAGGGAGCAGATAGGAATTAGGGAAGCAAAGGAATGTTCTTTGATATCAGAATACTTTAATCCAGAAGAAGAGATATATCAAAGTTAACAGTGATTTAACTCATGAAAACACGCTTTCCTGTGTTCCTTTGAAAAAATGCCACCTGCTTAATTTTTCTCTATGGAGAAAGGCATGTTTTTGAGACTATCATAGATGCCATTTGCAAAGCTGTCAATGCATTTTAGGGTTTCTTCTTAAACATTGTGCTTTAGCCCTTAAAACTAAGTCTTGATCGTAAAATTTAAAGTACTACTCATAGAGGTTGAATAAGAATCTTAATGAATTTCAACAACATTTCTCTGTAAACTGAATGCTACAATGCTTTCTGCTATATATATTTAAATAGCCAGAAGAGAGATTCAGGGATAATCAGCTTAAGTTCTTTCTCCTCTTTTACTTTTACCTCCTTCTTATCTTTTCCCTCCTCCTGTTAATGAGAAAATACAGGAAGAAATCAGGGTGCGGATGGATGGTTTCATTTTAAAATAGTGAGGCCAAAGGAGGGCTCGTAACAATGGTATTGGAAATATTAAGACAAAAATACTATTAAAAGGCAAAACATGTGTATGTATATTTATTTCATGTATATATGAGAAAGTTAATAAATATGTATGTAGTTCTTACTTGATGTACAGAATGTGCATATATAATATGTGTATGCATATGTATTTTTCTGTTTGATGCAGAAAACAAGAATGCAGAGTTCTGTACTGCAGGCTTCTAGAAACTGTGAATATCACAGAAACCCACATTATAAATTAAATTCATCGGTACAGTAGATGGTCTGGTGTGGTTAGGATACGTTTTTAATGTAGAGGTACAATTGACATTGACACATTACAGAGGAAGTTAACAACACTGAGTCGTATACTTTCTTCCCATGCTTCACCTTAGGTTTCTTTTGTAACTTTCCATTTCTTCAGTAGCTCAACTTTTTTTACAGCTGAATCAGTTTTCTCTCAGCTCTTTGTTCTCTGTATTTTGCTGTTGCTTAGACATTACTGACACTGAGGGATTGGGGGCAGGAGGAGAAGGGGACAACCGAGGATGAGATGGCTGGATGGCATCACTGGCTCGATGGATGTGAATCTGAGTGAACTCTGGGAGTTGGTGATGGACAGGGAGACCTGGCGTGCTGCGATTCATGGGGTCGCAAAGAGTCAGACACGACTGAGTGACTGAACTGAACTGAACTGAGGCATTACTGATTGTGATGATTATTTTTTAATTCTTGTAACATTGGTCCTGGAAATATGATGCTAGGTAATCTGGCTTTGAAAAAGGCTCTTATTCAGGAAAATCATTTCTCCAGCTTCTTTCTCCAAACTTAGTAATTCCAAACCCCGTTCTTTTTTCACCATGATCTCCTCCAGTATTAAGCCAGTGCATTTTTGAGAAGATAATGTCACGTTGAAGAATTCATTTTATGGAACTATTTCTTTCCAGCTCTTTCTTTTGTTCTTTTTTTTATTTTCAATTGCTCCTAGACAGTGTGTGAACAATAGCACGCATGCACCTTGTTTATTTAAAAGAGACCACGTGGTTACACACACAATCTGTGCAAGAGAATGAAGAATTTCTTTCTAGAACTGATTTGAGTGGGACCCTGTGAGAGAAATCAGCCACACTCTAAGAATTAGCTGCTACTGATACCTTTGTTTACAATGCCCACATCAGCTCATTTAAGTGCATTATTAATAGTTTATGTGACTCTTTGATGTTTGGAATTAGTGTTTTCTTACAATGAAAGATGATAAAGTGATGCCATTTTTACTGTACACTTTAATTGCTAATTGTTAAATATTGTATATTGTTCCCTTCATTTTCAATTCCCTTGTGACTTCATGTTATATCTTTCAAAAGGTCAAATTACTCTCAGACTGTTTTGTTTTTTCCTCTTGTCCATCCTCCATTTTATTTTAAAAGAGAAATTATATTGTAGTATGGTTGACTTACAGTGTTGTGATTTTGCTTTATTGTTTCCAGAAAAGGAGCTATGTCGTTGTTCGTTGATAATTTGCCCTTTACTTTTATACTGCTTTCGATGGCATTTATTCTTTTTGTGGTTCAAATATTATCATTTAGATCAGTTTTAGGTTTTCAACATAATTGAGAGAAAGGTACAAACATTTCCCATATATTTATTTCCTGACTCCCCCATTATCTACATTACTCACCAGAGTGGATTTTTTTTTTTTTTACCAAAGTTGATCCTACATTAACATAGAAGCATTAACATAATTATAGAAAGCCCATAATTTACCTGACAATTCACGCTTGGTATTTTCCATTCTATGGGTTTGGACAAATGTATATGACACATTTCCAACTATGATAATGCAGTCCATATTTTCACACAGCCTTAAATATGCTCTGTGCTCTGCTTACTTACCTCTCTGTTCCCCACCTAAACCACAGATCTCTTTATTGTCACTTTTTCAGAATATCACAGAGTAAAGCAATGTGAAAAATTAGAGGCAAAGTCTTGATTTTTTTTTTTTATTTTGAGAAATTAAGGAAATTTTAAAGTTTAATTGCAAAATATGCTAGTCTACTTGTAGAATTCTCTAGAAAGTTTATCAAAGTTGTTATTTGATATAGATTTTGTACCAAATATTTTTAATATTTATTTGATCTGGTTAGGAACACGAACATTCCTAACACTGTTTTGTTGTTGATGTCGTTGAGTTAAAAGACCCTCAACAGCTAAACAACTTCAGTCTAAATGGATGATGACCTCCAGTCAATTTTGAAGATTCTATCCTTCACTGTAATTTTAAAATTCTGAAGAACATGAAATTAAACTGTCCTGGTCTTGTCTTCTGTGGAGATGGGTAGAAGCCCTGTTGAAATGCTCTTGTGAAAATTCAGGAGCACAGCTGGGGCACATGGCTGATTTTTAACTTTCTAGATTTTACTGATGACACAGAAGTTCTGGGGAAACTCTTGTCCATCTCCCCTTAAAAACAGACTATAGCTCTGATTCCTACAGTATTTTCATTTTTGAAAGGTACTTAATCAGTCAGTTTTTAAACTACAGATTCCTGTGTTGTGATAGCATCTAAGCTGGATTTCAAACAGTGATTGCAGCCATGAAATTAGGAGACACTTGCTCCTTGGAAAGCTATGACAAACCTAGACAGTGTACTAAAAAGCAGAGGCATCACTTTGCCAGCAAAGGTCTATCTAGTCAAGGCTATGGTTTTTCCAGTGGTCATGTGTGGATGTGAGAGTTAAACTATAAAGAAAGCTGAGCATCAAAGAACTGATATTTTTGAACTGTGGTGTTGGAGAATACTCTTGAGAGTCCCTTGGACTGCAAGGAGATCCAACCAGTCCATCATAAAGGAAATCAGTCCTGAATAGTCACTGTAAGGACTGATGCTGAAGCTGAAATTCCAATACTTTGGTTACATGATGTGAAGAGTCGAAACTCATTTGAAAAGACCCTGATGCTGGGAAGGATTGAGAGTATGAGGAGAAGGGGGCAACAGAGGATGAGATGATTGGATGGCATCATTAACTTAATGGATATGAGTTTGAGCAGTCCTGGCGTGCTACAGTTCATGGGGGTTGCAAAGTGTCAGACACAACTTAGTCACTGAACAACAATAACAGACTGAATTTATCAGTCTTAAAATGAGCTTAAAGTTATTCCTACAACAACAAGTAATCGTTTTCAGATGGATACACCTCTGTAACCTGACCAAGCTCTTTCTCATGACTTCATGAAGTTATCAATTACTTCTTTTTTGAGGACCAGTTTCTAAGTTTATTTTGTACTTCATATCTTTTTTTTTAAAAAAAAAAAACAATAAAGATCTAAAGAAAGAATCTCTTTCAATAAATTTGGAATTTAAAAAATGATTCTTATTTTTCTCTTAGGGTATTTTCAAGATACCCAAATGTAAGATTTCCAGCTTTGACTGAATTTTATCTAAGAAGATGCTGGGTGTGAAAACTGAAACAAAATATCACTTTCTGCATACTAAAAGTCTTGACATATTCTTTCTTTTACCTACTCTTCAGGAACATGATAAACGTGCCCCAAAATGTGAGAGACAATATTTAAGAAAATGTCATTGACGTAACCATGGCCAATATTTTGAAATAATTCTTGACATTCTCTGCCCCTTGTGCATTTTCTTCTCTTCAGTTTCTCCCCAGACTCTACAACTGTGATATTTCCCAGCATTGACCCCAGCTGTGCCTCCACTTGAAATATTTTTGGCAAACATTTAAGTCTTTTCTTCTTTGGTTTTGATTGTATAGGATGAGAAGGATCATGATTTCCACATGCAAGTAGTCACTACTGATAATTTTTTATAAACTCTCTTCACAATCTCAGGGGCATCTTGGATGCAAAAAATCTGAAAGCCATAAGAAGGAATACTAGGATTTTTGTGTCAAAATGTTATGGCTAGGAGATCTAAAAGCTGCTCCAAGTATTTGTCATAAATATAAGATGAAGATCAAGAGTCAGTCCAGACTTAAAGCGAAAGCTGCTTCACTCCTTTGCCATGATGCTAAGACCCATTTGGTACTCAGAAACCTGCACTCTTAAAGATCAAAGGCCATAGGTGAACGTCATCTGCACTTGATGTTTAATAGAGCATGGCCCGTTGTGATGTATTAGTCTAGTCACCTGTACCAACTTTACATGCGCAAATAGCTGTAGGACTGAATTTTTAAAAAAGACCACTGCAGAATTACAGCTTTTCTAATAAATGACACATTCGCTAGCACTTCAGATATTTGCATAGAGATGACAGATGGAACTGTATTCTGAGTGCATGGAAAAACTCATTAACCTGAGATCATGGAGTTAGGACCACATTGGTGGTCTTAAGCACTTAAATGTAGGTGCTATTCTGTGATTTCTGTTTGAAAGCAGATAAAATATGATCCAGATACCATTTCTTTTTATATACAGTGTTTTGAAAAGATGTGAAATATTTTTATAACCCCTGCCTAAGCTGTGGTCTTTCCACTAACTTAGTTATGCCAATGCTTACTGATGCCAATTTAGCTTTATTTATGTGGAAAAGGGAAACTATATAGAAGGGAAACAAAATGCATAATGGAACAAAAGGCACAGCTAGAATGGGTATGCCAACTCAAATTATGTCTTCTTTTTTTTTTTTTTTTTGCAAACCATCTAACCAAAAATGTCTTTTTTTCCTTTAATATCAGCAAGGTTTTGCTACCACAAGACAGTTCCCAGCACTTCAGTGCTATGTATAACAAATAGAGTATTTTGGACATAGAGGGTATACTCATTGTAAACCATCTTTGCTGGACTCGATCTGAAAATACAGAAGAGAGACACCAAGCAGACTGCAAAAAATCTGAAGTGTCTATCAGCCAGGCAGTGGTTCCGGGTAGTTGCCAAGTATTTAACTTTGGATATTCTGTTTCCGTGTGTGCTTGGTACATACATGTTTCCTTTGGGCCACAGATTTCTAGTTATTGATAAGTAGAGACAGTCTTCTTTGTTTCCAGGTAACATACCACTTTGGACGAGGGGAATCTACTGCTTCTCCGGTTGCTCCTCCCGGTCGCAGGCCCTGGCCTCGGGTGTGGGTGGCTCCTCAGGGTCACCGCCCCTGGCCTCCGGCGCAAGGTAGCTCCTCCCGGCCGGCTCCCTGACCTCGGACGCGGGGTGGCTCCTCCCGGCTGTTCCTGCGCCATCGCAGCCTGGCACTCTGGGCTGCTGTCCCTGACTTCGGACGAGGGGTAGCTTTCGGCCGTGCTTAGTGTGCCGGCCCACCGCCGCCGCCGCCTGTGCTTAGTGCACATTTCATGCAAAGATGGGCTCGATAAAGGACAGAAATGGTCTGGACCTAACAGAAGCAGAAGATATTAAGAAGAAGTGGCAAGAATACATGGAAGAACTGTACAAAAAAGATCTTCACGACCCAGATAATCCTGATGATGTGATCACTAGTCTAGAGCCAGACATCTTGGAATGTGAAGTCAAGTGGGCCTTAGAAAGCATCACTAGGAACAAAGCTAGTGGAGGTGATGGAATTCCAGTTGAGCTGTTTCAAATCCTGGAAGATGATGCTGTGACAGTGCTGCACTCAATATGCCAGCACATTTGGAAAACTCAGCAGTGGCCACAGGACTGGAAAATGTCAGTTTTCATTCCAATTCCAAAGAAAGGCAATGCAAAAGAATGCTCAAACTACTGCACAATTGCACTCATCTCACATGCTAGTAAAGTAATACTCAAAATTCTCCAAGTCAGGCTTCAGCAATACGTGAACTGTGAACTCCCTGATGTTCAAGCTTGTTTTAGAAAAGGCAGAGGAACCAGAGATCAAATTGCCAACATCCGCTGGATCATGGAAAAAGCAAGAGAGTTCCAGAAAAATATCTATTTCTGCTTTATTGACTATGCCAAAGCCTTTGACTGTATGGATCACAAGAAACTGTGGAAAATTCTGAAAGAGATGGGAATACCAGACCACCTGACCTGCCTCTTGAGAAATCTGTATGCAGGTCAGGAAGCAACAGTTAGAACTGGACATGGAACAACAGACTGGTTCCAAATAGGAAAAGGAGTACGTCAAGGCTGTCTATTGTCACCCTGCTTATTTAACTTCTATGCAGAGTACATCATGAGAAACGCTGGACTGGAAGAAACACAAGCTGGAATCAAGATCGCTGGGAGAAATATCAATAACCTCAGACATGCAGATGACACCACCCTTATGGCAGAAAGTGAAGAGGAGCTAAAAAGCCTCTTGATGAAAGTGAAAGTGGAGAGTGAAAAAGCTGGCTTAAAGCTCAACATTCAGAAAATGAAGATCATGGCATCCAGTCCCATCACTTCGTGGCAAATAGATGGGGAAACAGTGGAAACAGTGTCAGACTTTATTTTTTTGGGCTCCAAAATCACTGCGGATGGTGACTGCAGCCATGAAATTAAAAGACGCTTAGTCCTTGGAAGAAAAGTTATGACTAACCTAGATAGCATATTCAAAAGCAGAGACATTACTTTGCCGACTAAGGTCCGTCTAGTCAAGGCTATGGTTTTTCCAGTGGTCATGTATGGATGTGAGATTTGGACTGTGAAGAAGGCTGAGTGCTGAAGAATTGATGCTTTTGAACTGTGGTGTTAGAGAAGACTCTTGAGAGTCCCTTGGACTGCAAGGAGATCCAACCAGTCCATTCTGAAGGAGATCAGCCCTGGGATTTCTTTGGAAGGAATGAGGCTAAAGCTGAAGCTCCAGTACTTTGTCCACCTCATTTGAAGAGTTGACTCATTGGAAAAGACTCTGATGCTGGGAGGGATTGGGGGCAGGAAGAGAAGGGGACGACCGAGGATGAGATGGCTGGATGGCATCACTGACTCAATGGATGTGAGTCTGAGTGAACTCCGGGAGATGGTGATGAACAGGGAGGCCTGGCATGCTGCAATTCATGGGGTCGCAAAGAGTCGAACACAACTGAGCGACTGAACTGAACTGAACTGAAGATACCACGTGCGTGTGTTAGCCATCTTATCTTTGTTATTAGACTCTATAATAGAAAGTAGCTCAATAATAATCTAAAATAAAGAAAAGCAGGAGGGCTTTAAAAGCCCTATCTTTAGTGCAGGGTTGGTTTTGTTGTTGTTGTTTAATTGCTCAGTCTCCTGTGTGACTCTGCAACCCCATAAACTGGATGTAGCCTACCAGGCTTCTCTTACCATGGGATTCTCCAGGCAAGAACACTGGAGTGGGTTGCCATCCCTTCTCCCGGGGATCTTCCTAACCCAGGAATTGAACCTGGGCCTCCTGCATTACAGGTGGATTTTTTACTGTCTGAGCCACCAAGGAAGCCCAAGTAACTTAAATAAAATCCATCATTTGTTCATATTCTACTGAATATACTAGAGCAAAAATGGGCAAACAATGACTCAAAGAGAAAACCATGAATTTCAAAAGTGATAAGACAGTCCATATTTACATTGCTTATATTTGACTCTATCTGGTGGTATATGATTTACTATCTTATCCCATTTTTATTTTAAGTGCTTAATAAGTTTATTAAGCAAGAGTAAGAAATTTTCATTTAAAATGTGAATGACTAGTTCACCTGTTTTTAAAACAAAGACATTGCGAGGTAATAGTGAAAAAAAAAAAAAAAAAGAAACCAAAAAAAAAAAACACCTCATAGCTTTAATGTCTTCTTAATTTCATTAGTTGCTATAAGTTTTCTAAAGTTTTCCAAAATGAGACCATATTCATGTAGGCAGCTAAATTCATCACCTTGAACACAAGGCATATATTGAACATCCACTTTGTGCATATTTCTAGGTTAAGCCCAGGTAGATCACAAAGACAAGTGTGTGATGCTTTTAGCCTATGACTTCTGACCTTCTAAGATATTAACTGATTTGGATCAGTTGCATGTGTGCCCAGTCGTGTCCAGCATTTTGCTACCCCATGGACTGCAGCCCACTAGGCTCCTCCATCCATGGGATTTTCCAGGCAAGAATACTGGAGTGGGTTGCCATTTCGACTGGAAAGTAGGAAATGGAAAAACTAGGTGATGAGTATGACAGGTGCTGAGGTTTTGCTCTTGTCCTGGGACTGACAGGTATGTAACCTAGTGCTTCTCAACGAGAGGCAGTTTTGGGAGGTAGCAACTGCTCAGCATACTTCAATGCACAGAATGCCCTTGATGAAAAAGATCGTCTGGCCCCAAATGTCAATGCTGTAAATTATCCTACATGTGATTTGATAAGCAATCTATGATGTAATGTTTATTAATCAATATTCCAGACATTAATTGAATTACAAATGACTCATCTGATTTGCTTGTTGTAAAAGCTGAATTACCCAAAATGACTGTATGGGGTTGTGAGTCTTAATAATGAAATCATATTGAGCCATTTGTCTACTTACCTAGAGACCATCTAGTAACTAGCCATAAACAATGATGGAAAGAAATAGGTGGTTTCTGGGAATACTGTGAAAACGGTTTAGTTGGCAACACTACGAAATCAGTTCTTCACCTAGATGTTCTATAATGGTAGAAACATGAGCCTTAGACTCAAAGTCACATTGCAAATTTGACCATGTGACCTTGCCTTTTCGAGCCTGTTATCATCTCCTGCTAAGCAGAGATGACAAGCTTGCAAGGCTGTGAAATTATTGGAGGTGCAAATATGCACTTCAGTGTGTATGTCAGGGAGTTAAGAAGAGAGAGCTATTGTTAGAGCTAGTATTACAAATGTTAGGCATTTTAGTAGCATGGCCACTGATATTGACATGACACCCTGCCCTGCCATGGTTTATATGTGATTCAATGTGCGTAGGATCTGTGATTAGAACCCCTTCAGTTCTATCTCCATCATTTTTTTAGCTTTCAGACCTTAGATTATTTTCTTACTCTCTCTTGAAATCTGTTTCCTCATCTATAAAACTAACATTAATAAATTTGGCTTCACAAGTTGTATCCAGTGTTCAGAAGTGTTTTACTTCTTTGTGTACCAAAGCAAAAAGAGCCACTCATATTTTGCATTCTTAGCTAGGCATATAATGGTTGAAAAAGTGAAATGAAATAAAATAAAACAAAGATATATATTGAGAAGTGTACGACATGCTAGGAATATTGGAAAACTACCACAGAATCTTCTCTATACCTGGCCTGCTCCATTCTATAAAAAAAAAAAAAAAAAAAAAAAACCAACAAACTTTTGTCTAATGAAAATTAATCCACTCTTTGGGATCGTTCATTATCACTGACTCAAATTGATGACACTTTATTACTAAGACCTTATTATCAAAAGAGTGGCTCCAGAATTTATTTACATTACAATCATCTACAAATTGAATAGGACATTGCTCATAACACACACTTGTCTAAATTCATTAAACCAAAAGTATATTGCCAGAGGGCTGGGTGTTTGAAAACCATGCCTGAATTTATCAACAACATAAATTCCAATTTCCCTGAAATGACCACTAGCATTCCAAGTGCACCCCATGTCAAATAAATGCATAGTTTTTATTTGTCTCCATTTCCAAGTTCAGCTTATATCCTCTGTTAAATTTATTCCTGAATTGTTTTTTCTGTGCTACACTTTATTTTTCTACCATTAAGGGAAGTTAAATTAAAAATCTTTACTCCTTTAATCTGTCAAAAAACAGAATTGACTGTTTTTAGCCCTGTTTATGTTAACTAAAACAGAGGTTTCCTACTTTTAGTAACACATATCCTCACCACAAGAGGAGAACATTTTGTTATGAGGATACTTATGAATCACAAGTGATTCCTAATGGCTGCAAATTATTATTTCCCTTATCACAAATTTCATGCATAATCATAACTGAGTCATGAGAATTTTCCTTCCAAAGGAAACAACTTATCGTGACATTGAGTTTCTTGCCAGATCCAGCACTGTTGTGGGTTGCCACGTACGGCATATATCAGGACATCTTTCACTTGATAAATGTAGCTAGTACTCTAAGAACATTAACTTGACCCCATTGGGTGCAGTTTGATGAGTTTCTTAACATTTGTTGTATCGGACTTACAAAAAAATATCCTGCTTCATTGTTGAGAATATACCACACTCTACAAGTGATGTACTATTTTGTAAAATACTTTTTCAGTTGAGCTGACAACTTAGGTACAGTGAAAGTAGATTCCATTTGTAACTTAAAATGACTGTAAAGACAAATCAACGGCAGGAAATTGTGTGTGGAACAAAAACATGGGTAAACTCTGAGCAGTAGCTGTGTTTTCCTAGTAGCAGCAGGGGAAGTAATGAAGTGTTGTTGATATTAAGCGAGAGCAATGCTTTAAAGTGAGCGGCTGCCTAATTCTCAGATAGAGTAATCCATAACTCGGCTCTCCAGGGGCAACCTGTGTATTTCTGTATTCAGCAGTAATAAAAGATGTCATTCGGATGACCTGAGGTCTACAATTTCATGCTATGCAGAGGGAAGCTATCTGCTACCGTCCACGTGGGTCGTCTTCGTGGCTGATTAAAAGAGGCCGTGTCTTTTCTATAGCAGTTAACTGCTTGCTCCGGCATCACTGCAACATTATCAGATCTTGAATGACATGAATCTTGAGGCTAAAAGAAAACCTTAAAGTGGATTGCTTTTATTCCATTTCTTTCGTAAATAGAAATGACTTGGGTAAGTATTTCTACCAGGGCTCCCCTCGTAGCTCAGCTCATAAAGAATCCTCCCACAGTGCGGGAGATCTGGATTTGATTCCTGGGCTAAGAAGATTCCCTGGAGAAGGGAAAAGATACCCACTCCAGTACTCTTGCCTGGAGAATTCCATGGACTATTTCAAGGGGTTACAAACAGTTGGACATAGGACTGAGTGACTTTCACATTCAAGTATTTCTGACTTCCCATAGGATGTTCTGTTTTATTTAGCATAAAGTAGAAGATAGATTCACTGACATATTCAATATAAAATTTGTGATTAATGGATTTGTATAGTTTTTAAAATTCACATGCAATTAACCTTATATTAGCTCAGGGCTAAAAAATCTACCTGCCAATGCAGGGGACATGGGTTAGATCCCTGATTCAGGAAGATCCAATCTTGCCTGGAAAATCCCATGGACAGAGAGGCCTATAGGCTACAGCCCATGGGGTCGCATGGGTCAGCTAGGACTGAGCAACTAAACAATGACAACAGCAAGTCTTATATTCTTGTTTCCTAAATTAACTAAGATTGAAATTTTGAATCCTCTTCCTTTCCGTTAGAAATCAGCTTTTTTCCCTAACGTATTATGTAAAAGTCTGAGTGCATTTAAAAGAGTTTTCCCTTTCAAGGTGATTTACAAGTTAACAGATTAGATGCATGGGAAATAATGTAGGATTTTAAAAAATGGATATTTCATCACCACTGGATGAGTGACAAATCAGGTGAAAAATACTACTTCAATTAATCCAGCAGTTCAAGGAATATTTGGAGGGATTATTCCATCAAGATGAAACATTTGAGTTTACACAGTTTTCAAGGGAGGCTCTGAAATGTATGGCTAGCTCTCAACTCCCCTTGAGCACAAGTCATAGAGTTACATCCTGTTGGATATCTCATAATAACAATTTACTACCCATTGGGAAAAGTGGTTTTATGTTACCTTAATTATGGGTCATTCAAATCACCACCTTAACCTCTTTATTATTACAACCAGCATGCTAATACCTGATGAATAAGTCTATCTTTTATCATCCTAGGCACAGACAATTTACAGAATCACCTTGAAGCCTTGACTGGTACAGACTGATGGTTGAAGTATTTTTCTGTATATTTTTCTACTGAATCCATTCAATCACAACATTTTATCTTACAATATAAACCTCACATGGCATGCCCAGTCCCTTCAGTTGTGTCCGACTCGTTGTGACCCTATGGACTGTAACCCACCAGGCTCCTCTGTCAATGGGATTCTCCAGGCAAGAATACTAGAGTGGGTTGCCATGCCTTCCTCCAGGGGATATTCTCAACCTAGGGATCAAATCGGTGTCTTCTGCATTGCAGGCAGATTCTTTACTCACTGAGCCACCTGGGAAGCCCAAACCTCATATTACCAATGTATAAAATAGGTAAACAACAAGGACTTACTGTACAGAATAGTGAACGACATTCAGTGTCTCAGGATTATTTGTAATGGAAAAGAATCTCAATCACTTTGCTATATATCTGAAACCAGCACGACATTATGAATCCACTTTACTTCAATTTTAAGAAATGGTTAAAAAAAAAACAGTGTAAACTTTAGGAATGCAACTTGCATTGTCCAGGTTTGTTCTTAAAATTGATACATTAAAACATGTTAATTCTTTTGCCAGTTGGTGATGTTTTTAAAAGAATTACTTGAAAGCATTTGAGGCCTGGAATCCTGAGGCACTGTATTATACTTTAATTATTTAATATAAATGATGAGTTTAGTACACCTATCCATTCAACAATTTATTTTCTCCCTAATTTGACAAATATTTATTGATTGTTTGCCCTCTGTCAGGCATCGTTCTAATTTTTAAGAGTGTTGCTGTGAAAAACACAGAGTTCCCTGATCTCATATAGCTTACATTCAAGTGGAGGAAAAATAAACATGTAAATAAAATGGCTGTTTACCAGATTATAAGCAAAGGCACCATGTGTCATCTCAGGAGACTGTCTGTGACCTAGTCCATGCTTTAGATTTATTTGCTGAATTAAAATAGTGAGATGAATGCTGAAGTGAAAGAAAATGGCCAGATATGGTAAATAATCTCCCTTGAGATACACATACACAAATTTTCCTCTTCATGCATTAAAAAAAAAAAAAAAAGCTGATTACTGTGGCAAATCAGAAAGTGAAATGGCAAAGATGAAGACCAGACATTCACTCTCCCAGTTTATAGTACAAAAAGCAAGGCATTGGTGATTAACACAAGGTGTAGTTTGCTCATCTATGGCTAGAGCACTGCTGATGGATAATTTTCAAGAAGTAAGTGAATGCAATAACTACTATAAGTATTGTCACAGAAGACAAGTTATCATGGTGGGATTAGGGCAGGACCACCTACTTCTTCGTCTGGTTTGAGAAATGCACTGTAGACGGAAAGGCGTTTTTTGTATTTATTCATAAAGTCAAATGGTAAGAAAAAAAATCCATATATATATAGATTTGGGTGTCTTTTACACTAAAGTTGCTTGCAATTTCAGTGAAGAGTATGAGCAGATAACGGTCATATTCACCAAGCCCTGAGCAGTTTGTCTTGCACTTTTACGAAACAAAGTTCGCTGTTAGGCAGCACGTTCACTTTCACACGCAGGTGGACAGAATAGAGTTGGAAACCCTCGTTCTTCAACTGGAATAAAACCCACTTGCAACTTCTCCCCCAACTCCTCCCTCCCCACGTACATCTCTCATAAAGGGGCAGCTGAAAGCCATTTGCACAGCCTCTAGCCCTTGAAAAGACAACCTGTTTCCTTTTCTTCTCTTACTTTGATAACATATTCTCATATTCAAAGCGTACACTGATTGGCAAGTTCAGCTCATCTTGGTTTTGGTCTAGAGAGCAGGATGAAGTGCAATCCAATTTTGAGACCTATCTACAATTTTGCTTAATATTCCCATTGTGAAAAGTCAGAACATTTAGGATAGAACTATAATTGCCCCATATTTAAGATAGTATTCAGAATGCAATGGGCTGAATTTTAAATGCACTTTGAGATTCAGCCTACTCCTTTAAAAAAAGAAAAAAATTTTTTTTAGAAAAAAAAGTTTTTCTCAAGTTCCTTTGTGAAGGTCCCATAAATTCTTTTTTCTGGCTTTTGTTTGGTTCTGCTAAAATAGTTGATAAAAAGACTTCCAAGTAGAACCGTTTATCAGTGGTATTTGCCATTATTCCTTTTGGCTTTAAGTGCACTTTACAGCCCACTTATTTGTACAGCTTATAGTAAAGCTGGTAAAATTAAAGAACATTAAAGAAACCTGAGCTGTTATTGCAATGCTAAGATTTCGTAAAACTCTTTGGAGAAAGTTAGAAATTACTGATCCATCTCATCTGATAGTATGCCTTTGTCTCTGATCTACCCTGGAATCATCTTATATTGTTTACATGAAATTAATTTTACAATTTCAGAGTTAAATTATGTCAGAGCAGCAAAAGCTGGAAAACAGATAATGGATTCTGAAATGACACCTCCTTTTCTGCTCCCACGTCTCTACCAATGTGTTTATTCTTATTTTATCTTTTTTTTAAACAAAAATGTTTTATTTTCCTAAAACATTTATTGATCAGTATATTTTGTCAGCATATTAGATATAGAAAGGGTTTCAGTTCAGTTCAGTCGCTCAGTCGTGTCCGACTCTGCTACCCCATGAATTGCAGCACACCAGGCCTCCCTGTCCATCATCAACTCCCGGAGTTCACTCAAACTCATGTCCATTGAGTCGGTGATGCCATCCAACCATCTCATCCTCTGTCATCCCCTTCTCTTCATGCCTCCAATCCCTCCCAGCATCAGGGTCTTTTCCAATGAGTCAGCTCTTCACATCAGGTGGTCGAAGTATTGGAGTTTCAACTTCAGCATCAGTCCTTCCAATGAACACCCAGGACTGATCTCTTTTAGAATGGACTGATTGGATCTCCTTGTAATTCAAGGGAAACTCAAGAGTCTTCTCCAACACCACAGTTCAAAAGCATCAGTTCTTTGGCACTCAGCTTTCTTCACAGTCCAACTCTCACATCCATGCATGACTACTGGAAAAACCATAGCCTTGACTAGACAGACCTTTGTTGGCAAAGTAATGTCTCTGCTTTTGAATATACTATCTAGGTTGGTCATAACTTTCCTTCCAAGGAGTAAGCGTCTTTTAATTTCATGGCTGCAGTCACCATCTGCAGTGATTTTGGAGCCCAAAAAATAGTCTGACACTGTTTCCACTGTTTCCTCATCTATTTCCCATGAAGTGATGGGACCGGATGCCATGATCTTTGTTTTCTGAATGTTGAGCTTTAAGCCAACCTTTTCACTCTCCTCTTTCACTTTCATCAAGAGGCTTTTTAGCTCCTCTTCACTTTCTGCCATAAGGGTGGTGTCATCTGCATATCTGAGGTTATTGATATTTCTCCCGGAAATCTTGATTCCAGCTTGTGCTTCTTCCAGCCCAGAGTTTCTCATGATATACTCTGTATATAAGTTAAATAAGCAGGGTGACAATATACTGGGGTATGGTAAAAAATTAATATAATTGAATGTTGCAATACTAAGGTCATTAGACCTAGATTTCTAATCATTTTTTTCAATTTGATTACAGTTAATAGCTGCCTGAAGGACAGGGTGTATTTTGGTTATGACGAATAAGAGAAAACATTGCCGGAATCACAGTAACACTCTACTGTAGGAAAATGAAAAAGAAGGAAAAAAGAAAAGCCTGCTTCTATGCAAGGGAAGAGAAATTAGATAAAAGACACTAAGATATATGTGTATGACATGCTCCATAGCAAAGTTTTAATTGTCCTTTTCACTTGGTAGGAAAAAATGCAGACACTTAATAGAAATTAAAAACTCATTTTTCTTGACTTTTCCCTGTGCCAGACCTGGTGGATGAAATCATTCTGCCAAGGACCTTGGTCTGAAGCCATTATTTGTATAGCTACTTCTTGTTCAGAAATCAGAAAGTCACTTAAGCCGGGGGTAGACAGCTGTGTGAAGTGTTATAAAGTAAGTGATGTCTGAAAATTAGTAACGCAGAAAAGTCTGCAGCTGGCAGCATCATCTGAAATTCAACAATGTTTGGAAAATGCTTGGCAGCTGAAAGAATGGGTGAAGAGACAGAAAAAAGAAAGAAAGAAACAAAATTTGACATTCAGAATAAGAACATGAAATATATTTATATGAGATAAGGTCATATTATATATTACATGATACATATATCCTATATATTGTCTAAAATGTATATTTCAGAGTAGATTGTACTGCTTATACTTTGGGCTGCTACTGTATATTTTTAAATATATGTTTTGACATTTAATTCTCTTAGGACAAAATGATGTAAAACTAACCATGAAAAAAATGTCTTCCAAGCTAGATTTCTTTATTGAAGTAAAGATCATACATATGAAAGAGAAAAACCTTTTCTATGCACAAGCATTTCCAAGTGACAACTTAATATGATTCTGTAATAACACCAGTGGCACAAGCCTGGGTTGACAGCCTATACCTGAAGATCACATGCACTTGTGTGCTTTTTTGGAGTCTGTCTAGATAAAATACATTTTCTAGATTAGATAGAATGAATTGGTGGGCTCCAGGGTGCCCTCTCTTTGGGGAAAAAAAAAAAATTGCTTTTGGTTTCAAGATTGCAATCCTGCTACTTGAAATCATGAAATAGTTACAGTTAATCAAAATACATTAAATACTAATATCGATAAGAATGAATACATTCCAGGTCAATGGGGTGGTTGGAAGGCATCACCAACCAACTCAATGGACATGAGTCTGAGCAAAGTCCAAGAGACAGTGAAAGACAGGAAGCCTGGCATACTGCATTGCATGGAGTCCCAAAGAGTCAAGCATTACTTAGTGAAGGAACAGCAAATTTTTATATTTGTGGGCAGAATTCTTTCTTAGAACTGCTCATGTTGTGTTGTGGTTCATCGCTTTTTACTGTATGTAAGAAGGGACCTTGGCCACGGGACTAGATTGTACCTTCCACAGTTGGAGTGACAATGTACTCCATTCCACATATTTTTCTTTCTGTGTGATCTCAACCAGTTCTCATTTAGTGAGTGCATTCCAATCCCTGGGTCAGAAAGATCCCCTGGAGAAGAAAATGGCAACCCACTCCCGTATTCTTGCCTGGAAAATCCCATGGATGGAGGAGCCTGGCGGGCTACAGTCCATAGGGTCGCAGAGTTGGACATGACTGAGCGACTTCCCTTTCTTTCACTTTCCACCCCTTTGGGTGGAATCTGAGGGCTGCCCCAAATAAGAACCTACAGTGAAAGTGATGCAAATGAGGTGCAAAGTGAGGTCATAAAAGTGCCATCAACTTTTGCTGTGTTCTCTCAGGACACTCATTTTCGGAACCCAGTCATCACGCTGTGGGGGCTTCCCGGGTAGCTCAGGCGGTAAAGCGTCTGCCTACAATGTGGGAGACCTGGGTTCGATCCCTGGGTCGGGAAGATCCCCTGGAGAAGGAAATAGCAACTCACTCCAGTATTCATGCCTGGAAAATCCCATGGACCAAGGAGCCTCGTGGGTTACAGTCCTTGGGGTCGCAAAGAGTCGGGCACGACTGAGTGACTTCACTGCACTTCACTTCACCACGCTGTGAGGAAGCCAAGTAGCAACTTGGAGAGACAGCATCTGTGTTCTGGTTGACGGCCTGTTATGGACTGAGTGTTTGTGTCTCCCCCACCACCCAGTCTGGCTACAGAAGCCCTAATCCCCGATGTGATGATATTTGAAGGTGGGGACTTTGGAAGGTGATTAGCTTTAGATGAGGTCACGGGGGCAGGGAGGTTTCCCCATGATGAGATTGGTGCCCTTATAAGAAGAGGAAGAGGTACCAGGCTTCCCCTCTCTGCCATGATGGGGCACCGCAAGAAGGCAGCCAACAGCCAGCCAGGAGCAGGGTCCACACCAGGAGCCAGTCTGCTGGCACCTTGATCTTGTATTTCCCAGTATCAGAACTGGGAGAAATCAGCATCTGTTGTTTTATCAGCCTTGTCTATCTGTTATATTAGGATGTGCTGGGAATGCACAGTCCCATCGAGGTCAACATAAGCCATCAGACTTGTGTGAGCAGCACCTTGATGATTTCAATTCTGGAGTCCTGCCATCCGCAGTCTCCCGACTTCTAGTGAAGCCTCAGGGCAGAGACAAGGTTGCTGTTGCTGTTCAGCCCCTCAGTCGTGTCTAACTCTTTGAGACCACATGGATTGTAGCACGGCAGGCTTCTCGGTCATCCACAGTCTCCCAGAGTTTTCTGATTCATGTCCATTGAGTCAGTGATGCTATCTAAATATCTCATCCTCTGCCACCCCCTTCTCCTTTTGCCTTCAATTTTCTCCAACATTAGTCTATTTAGTCTGTTCCAATGTTTAGTCTGTTCTTTGCATCAGGTGGTCAAAGTATTGGAGCTTCAGCTCCAACATCATTCCTTCCAGTGAATGTTCAGGACTGACTTCCTTTAGGATTAACTGGTTTGGTCTCCTTGCAGTCCAAGGAACTCACAGGAGTCTTCTCCAGCATCACAATTTGAGAGACAAGGTACTTTCTCCAAATTTGGTTCACATAGCAGATTAATAGACAATAAAATAATTTTTGATGTTCAAAGCCACTTGATTTTATGGTGAAACAGCACATTATTTGGTACCTAGAAGGAATTTGGTGCTCTAAGAGCCCAGGCATGGAGCATTTGTTCTGGTGTGAGCCAGGGGACAGAAACAGGGGGCAGGGATTAGGGGCATGGTTCACACGAGAGCCTGGGGAGGCTGTGAGTAGAAGCCTAGTGGGTTTCAGCGAGGCTTTGGGACAGACTTAGAGGAAAACCAGGCAGTGATATCAAACACTAGCAAAAAGAAGACCCTTGTTATGTAATGGGAGAAAGTTATGTAACACCATGGCTTGCTGTAATGTGAGGAATTTTAAAAAGATTTCTTAGTCATGCTTATGATCTAGTTAAGAGATTTCCAGGCAAGGTAGTGATCTGAGAGCCACTTGGCTTCATCTCAGGACCTCTGACAAATGTGAGGGAGATAGAGAATCTAGAAAAAAGAAAAAAGACCTGTTCAGGGCAAAGGAGCTGCTGAGTTTGGAAATAGAACAGTTCCTCACTCATAGCCTCTCCAGGTGGCAGATTATGCTGAAATTAAGAAATGACTTTTGGGCAAAGGATAAGTACACTGTGAGGCAGATGTGGTTTAAAGATAAAGCCAAGGGCACTACTGAAAACCTTTGTTAAGATCTCAGAGTGATTTAAGGTGGTAGATCATAGACCCTTTCAAACTCATATGGTTAGTATGATCATTAACAGTGTTTTAATTATGATGTGCAATATTCATTTAGGGAAAAAAAAAAACCCTCAACTTAAGCCTTTGAGCCTTCATCCTTTCATTGTGAAATGATATTATTCTGTATTGGCCGACCACCTTAAAATTTTGAGCTACACCAGACGTGTTCGCTATTTAATCATCATATTAATCAACTTGTGGAGTGAGTAGGACAAATATCATTATTCTTCATTCTCCATAATGGCATTACAAGTCACTTTCACTATCTATTTTCCTGTCACCCTTTAGTTCAATGACTAATTCTTTGACTCCGGAAGTGTCTGCTCCATACTGGGCACTGTTCGTATTACCTAAATTGTCCCACTATTTCCCTTAACAACCTGATACAGGTGGTGTTATTATACCTGACTGTCAAATGAGGTAATTAAAAAGTCCAAGAAGTTAAATAAAATTTCTGATATCATAGTATTACTCTGTTCCAGAATCAGGAGCCGAATCTGGTCTTTATGACTGAGAAGTGAGCCAGTTATCTTTCCATTTCACCTGGCCATCTTGCATATAACAGTCACAAAGAAAATATAAAAAAATTAAAAAGCAAAGTCATTTGATTTGTGATTCTTCTGCTGTAAAATACTGAGATTTTACTAGTTTCAATATCTCCCAGTAAGTCCTCCTAAGGCAGTATTCTTTATACAAACTATATAAAGAGTTTTTGGTTTAAATTTAAAATTAAGATGGAAAAGAATCATTTATTTAACATTTACAATATATTTTTTTAATTTCATGAATAAGCTGTAGCAAAATGCTAATATAAACATGTCTTGATGTTCCATACTTTTATATTTTCATTAAAAAGTATAATCTAGAATAGTATTTAAATAATAACTTAAACTTATATACATATAAAGAAAACAGATGCTCAATATTTAGATAGTGATTATTTTTAAAAATTCCTTACGGGTTCATTGGCATGCATTATAGTAAATACTTGAAATACTTTGCTTTATTTATAATATAGTGGTGATCTTACATTCTCCTTTAGTTGGATTGGCTATGACTCATTGGTTTGGGGGGTCAGACTCTAGAAATGTGAAATAAATAAAGGTTCTTCCATTCATTTGCTCACTCATTCATACCTCTTCCAGCAAAATGTATTAAATTAGGTGAAGAGATAGGCTACCCACTCCAGTATTCTTGGGCTTCCCTGGTGGCTCAGCTGGTAAAGAATCTGCCTGCAATGCAGGAGACCTGGGTCCAATCCCTGGGTTGGGAAGGTCCCCTGGAGGAGGGCATGACAACCCACTCCAGTATTCTTGCCTGGAGAATCCCTGCAAGAATCCCCATGGTCAGGAGGATTCAGTGAAGAAGGAATTTTCAGTTCAAAGACTCATTGGACTTAGCCAAATTGAGCAATTCATTGGCGAACATGGAAATGACCCATTCCTGTAAAAGAGCAGGCGGAAAAAGTGGATTTCTAAGCAAGAGGCAATGAAACAGATTCCAGGCACCCTTATGAATCCTCAGGGTGAGGAATTAAGAGATGGCGGTGGGGTGAACCTGTCTGTGTTTCCCATCTAGGGCTCAGGTAGTACACAGTGCTGGGAGTTTGGGATGCTGGCACTCCCACCAAGCTTGTTGACTCACCTGTCTTTAGCCAGCAGTGGGAGGAGGTGGAGACTAGGCTTGTTGAATGAGACGCCCTCATGCTGCCTCCTCCCAACAGCCTGTGACCTCAGGGAAGCCGTCTTCTTGTTCCAAGCTCTAAGAATGAGTGGTCCAGGGAACAAGGTGAAAACTGCCTCCCTTTGTCCAACCCTGCCCTGTAAGTCACACACAACCACTTCTGTTAAACAGTACGAGTTGCAATGAGTCACAAGCCCTTCCAAATTCCAGGGAGAGGAGGACGTGAAGGAGGGTCCAAGCCACATCGTGTGGAATGGGGAGGATTCTGGGGCCATCTTTGAACCATGCGCTCTCTTGCCATCCATCACTCTCACAACATTAAAAAAAATCTGGCTGGCTTCCTCCTAAGTCTCATTTGTTCTTATTTTTCATTGGCTTTACCCTAGTTTCTCAATGAAAATGATCCCTTTCATCTTCATAGACGAACTTCTGAATATCTAATCAGAGTGGTTTGATTTTTTTTTTTTTTAATGTATTGTCACCAAAGAAAGTGACATATCCAAGAAGGGAGACTGCCAGCATTGCGTTTTTGACATTCACTGGCTTATGAAATCGTAAAGCATTCTAAAAGGACCAAATGCTCAGAGATTCGATGAAATAAGTCATTTTAGTTATCATTATATTTTTAGCAAAAAGAGAAAATTCGTGGTGAAATACTCTCCCAACTCTTCGGAGATCACCTATTTTTTTCCCCTTATATTCTTTGGCTCTCTCTGCAACCCTTGACACCATCGTCCATTTAATACATGAACTTCTCTTGTTTTTCAAGCTTCCTTGTCATCCTATTGGGTTATATTTGGTGGCGCTAGTGCTAAAGGGCCTGCCTGCCAATGCAGCGGACCTGAGAGACGCAGATTCGATCCCTGGGTGGGTAGGATCCCCTGGAGAAGGAAAAGGCAGCACACCCCAGTATTCTTGCCCAGAGAATTCCATAGACGGAGGAGGCTGGTGGGTTACAGTCCATGGGTCACAATAAGTCAGACACCACTGAAGCGAGCAGAGCACAGCCTTTTGAGCAGGACTGCCTTTCTCCCTTTTCCTTTAGACATTCTGGGTCCAACCATTAAGGACCAGTATATTATTTTCCACAATTTTCCTAAGCAACTGTATCATCTTGTATGGTTTTATTACCACCGGTGTTCTGTATTGCTGTAACCAATAATTCAGAATTCTGGACGCACATATCCAATTACACCCTAGGCATCTTCATGGAATTATCTTAAAGTTACCTGAACTCCCCAGGCCCAAAATTAAAATCATCATCTTCTCTTCCAAATCGGGTTCTGTTTTTAAATTTCCTTTTCTCTGTACTGGTGCCATTATTTATATGGTCATCTCAACCAGAAAGTCTTCAGCTGGGCACTGATTTCACTGCTACCCTAATTCACGCACAGACTCCTTTCTTAGGTCTTGCCGTTTATACTTTGTAGACCTTTGTGTCCCCTCCGCCTCAGTCACCGCTGCCCTGGCGGAAGCTTTCATTTTCCTTATCTAGTCACCAGGATCATCCGAGTATTAATAACCACTGATTCATTTTGCAAAGAGCTGTCACAGAAATCTTCTAAGAGTTGGATGCGAGCAAATCACAGCCCTGCTTAGAATTTTTAAATGACTCCCCGTAGAGTTCAGGGAACATTGCTATGATTGAAATTGCCTTCTATTTTTCTCGCGGCAGACTTAGGAGTACACTTTCCAGCCAAAGAAAATGTCTCGCCCTGCCCTTACATCACTATTCTGGAGGTGGCCCTCCTAGTACCTGTGCTGTGGGGGTAGGTGCCAGCATCCTTGAACGCCTCTCATGGCCTTGTCTTGGTCTGCCCTGTTGACCTTGAACCTCCCAATTCCATGGGGCCAGCAAGGATCGGCTGGCTTCCTGTCCCTCTTTGAGCTGTGAGCCACTCTGGGTGTGGTGGGAAAGTGCAGAGGGAGGGGAGGGAAACATTCTACAAACGCGTTCTTGAACCTGAATCTGTTCATGACCTTGGGTTCCTGACCTGTCCCCTTTAAGGAGCAGGTTTGTTTTTTTTTTTAAATTTAACTTTTTTAAGATTATTATTATTTTCTTTTTATGTGGACCATTTTAAAGTCTTTATTGAGTTTGTTACAATAATGCTTCTGTTTTGTGTTTCTGGGTTTTTGACCACAAGGAATGAGGGATCTTTGTTCCCCAGCCCGGGATGGAACCACACCCCTGTTTTGGAAGTGCAGAGTCTTAACCACTAGACTGCCAGGAATGTCCCTTAATTTAATTTTTTTGTTTATTGGAGTATACTTTTGGTTTCTTACCTGATGGCTCAGACGATAGAGAATCTGCCTGCAATGCGGGAGACCCAGGTTTGATCCCTGGGTCGGGAAGATCCCCTGGAGGAGGGAATGGCAGCCCACTCCAGTGTCTTGCCTGGAGAATCCCATGGACAGAGGAGCCTGGCACGCTACAGTTCACCAGGTCGCAAAGAGTCAGACACGACTGCGGGACTAACACTGTCTTACTGCATGTATCCGAGTGATGATTCCAAGCTCTTTACCTTCCAGCTTATTATACTGTTGTTGCTGTTGTTTAGTTGCTAAGTCATGTCTGACTTTTTGCCACCCCATTAACTGTAACCTGCCAGGCTCCTCTCTCCATGGGATGTCCCAGCTAAGAATACTCGAGTGGGTTGCCATTTCCTTCTGTAAGGGGTCTTCCTGAGTCAAGGATTGAACTTGCGTCTCCTGCACTGGCAGGCATGTTCTTTACCATTGAGCCACCAGGGATGCCCAGCCCGTTATGTTAAATGTGACTAATTATTCATAAGGATAAACACGATATCATTATGGGAAACTCATTTTATATATTACTTGTTATATATTACATTTTCTATATAATATTACATCTATATCATTATTATTATTATTAACCAACTTCTATGTCAGGCTCCTAACTTAAGTATTTATTTCTACCCATCTATCTGTTTTCCAAAATGCTCTGAATTGTGCCCAACCATAGGTTCTCTCTTCCGTGGAACTGACACACCCAAACAGACATCGGGCAGTAGACACAGTTGAGGGGGTTTTACATATTATTCCACTGAATTTAGTCATCACTATCTGGAGATGGATGTGAGAGTTGAACTATAAAGAAAGCTGAGCGCAGAAGAATTGGTGCTTTTGAACTGTGGTGTTGGAGAAGACTCTTGAGAGTCCCTTGGACTGCAAGGAGATCCAACCAGTCCATCCTAAAGGAGATCAGTCCTGGGTGTTCATTGGAAGGACTGATGCTGAAGCTGAAACTCCAGTATTTTGGCCACCTGATGCAAAGAGCTGACTCATTTGAAAAGACCCTGATGCTGGGAAAGATTGAGGGTGGAGGAGAATGGGACAACAGAGGATGAGATGGTTGGATGGCATCATTGACTGGATGGACATGAGTTTGGGTTAACTTTGGGAGTTGGTGATGGACAGGGAGGCCTGGCGTGCTGTGGTTCATGGGGTGGCAAAGACTTGGACACGACTGAGCAACTAAACTGAACTGAACTGATCTGGAGATGCAAATACTGACTCGCTTTGTAGAGGAGACTGAGAGCAAGGGAACTCAATTATCCACACTCACAGGTTAGGAAGAAGAAGAAACTGTATTTCTACTTTAGATTTCTGACTTCAATTCCACAAAAATCTTCAATTTGAGGAAGTAATACTTAATCACTTAAAATAGCTGTGAACAATGCAAGACAGCATACATTCAGGCGCAAGAACCTGTAGTAATTGCACTCTGATGATTTTTTGCCTTTCTCTGCAGTCACCTAGTAATAGCGGCAAGGGTCAGATTCATTTCTCTGTTGTCTTAGAGACCCAAGGAATATTCTCTGCTCTGCCTTTTAAGCTTAAAAGCAAGCAGTTAGAATATGTAATATATGTATATCCCTGCTCCTGTTACAATGTTGAAATGTTGCAGGTATTTTAAGCAGTTTTCCTCATTCACAAATGATCACTCAAATAAGAGTCGACAGGAACTTTATGGGACTGAAGAAAGGAATCACCCTCAGTTAAGATAAATTGTGATTTTATTCACGGAACTTTTATTTTCAAAACAACAGATGTTGATATTCCTTCTCTCTAGAAGCAGGATTGAAGGATAATTTTGATTCTTGTAGACTTATCAATATATAATATATCTTAAATGACAGCAGTAATTATATCATCACAAGTACTGAAGTTGGAGACCTTTATTTATTAATTCCCTTAGACTCATAGTATGTTTAGTAATAATGATAAGTTGATTCCTAAAGTGACCATTTTTCTTCATGAACATAATTTAAAGGTTTAAATATTTAGAGTATTTGCTTTCTTCATGGTTCTTTATGGCATGTCTGTTTTTGACATTATGGATCATTCCAAAATAAACCTTCCCTTGTCCTGGATGAGTCAACCTGTCCGTTTCATTGGTTTTGTATTATGTTCTTAGTATTGGGTTATACTATCTATTTCTTCTACTTTATGGTTAAGAAATTTTAAAAAGTTATCAAGTAACAGTATATTGAAGTGCATTAAATTCCACCATTTAATCCAATTGCTAGCATTCACTATGGGTCTTCGGTTTAACTATGTCTTTCAGATTATTCAGAGTTCATGTGTGAGGCGCAGATTTGAGTTTCTGCATCCAAGCAGGTGTTATAAACATTAATAAACCCCCACCAAAACCCTGGGAAATGAGGACACTATTATGTCTACTTTGTAGATAAAGAACTTGCAGCTTGTAATCAGGCCACAGTGAGCCAGACATAGAAGAGTTTCCCATAAACAGTGAGACAGAATCACAGGTTTGTACTCCAAAATAAAGCAGTCATGTCTGGTAATCGCCTTTATTTGTGATTTTTATGCGGTAAACGTTAGTTTATACTATAATCAAGGCATTAAGCCCATCTGCATGGGGACTTGTCTCTCATAAAATTAGTTCTAAGCACAGTCTTTCTTAAGAATTCCTTTCTTATTCATGACACTTGTATTCACAGTAGCCTGGCACCTTAGATTGATCTGTATTCTTGCCTCTATCTTTTTGTTATGAATTTAAGGACAGCTGGTATTTGCTTTACCCACTCCCCACCACCCTTTCCTTGCATGTAATCTGCTTCCACACCCCTTCCCTTATTTCTGTGAGAGTTCTGAAGAAGAGATACCTCTTCTCATCTTTAAAGTAACCCCGTCCCTTTTTGCTTCCTGAAGTTTTTTGTTCCCATACTTACGCATTCTTTCTCCAATCCTTTCTGTATCAATTATATGCATTCTTCCATCTAATATTTTCTATTTAAAAGTCTCAGTTCAGTTGCTCAGACGTGTCCGACTCTTTGGACAGCAGCAGGCCAGGTCTCCCTGTCCATCACCAGCTCCCAGAGCTTGCACAGACTCAAGTCCATCGAGTTGGTGATGCCATCCAACCATCTCATCCTCTGTTGTCCATGTCATACCGAGAGAAGTAAGTCAGAAAGAAAAAAACTAATATTGCATGCTAACATACAGGTGGAATCTAGAAAACTGGTACAGATGATCTTATCTGCAAAGCAGAACTAGAGACACAGATGTAGAGAACAAATATGTGAATACCAAGCTGGAAGGGGGCTGGGTGGGAGGAATTGGGCGACTGGGATTGGCATGTGTACACTACTGTCTATAAAATGGATCATGAGAACTCACCATGGAGCACAGGGAATGCTACTCAGTGCTCTGCAGTGACCTGATGGGAGAGAAGTCCAAAAGGGGGGGGGGGCTACATGTTGATGTATGAGGACTACCCTGGTGGCTTAGATGGTAAAGAATCTGCCTGCAATGCATGAGACCTGGGTTCAATCCCTGGGTTGGGAAGATCCCCTGGAGAAGGAAATGGCAACCCACTCCAGTATTCTTGCCTGGAGAATCCCATAGACAGAGGTGGGCTGCAGTCCATGGGGTCGCAAAGAGTCAGGCACGACTGAGTGACTTAACAGGCATACACATATGTACACGTGTAGCCCTTTCACTTTATAGTACAGTGGAAACTAACGCCACATTGTAAAGCAGCTATACTCCAAGAAAAATTTATTTCAAAAGCAAAAAAAAAAAGTCTAGTGGTCTTCTTCCTCGCACATTACTATTCTATTTCATGTCTTTAATAGCCAGGCCCTTTAATGTGTGTTCTCACATCCATTGTAATCCTTCCCTTAGCACATTTTTTTTTTTCTTTCCTGTAACAGGTTGCAAGCTCTTGAGTTTAGCACATCATAGACTTAGATACTTCCATGCTACAGACTTCATGTCTGTGTCCCTCCAAGATTTGTACCTGGAAATCTTACTGCCAGTGTGATGAGTTAGGAGGTAGGGACTTTGGGGTGGTTTGGCTATAAGGGCAGAGTGAGCCCTCATGGCTGAGAGTATCACCCTTGTGGCAGACTCTTAAGAGACTCCCAGCCCCTTCCACCACCTGGAGATATCAGAAGTTGGCTGTCTCAACTCAGAAGAGGGCCTTCATGATCCATGCTATCCTCACCTCGGACTTCTAGCCTCCAAAACTATGACAAGTAACATTTTTGTTACAAGCTATGCAGTTTGTAATATTGTGTTATAGCTGCCCAAATGCACTAAGCCATCATATAACCAGATAATCAATGCTTCATTCCATATCTTATAGCTCTTTAATAATTTTATTCAAATTTAAAATACTTTCTCCTTATTTAACATTGCTGCACAAGCGTCTTTCTTCAAATTCTAATATTTTTAAGATTCTAACCTTACATGGTCTTCTTGACACCATAAATAGGTGTGAATATATATAGTAAATAGATATTTTGCTAAATATATAGTATATAAGCATATATTATATATTGCAAACATATAAGTACACATATGTATATTTAGTTTTCTCTCAGCTTCTTCTTTGTTATCTTTGCACCGCCTCTCTTCTCTTATCACTAAATGCTTCAGGAAATAATCCAGGCCTCTGCTCTTACAGGGTGAACTTCCACCATCTGTTCAATTACCTGCTGCCTTGTTAAGCGGAGCAGATAACTGCACCCTGGACGGGGCAGATAAGGAACGGTGTCTAGAACTAAAGTACTCAAGAGACAGAGAAATAACACCTCCTCTTTTGCATGGAGATAAACTCAGTTTGCACACTGAGAACCCGTTCCGCCGTTCCTGTGAAGAGGCTCTGCCAGCTGGTCTTGAGTCCTTGTCTAAGAAGAGAGGTGCTGAAGAATTCCTCACAGGTAACTTCATGCGGGACTGTTGACCTGTTACTGCCTTCAGTTTGCCTGCAGGTAGCACATGCTTGTTTTGGTATCATATTTGGGACTACGGGACCATTCACCTGTTTTATGATTCAATAATAAACTAGGAGGCCCAGAACACATTTTCCACAGACTTTCTATGAACCAATGTCCGTGTTGCAGCTTTTCTTACTCCTAATTATTCCATACCCTAAACTTAAAAAAAAAGAAAAAATTAGCACAAGCTTGCCATTATATTCAGTCAAATATTCCACATTTCCAATATTTTATTTCTTATTAGATCACTGTGTCTTCAAGTCTCATTTTTATGATTTCTAAACATGCTGGAGGTATATGTCTCATGAGTCCTTTTGCACTATAATGTAATAAAGCGTATAGAATCTCTTTGTATACATGCAAACAAAAGTGAATCCCTTTAAGTCTTTATGCAATTCTCTTGATTTTATTTTTCTTATAATCTTATTAGTTTTGTGTGTGCTATCCAATACTTTATTTCTTTTCTGTTATGTTGAATATTATTTACCTAAAGTAGCAATGGTATTTTACACAATTACTAAACCATGTAATACTGGGGAAAAATAGATTTGGAACAAAGTGGCAAAAGAAAAAAAAATCTATCTTGAATTTTAGTTAACATTCATATGAATTTCTCTCTACCATATATACGTTTATTAATTCCTATACAAAATGATGTGCATTATTTCTATATGTTATAGTTCTTGATTGGTAAAACATGTTTTTTCTAATTATTTATTATATACCTATTTTTTCTAGTAGGAAAAAATATATGCTCTCATTCCCCCAAATGTAATTATAGAAATTACCAAAATATGTGACATAAACCTAACCAGTAGAAATAATGGCTAATAAATATTTAACCTTCCTATTTTTTCTTCACATATCGTATTTGTAAACATGCACACACACAATTGTTTTGTACTATTTAGCAAGCTGCTTTTTAGCAACTTATAAATTTGTGTGTATGTATGTGTATTAATTTTGCTAAAGCATTTTAATATTTTTTAGTGAGAACTTCATCATGAAAACTGATTTAAAAATATTCTGCCTTTTTTTTACCAGTTAATATTGCAGAGATCATCCTAAAAATCAAACTTTTAAGAAGACTTTTCACAAGACCTGTACTTTTTTCTCATAATACAAAGATTAAATCATTTAATGTGCCAATATGCTAATGTCTTATTCTTCATGTATATTTCTGAATTCTGTTTTATTTTTTCTGTTTATTTTGGAGTCAAGTTTCTTTAAAAACCTATTGCTAATAAAGGACTGTGGTGTAGACTTACATATTAAAAATGAATTAATGCATGTTTTTCTGATAGTGAAGATGATTATATAATACTCATAGTGAATGTATGACTTCTCCAAGTCACAGGAATTAGCTGAAATATGGTGTTGTGGGAAAAAAACAAAACTGAATTCAGAATACTCTGTACTTTGATCCTATAATATCTGATCTATTACTTAACTTCTCTCAGTCTCTTTCATCTCAGTATTAAAAAGAGGGAAATAACATGGAATTTACCTTTCACACGCCATCACGAATATCACAATATTTACATGAGTATCATGTGAATAACACGAGGCAACAGTGCCCAGGAAAAGTCAGCCATTGAATCAGGATTAAAACATGACTTTGGTTGTCAAACTGCATAGGCTCAAGTTCCGTCTTTTTTACACATTAGCTGGATGACTGTCATCAAGTTAGTGAGACTTTTGGTATCTTGGTTTTCTCGTTCATGAAATGGATGTGTTCATGGGGTTGCAAAGAGTTGGACACGACTGAGTGACTTTTAAAATAAATAAAAAATAAATGATGATCACAATAGTATTCATTGTAGGATTAGTATGAGGATGAATCAGGTTGTTAATTGCAAATTAGTTGATAATATTGAGTAACAAATCAAAACAGGAGGAAGTAGTCAAGAGATTTTAAATGAAGTGTCAGCAAAAGAATTGTTTTCCTATTTCGAGAATTAAATGCAGAACTAATCATTCCCATGTGTGTTTGTCCCCAAAATTAAACACAGAAAATAAAACAAGAAGAAGAAAAAAAAAAGAAATGCAGTGCTCCATGCAGAGGAAGGAAGCTATGTCCCTGTCTGCTCCTTAGCGACTGAAATTTATCTTTCAAATAACAAAATAGAATAGTAAACACCCAGAAACATTCATTGCAAAGACCAGTCCTGGCATCCCTTAATGCTTCGTTGTTTTTCTCCATAATTGCATTTATTTATTTATCCGTTTACTTACTCCTGTTGGTGCTGGGTCTTCCTTGCTGCGTGCTGGCTTCCTCCAGTTGTGGAGAGCAGGGGCTCCTCTCTGGTTATGATGCACGGGCCTCTCATTGCCACGGCGTCTCTCCTTGAGGAGGCTCTAGGGCCCCAGGTTTCAGTGGCTGCGGCATGTGAGCTCAGTAGTCGCAGCTTCTGGGCCCCAGCGCACAGGCTCAATAGTCCTGACGCATGGGCGTAGCCTCCAGACAGCGGGGATCTTCCCAGACTAGGGATCGAACTTGCATCTCCTGCACTGGCAGGCTGATTCCTTACCACTGAACCACCAGGCAAGCACAATGCTTGTTTTTAAAAAGCTTGTGGAGCATTTTTCCCCTCTTGTATATCTAATGCATTTTAATATGAATATGTCTATATAAATTCTTACAATTTGAAGAGTTGTAAATTAATATTATGAAGAATGCCTGATAATTTTATCAAGAACCATTGGAAAACATACAGGAATGTAGTCACCTTTGTTGACCATAATTCCAGGAAAGGAAGAATATGAAGCACATAAAAGTAAAATCCACTTATTGGCCATCCATCATCACTCATTTCATAGCAGAGCTATCAAAATGAACCTTATTTTCTAATTAAGAATTTCTTTTATGGCCAGTAAATTACTTTCATGATTTGCCCTGTAGCTCTGCAGAATGCCACCATCACACCCTGTCTCAGATATAATGGAAGAAATTTCTATATTCATAAAATGAATGTTTTCTGTCCAGAATTGCTTTTGATTAGTATGAGCTACATTACTGACACTGCCTTTTTCTGGGAAAGAACCCCGAGTGTATTTTATCAAAGTGCAGTAATTGTGCTGGAAGTAAGATAGCAACGGCATTCGTTAGCTTTGATTCTAATGGCTGTAAGAGCCACAGAAAAGTAGGACTCTGTGCTACCTTTGCATAAAATAATGACTGTCTGTTGCGTGCCAGCTTTCATGGACTTAATTTGTGGAAAGATGATAATGCTGGGCGTGTACTTAGAGCTTTTACTTCCTGAAGCTCCACTTCTCATTTCTGAACGTGCCTGTCAGTGTCGCCAGAAGAATCAGTGAAAACGACCTTGGCCTTCGGCATGAGTGGTCTAAATTGAAAGAAGCATATTTAGAGGGCTGAGACCCAGCCACAAACCCAACAGCCAGCTGGATAATAAAGCAAAGGCAGCTGCCAGCCCAGCTGTGCAATGCGCTCGCGGGGTGGTGTTTGGTTCAAGACTCACTCGCCTGCCTCATATCTGCACCCAGAGAGCTGCTTCCACTGGGGTCTGTGAATTTCACTCCTCTTCTTAACTACCTGAGGATATCTGCTCAGCCTAAATTGTGTGATTATTATCATTATTGGTTAAAATTCTGCATTATCCATGTAGGACTTTTAGAAACTTTTTAAAATTTCTTTATGTGTTTGGTCAAACCAGTCAGTCCTAAAGGAAATCAACCCTGAATTGCATCCCAATGAATATTGGGAGGACTGATGCTGAAGCTGAAGCTTCAATACCTTGGCCACCTGATATGAAGAGCTGACTCATCGGAAAAGACCCTGATGCTGGGAAAGATTGAGGGCAAGAGGGATGACAGAGGATGAGATGGTTGGATGGCATCACTGGTTTAATGGACATGGGTTTGAGCAAACCCTGGGAGACGATGGAGGACAGGGAAGCCTGGAGTGCTGCAGCCCATGGCTCGCAAGCAGTCGGACACGACTGAGCGACTGAACAATGAACGAGCAATGTGTTTGACTCCATCGGGTCTCAGCTGCAGCCCTCTGGATCTTCATTGCATCACATAGGATCTTTCGTTGGGGTTCCCAGACTCTCTACCTGTGGCACTTGGGCTCCAGAGTGTACAGGCTCAGTAGTTGCAGCCAAGCATGCAACTAGCATGTGGGATCTTAGCTCTCGGACCAGGGATCAAACCAGCGTCCCCTGCATTGCAAGGCAGATTCTTAAGCATTGCACCTCTAGGGAAGTACCTCCACTTAGGATTAAAAAACAAAACAAAACTCTAGGCTGGTCAAAGCATGACAAAACTGCCTTTGTCTGAACTATCCACAATTGTCTTTGAGAAATCAGCAGACAGCTGTGAATTGTCCCACAATTCACATATGAAGACAGCATGATGCTATTTATAAATGTTATACCTAGAGAGGCATTGGTAGGTGGAGCGAGAATGCACAGTGGCATTACGGAAGGTGGAAAGAATACACAGAGTTGTCTGGAATCTGACTGACTGAGGCGTTTGTCTGTCCCATCGCATGCCTCTTCCCCAGGGTTGGCAAGTTGAGATCCTGACTTATAGATGAGCATGTAAGGAGATCTTGGTTTATAGATGAGCATGTAAGGAGACAAAAGGATTGAAGGAGGTTACACGGTAGATGTCATGGAAGATGGGGGCTGGTCTCAGGTGGAACCTAATCTTTGACAGTACAGTTTTTCATTTTAGATTAATTTTTTGCTCAGATGTAAATTTCAATATTTGGGTTTTATTAAAATCAAGATAATACATAGAATCTTTACACCAAATCACCTTGAAGTAGTGCTTTCAAAGAATAAAGCAACAGAAACTCAAATCATAATGCTTTATCATGTGATTTTCGAAAATTTCAACTACCAAATGCCCCAATCTATTTTCCAAGATTACTTTTAGCTATTACTAGGGTGATCTTACAATCTAAAAGTTCTATTTCACTTAAAAATAAATAGATTTGTAGAAATATTTCCAAGAGATCCAGCCTCTGAGAAAGGAAGCTTTCAGAAATGCATGTTTATTTTGTCAGAAGTTGCCATCTAATTATTATTTTGTAGCAGTCTTAAAGGGAGGTGAAGTCTACTAATATTATCACTCTGTAATCCAGAATGTTTTCCTCTGAAATAGAAAAAAGCAAAACAAATGGAGACACATGGTCGAAACCTAGAAGCATTAACAGAATACAACCCCTTTCCACTTTTTCAAGTCGTGAAAGGCCAAATTCAGGACTAAAATTAGACCAAATTCTTTGAGTGGTTCTTATTCCCCTTTGGATGGTTCTTATTCTCCAATGCTGGCATCTGGCATGGACCAACCCAAATCTCAGCCTGAGAGGCTCTACTATTTGCAGTGGCTGTACAGCAAATGAAAGGGCCTCCCAGGTGGAGCTATGGTAACAAAACGAAACACTTGTCAGACCAGGAGGCTGAAGAGACTCGGGTTCCATCCCTGGGATGGGAAGATGCCCTGGAGGGGCAAATGGCAACCCACGCCAGTATTCTTGCCTAGATAATCCCAGACAGAGGAGTGTGGCAGGCTATATTCCACAGAGTCTCAAAGAGTTGGACCTGACTGGAGTGACTTAGCATGCATACACAGAATGAGCAAAGCTCATAGGTGGTGTTAACACGGAAAGCCCTAATGGGCACTGAGCACCTTCTATAGGGAATGTGATGTCAAGTTTCCTGATGATGAATTTCTGCTACGTCTTAAACAATCCGACCTACCCTGCTTTCTTAAATGATCAGTTCTCTTTCTTTGTCTTTCCTGAATTAAATACAAATAAATGTGGATATCATTTCAAATATTCCAACACATGGCTATGTTATCTATTTGTACAGTATAACATCCTTTTTATAAACTCAGATCTGAATGAAACAAACTGTCTTCTATTTGAAATAATAGTGGCAACTGCCCTTTATTTAGTGCTGACTTTGAACTGTGGCCTTTGCATTCATGGTCTTTAGTCAAGTCATGGATTATCTGTGACCGATATTATCCCTCCTTTGTAGATGGGAACACTGAGGCCCCGAGACACCAAGTAACTCAGCCAATGGTAGGAACCGATAAAGAAGGACGTGAATTCAGCCCGTTAGACCTTGATGCCCTTGATAATACAGGACCTTTCTTTTGTCAGTATTCATAGTGATGCAATTTTAGTTAATGCAGAATTTCTCAAAGATCCATTGCACACATATTCTAATATTAAAAGGAAAGTCCTAGCAAATACCTTTACACGTGTCTTTTAAGGCACTGTTTTTTTATGCAGAATCTCTACAGTTTGAATGCTACTGGGTATGTAATTGTTAGTGTTCTCACATTTATTTCTTTAAATCGTTATCAGGTAATGACAGTAGTCAAAATATACCATGTGCCTTCTATGTGCAAAACTTATAATAGGCTGTCTTCAGGAATTATTGATGTTGTTCAGTTACCAAGCTGTGTGCAACTCTTTGCAACTCTATGGACTGCAGCACACCAGGCTTCCCTGTCCTTCACTATCTCCCGGAGTTTGCTCAAAACCTTGTCCATTGAATCAGTGATGCCAACCAGTCATCTTATCCTCTGTTGCAAATTAACTTGCTTAATTGTCATCAAGACTTGACTATTTAGATGATTATTTTATCTCTATCATCATCATCTTACCACTGAGGAAACTTAAAAACCGAGGTAAAGTGATGTGTTTAAAGTTATATAGCCAGTTAGCGGCAGACCTAGAATCAAACTTGTCCTTTTGACACAGTCTAAAATCTTAGCTGCTATGCCAAACTGTCTCTAAATAATACTTTCCTTAGTGTGCGAAGTATTAGTTGCTTGGTCATGTCCAACTCCTTGCAACCTCATGGACTGTAGCTCACCAGGCTCCTCTGTCCATGCAATTCTCCAGGCAAGAATACTGGAATGGGAACCATTCCCTTCTCCTAGGGATCTTCCCAGCCCAGGGATTGAACCCTGGTCTCTCGCATTGCAACCTGGTTAATGGAAGTTTAATAGCACATTTTTGCATACTACATAATAGAAAGAAATATTAAATTGAAACTGAAAGATACAAATATTTATTAAAACCACTTAGTTCTAAGATGTAATTAGAAAATCCATTGACTTACAGTCAACTGTATTTTACATCAATACTTTGTAAATAGAGAGTTGTGAATCATTTACTGGGCAGTGGGAAGCTACCATTATTTTTGTCACCATTATTTTGGTTCATATTTGTTGAGTGAGCAAATGACTATTTTAATTAATAGTTTTCTCTCTCTGTTAAACAAGCTTAAGTCAGTCAATATGAATAGGAACAAACCATGAAAATTATTTTTTAAAAGGCATTTTCTGTAATCCAGTGGTATTCTATGAGCTGCCACAGATTCCGTACTCATACAAACAAAACAAGAAAAAAAAGTGACTGGTTCTGCATGCCTTAACTACCAAACCCCAAGGACCTTTCACTCCTTAAATGATCCTGTTGTCACTCATTAAATTGCCCTAGGAGGTATAACCCCCAAACAGTGACTTCTGAGAGATAATAACCACAGCCGTGGCCTAAAGCACTTAGGTAGACTACCCTTTTTCTTCAAGTGCTATTAAGCCCAAGGGGTAAAGCCCTTGACCTGTGGTGTCAACATAGCATCTTGGCCACGGTCACGAATGAAAGGGCCATCTACACGTGCGCTTAAGGTAGAATGCACAATAGACCACGCATCGTTTATTAAAGTTCACATGTCAAAACAGGCAGTATTAGAGCTCTCAGTATCATCTTTCAGCTGTGACCAGAAAGACAAAAGCAGAATTATCAGGCTGGAATAGACCTTGCAAGATTATTTAGTCCATTGCTTGAACTTAAGGCAAACCATACAAGTATTGTATACACTAGTCAACCCGTCAACCAAGATTTATTTTATATTCACAGGTGCACAGCCTCGGATAGGATCTGGCCCTCTATACCATCAGAGTCATGTTTTCCCAAGGGTTTGAGTCATTCTCAAGTGGAGCCCACAAAGGTTCAGAAGCAGTACTCTGTTTGTTTTGGTAAAAAAAAAAAAATGTGTCACTACTGTTCACCGTTCATTGTGGGTAGTGGCAGGAATAAACGATGAATCAAGCATGGCTTTGTCTTCAAGTTCGCAGCCACTAGCAACCCAATCTCCCCCTCACTCCACTTCATACGTATACTTATCATCACAGTCACACCACACCAGCCACAACCACTGCCCAGCCTCTGCGAAGGTTCTAAAGCATCTGAAACTTATCAGACATCCTTTGGAAAGTTAGCAAGTTTTGTGGCCACTGATACGTACGCAGGCACCCACATTACATATGGCAACAGCTTAAAAAATTTTGGTAAGAGATTGAATATGGTGTTTTTATTCCACAACACCCAAATATGTCTTCGTGGGAATGCAAAATGACAAACACAGTTTGTAGTTTGTGTCCAGAGGGAGGTCCCAAGAGTTGTTATTCTCAGGCTTGTTCTCCCCAAACCCAGATCTCTCTCAACCCCAAAACCTCACATGCTGGGGTATCTCCTGCTGCCAGGATCTAGCTAGCCACTGTGTCTAAAATGGTGAGCGCTCCAGGGTTTCTGGTTCAGAGATCATTTGAAATGCATGCCCTTCCTCTTTACAGCTGTAGAAGAGAAAAGCTAAAGAATTCAGCCCTGCAAATAGGCTTCTATATGTGTACATATTGTACGGTTGGCTAGGCATAGATTAAAGGTGCTGGTCAGACCAGGGTTGAGCACAAGTGAAATGTATGAGAAGTTTATGGAATAATCTGAGCTGAATCCAAACTTCAGAGATATGAAGCGTGACCTCCCGACGTGTCCTATAGGAGTCACATCATAGGAATATTATGTCAACTTACAATACTGGTGATTTATTAATGATCCAGAATACAGAATCACAGGTCAGAAAAAGATCCCTCATTAGCCATTGAGGCTTGATCTACCTGGAAAAGGAACACAAGGGTGATACGGCAGCAGACTCCTTTATGGGAGAAGGCAATGACACCCTACTCCATTTTTTCTAGAAAATCCCATGGATGGAGGAGCCTGGTGGGCTGCAGTTCATGGGGTCACTAAGAGTTGGACACGACTGAGAGATTTCACTTTCACTTTTCACTTTCATGCATTGGAGAAGGAAATGGCAAGCCACTCCAGGGAGCTTGCCTGGAGAATCCCAGGGACGGCAGAGCCTGGTGGGCTGCCGTCTATGTGGTTGCACAGAGTCGGACACAACTGAAGCGACTTAGCAGCAGCGGCAGCAGCAGACTCCTTTCTGAGAGCACCCTGGTCCTCACCCTGTCATATGTCAAGCTTCACACACTGACAGTTCAACTGCTGAACAGGTTTGTTACATGACGGGCTGGTGGAGTGCATGTTGCCTTTCTGAAATGGTCTATACAGACATGAAGGAGACATGGTATCCAGGTATGTCACAGCTTTCCTTCCAAGGGGCAAGCGTCTTTTAATTTCATGGCTGCAGTCACCATCTGCAGTGATTTTCAAACCCAAGAAAATGAAATTTGTCTCTGCTTCCATTTGTCCCTTCCTACTTGCCATGAAGTGACATACCTAGTGTATTAAAAAGCAAAGACATCACTTTGCCAACAAAGGTCTGTACAGTCACAGCTATAGTTTTTCCACAGTCACGTACAGACATGCAAGTTGGACCATAAAGAAGGCTGAGTGCTGAAGAATTGATGCTTTGAAATCGTCATGCTGCAGAAGACTCTTGAAAGCCCCTTATACAGTAAGGAGTTCAAAGTAGTCCATCCTAAAGGAAATCAACCCTGAATATTCATTAGAAGGACTGATGCTGAAGCTCCAATACTTTGGCCGCCTGATGGGAAGAGTTGACTAAACATTGGAAAAGACACTGATGCTGGGAAAGATTGAAGGTGGGAGGAGAAGGGGGAGACAGATGATGAGATGGTTGGATGGCATGACCGACTCAATGGACATGAATTTGAATAAGCTCCAGCAGACAGTAAATAACACAGGAGCCTCATGCTGCAGTCCATGAGGTTGCAAAAAGTTGGACACAACTTAATGACTGAACAACAGCAAAGACACAGTGTGACTCCAGCCGGAAACCCTTCTTAGGACCTACATGCTCCTCCCCCTCAGGCACTGCCCTCTCCCTGGGAATTACACTCAGTCATGGAGAACGGCCTTCCCTTTCCAAGGGGTAGTCCATGACTAGAGACCGGTGAATATGCGGATGTAAGAGTCCAGCCTCTCAGCTCAAGTTCAGAGTACTTCTGAAAGGTCACGTCAATTCCAAAGCTTCTTGTGGCCTCAGGTGCAAAACCATGTTGCACGCCAACTGCACCTTTTGTCCACCCCAGATTTCTTCACTTTCATATAAATGCATCACCTGAGTCCACAGACCTCTGGCTGACAACTCCTTTTATTAGAGTCTGTATCCACAGAAATAATTGCTGAGCTACAAATTTTCCTCATCATATGAAGAAAATTCTAGCCAATTGCATCCAATACTTTTCGTCTTACTTTTTAGAAAAAACAGAACACGTTATGTAGTCCTGTGTTGAGCCACTCAGTCATGTCTGACTCTGTGACCCATTGACTGTAGCCTGCCAGGCTCCTCTGTCCATTGAATTCTCCAAGCAAGAATACAGGAGTAGGTAGCCATTTCCTTCTCCAGGGGATCTTCCCAACCCAGGAATCTAACCAGGGTCTCCTGCATTGTAGGCACAGTCTTTACCAGCTGAGATACCAGGGATGCCCAGAACACATTATAATGTGATTTCAATGCACTGGGCTCTGGTGAGCTCAAATGCAAACCATCTCTCTCTTCAGATTCAGCATTGCATGGAATACTCTTCATTGGTCTAAGCCTTCCCTGCTGTTGAAGCTGTATTGTTATCTGGCAATGGGTTTTAATCAGGGTTTGTTAAATATGTTTGTCTATAACATTAGATGGAATAAATTGTACCTTATCATTTTGGCTCATGGAAAAATAGAACAATTAAGCTGCCTGGTGGCAGGCTGACATTTATCAGACTATTTTCACTGCCAGACAACGTTGGCGTAATCCAATTTGTGTTCTCGGCAGCTTAGGGAAGCGTCAAGGTGCCTGCAGTGTTTGTGAATGGGTTGCCAGTGTGGTGCGCTGATTCTTAAATATATTCTTCCCAGATATCAATTTTGTACATTTCTTCCCCCCAGAATGAAACAAGCTATTCAGGAATGTACTTTCCCTGGAATTAGCCCCTGGAGTCATTTCTCTTGTAACCAGCCTCTAACATCACTTGTAGAGAAAGGAGTTGACTAGACGACCATTGTTTAAAAATTCCGATTCTACTGGGGCGCATGCGTGTCATCTCTGTTACAGAACTTATGGCAGCATCCTGTTAGAAGACCTAAAATGTAGAGATGCTAAGAGTGCACACGCAGAACAACCTGTCCCGAGATACCATCAAGCAGATTGGAAATATTAAAAGGACTTCTCTCTGCTTCACCTTGACCCCTCTGCAAGCTCAAGTTAGCAGAACCCCCTGAATATGGCTTTAAACACTGTATTCAAATTAGGAGTTTGGGATTAACAGATATATACTATTATATATAAAATAGATAACCACGAAGGACCCAATGTATAGCACTGGAAAATATACTCAATATTTTGTCATAACTTATAGGGGAAGGGGGCTTCCCTGGTAGCTCAGCTGGTAAAGAATCCACCTGCAACGCAGGAGACCCCAGGAAGACGCCCTGGAGAAGGAAATATATTCCTGCCTGGAGAATCCCCATGGACAGAAGAGCCTGGTGAGTTACAGTCCATGGGACTGCAGAGTCAGACAAGACTGAGCAATCTACATCTATATGTCTAGATAGATGTACTCAATATATATTATATTAATATATTCAATATATTACTATGCTGTAAACCTGAAACTAACTCAACAGTGTAAATCAACTATACTTCAATAAAAAAATCATGAATATTAAAAAAGAAAATTGATACTGACACTCTATAGAGAAAGCATGCTGCACATATCTGACCCTTCCCCACTCCCCTCAAATTATAGAAAAAATTGAATCAGAATGTCTGGCATCATTTCTGTTTAAAAATGTTATATTAACCCAGTAATCGAGGTTTTCAGGCTAGTTTCTAGACTCTGTTTCAGAGTGAGAATAAACAAGTCATTCTGCTTCCTCCTAGGAAGAATTTATCCCACTTTTTAGATTGGGATATTCATGTAAAAGAAAATAAATATCGTATCTCCTTTACCTAATGATCTTATAAAAACAGAAGCTCTGGTAAATGCAAAGCTAAATTTAAAAGGATTAGTTAGAATGAAGCTGTTGTTATAAAATAACATGAGCTTTACATGTTAATATCACGTTTTTTCCTTGTAAGTAAATAGTTGTATTTCGTGTAATAGAAATAAACAATCCAGGTTTGATAAAATTCTTAGCTTGCAGGAGTTGGGGTAGGGTGAAGAGAAAAGACTCAGGCCATCCCCTGAAGAGGGTTCAGACCTGGGTGTTCATCATTCTAGCCCCGTGTGAAATCGGGCTGTCTGCACCCCTGCAGTTCCCAGGGAATCAGGACTTGGGTCCTTTGTCTTCTGGGATTTCCCCAAAAGTTATCAGAAGTTTCCATCTCTTTATTATCCCTTCCCCAACGTTTTCAGCCCTTCTGGAGGCCAAGGGAAAATGCCCCCTTCTGTGTGTTTTCTATCAACCACTGACTCTCTCGAGTGTTTCTGGTAATTGTGACTCTTTTTCCCACCAAACAACGATGATCATCTCCTTTTTGGTGGAATTGTGATGGTTGGTGGTGGGGAGAGACTGTTAGGTGGTGGTGAAGGTAGATCTGGCTTCTCAAGTACGTTCTTTCCAGTCGCTTGTTTATAGATTCATTCTATGCCCCGTTTCAGCGTGTTTTCATTGTTGATATTCAAAACATTTATCTTCTGAATGTCAAAGATAATTTCTATCAAGTGCATGTCTCTAGGATTTGAAAGGCTCGGCTCAAAATCAAAAAAATATGTTTATTCTGTAACTCATTTGCCTTCCTTATTTTAGGTTGTGTGTGCAGTCTTTCTAAAAGCAAAGAAGAGACTGGTGTGAAGAGTTACGGATATTAAAAGAAATGTGGTTAAAAAAATGTTGCTGATATCTAAAATATCAGGCTACCATATCCATTTAACATACCTCAATCACAACGAAAACCATTCTGTATCCACTCTTAGGTGCAGACACAAAGGAATTTCAATCAGGTATTCAAACAGATACACGCACACAAATGTTCATAGCAGTACTATTCACAGCAGCCAACACATGGAAACAACCCAGATGTCATCAAGAGATGAATGGATAAAGCAAAGGCTGTACAGTCATATGATGGAATATAATTCAGCAGTTAAAAAGGAATGAAGTACTGACACTTGCTACAACCCGGCTGAAATTTGATCACATAGTTAACTGTGAGAGACAGTTATAGAAGGACATTTTATAACTCTATTTAGATGAAATACTCCAAACAAACAAACCCATACCGACAGAAAGCAGACTGGGGGTTGTCAGAGGCTGGGGCAGGAGGATGAAAAGTGACTGTTTAATAGATATGAGATTTCCATTTGGAGTGATGAAAATAATACTAGAAATAGAAGAGATAATGGCTAGTAAATGTTGTGAAGACATTTAAGGCCATCTGAATAAGTTGTATGGTCTAAAATGATTCAAATGGGAAATTTGATGTTATCTGTATTTTACCACAATAAAAGATAATTGCAGAAGTAAAATATAATTTTTAGTAGACAATTCAAAGCAAGTCTTAAATATGTTTTATGAAACAGGAGGACACTACTTCTTTTCCTATAATCTTATTTTACTGAAGCTGCTGTTTTCCCATTTCCAATTTTTTCCCCCAAATATCTGAAATAAAAATACTGCAAAATATTAAGTAAAATAATTTGCTATCATGCTTAGTCACTCAGTCACGTCCGACTCTTTGCAACCTCATGCACTGTAGGCCAGCAGGCTGCTCTGTCCATGGGGATTCTCCAGGCAAGAATGCTGGAGTGGGTTGCTGTGCCCTCTTCCAGGGGAATGTTCCCAACTCAGGGATCAAACCCAGGTCTCCCACACTGCAGAGAGATTCTTAGCGTCTGAGCCACTGTTTACTATTAGGATACATATATAATGTAGGATCAAAGAGTTTATAAAATTGATAATGAGGATGAGGATGGTGACTGAGTTCTGAGGTTTATTACTGACAGGCACTCGTCTGAGAATTTTCTGCTATTTTAACTCATCTCATCCTCTTTTCAACTGTGATGAGACTGGTGCTGAGACCATTCCCAATTTACAGAAATGGACACTGCAGCCAGTCCCTGGTTTGATGTCACAGGGACAGCATAAGGAACAGTGAGATGTGAACTCAGATGTTCTGGCCAGAAGGTCCGAGACCTTGAGCAACTGGATTTCGGATGCATGGGAATATCGTAGAAAGCTAAGTTCAGGCCCTTTTTAAAAAATCATTTTTAATTGGAGGATCATTGCTTTACAACGGTGTGCTGTTCTCTGCCCTACAATGACGTGAATCAGCCACAAGTGTTTACTATCCCCTCCCTCTTGAGCCTTCCTCTCACCCAGTCCCCATCCCACCCAGCTAGCTCCAGGCTGAACTCCCCGCGTTTACACAGTGGCTTCCCACTACCAAGTTTACATATGCTAATAGATATATTTAAATGCTTCTCTCTCAGGTCCTCCCACGCTCTCCTTACCTGCTGTGTCCACAAGTCTGATCTCTGTGTCTGTGTCTCTATTCCTGCCCTGCAAATAGGTTGATCGGTACCACCTTTCTAGATTCCATATGTGTCTGTTCACATAGGATATTTTTCTCTTTCTGACTTACTTTACTCTGTATAAGAGACTCTAGGTTCTTCCACCTCAGTTCAACTGGCTCAAATTTGCTCCTTTTTATGACTGAGTAGGGAATTCCTAGGTGGCTCAGGGGGTAAAGAATCTGCCTGCAACTTAGGAAAGGCGGGTTCAATTCCTGGGAAGATCCCCTGGAGGAGGGCATGGCAATCCACTCCAGTATTCTTGCCAGGAGAATCTCATGGACGGAGGAGCTTGGTGGGGTACAGTCCATGGGGTCGCAAAAAATGGAACACGACTGAAGCTAAGTCATAGCATGCAAGCAAGCACATCTCTCCTAAAGAGAATTTTACTGACCAGAAATAGGCTTACAGAGTATGCGCATCGCCCTGTGACTTCATTTACATGACAATCACCCTCTCCACGGAGTTCTGACAACTTTCCTGTCCACTGTGGGATGGTTATTGGTTCATTATTTGCAGAATAGTAAAACCTCATCTGAAAAAAAAAAAAAAAGCGTGTTGTGTCTTTCATTTCGAAACCGCCCCAGGGCCCTACGGGGTATATTAAATCTGTCTCTTTGCCGTATATCTCGCTGTCCATTTTACTTGAAACCAGGTGTTTTGTATATTGAACTTTTTAACACCGCGGGGAAGTAAGTATGCACAGCTGGAGGTTTATGCTTCACACATTTTCATGTTGGAGAACAAGAAGCGGCCCCCAGGAGTAACTCCTCCAGCAAGGAGCAGGGGGGTCGGGCGAACAAAGCGCTTCTGTATCTGGTGGCGGGCGCGGGGCGGGGCATGTCTCGGATGCGGGACCCGCATGCAAAGTGGCTGCCGGCGACGCAGAGACAAAACGTGGCGAGGGATCGCAGCGCCCAGGTTCTCAGATCAATCAGGAGCGATGAGGCTGTCACTGCACAGAAGGGCCGAGACGCAGCATCAAAGCCGGGAGGGAGAGGGGAGCGGCTTTTTGTCCGCCTGCCTTTTGTCTTCTTAACCAGCCCCAGGAGCCAGCTCACATCCCCCGTGAAAGGCCGAGTTAATCTGTTTCTAGTGAACATTGTTCGGCTGTGTGTAGTCAGCTCCACAATCATTAAAGAAAAATAACTAGGTTGGCAGGACCGAAAAAAAAAAAAAAAAAAACCAGCCTTGATTTTCCTGTGGGGTGCGTTTTGTCAAGAGAGGGATTTTCTACTTGTATCATTGTCCGCCCGACAGGGAAAAGGGGACCGACCTCCCACAACAGACGCACGCAGGCTGCGAGCTTCTTGGCCTCCGCGATGAGTTGTGTGGAGCCAGACGGAAGATGCTTTATGAAAATTAAAAACACGACCTTTCCAATGCATTCTCTTCTGGATTCAGTTTCCCCTCTGAAGTCTTCTTAAGAAATTCAAGCACAACAACAAAAAAGCACTTTCCCACACGTGGGTTGGCTTTCCCAGAAGAATCGGTCATGGTATTGCAGGGGGATTTTTGATGCTTGTGGGCGTGGGAAGAGATACAGGGGAGAGTTAGTGAAGAGTTAGTGCAAGGTTAGGGGGGATGTCTTTATCATTTCTTTGCACGTGGCTTTGATGTCAAGAAAGTTTCACTTAGCTCAGCTGATTATAGATCAACCTCTCCTCCATTCAAATAAGACGGTCCTGTTACATTTCGTCAAATGATTCAGATTGTCGTCATTTGAGGGCAGGTATGTAGTCAGCATCATCTTTGTGTGTGTGTATGCCAAGTCACTTCAGTCGTGTCCGACTCTTTATGAGCCCACCAGGCTCCTCTGTTCATGGGATTCTCCAGGCAAGAACGTTGGAGTGGGTTGCCATGCATTTCTCCAGGGATCTTCCTGACCCAAGGCTCGAACCCACGTCTCATGTCTCCTGGATTTGGCGGGCAGCTTCTTTATCACCAGCTGCCCTTAGGAAGCCTGGAGCCAGTTGCCATTTCCTTCCCCAAGAAATCTTCCTGACCCAGGGATCGAACCTGCATCTCTAAAGTCTCCTGCATGGGCAGGCAGGATTTTTACTACCAGCGCCACCTGGGAAAGCCTGAGCACCATCTTTGCCTCAAACTAATGAAACCCCCTCTTAGCATGGATAATGCTGCTCTAAGACCACAGATTCACTCTGCTTAAGACTGAAGAGGGTCTGGTGATCATGCACTGGCTGAGTGTTGGATTCTGTGTAGCTCCAACAATTGGCACCATGAGTTTTCCTGCCAAGAAAAAAATAAATAAATGCAAACTCTTTAAAAATTAAAAAAGCAACACCTGGAATACCAAGTAAAGAGAGATTTCGGCAACACATCTGCATTGCACAGATATGAGATTGTCATTTATATCTGACCAGAGGAAGGAAAAAATTAAAGCTTGGGATTTTTAAACTGTTTTTACCCAATGATTTTTGAAGGTTTGAGATAGTTTTCTCTGCACTTAAACTGAGGCTTATGGAGTTTTACTTGTAATGCTGTAAATAATCTTTCTCTTTCCAGTGTGAGTGGTGTAACTTGCTTTGGTGTGTCAAAGCTTCATGTTGGAAAAATGACTGGTGGGTTTTCCCTGGACTTATAGAACAGAAATCTGCTTCTCCCTGGATTCTCAGAGCACTGAACTGCCCCATGTATGTGACAGGATGTCATTTTCTGTTTATTGGGAAGCATCATGAGAAGTCAACGATGGAAGGAAAAAAAAGATTCAGAGATTCCAGGGAAAATTCCAGATGGAAAATGATGATCCAGCATGGAGGATGAGTTTGGCTGGTGTGTAAATATCATGGTTCTATGAGCTCAAGGGTGACAAGACACAATGACGTGAATCGTTACCTTTTCCCACAGGACACCTGAAAGTCCTTATTTTATTCTCACCCCCCCCCCCAACCTGTGCATATAATTCATATCTTTGCCCTTAAATCTGTGGCAATTATTTAAGAATCTGTTGCTGCTTCCATCTGCTTAGAGGCCAAATTGCAATTCTCTTCCTGCCTAGAGCAAACTTTCTAGTTTACGCCATAATTTCTGCTGATTTCATGTGAACCAAAGTGGGCAGTTCTAAGACTTTACAAAATCTTGAAGAATTGAAGACTCTCTTTCAATTTCTAACCTTCTATCCTCATTGACTACTGAGCACGTGAACTGACCTGAGCCCTAATTGAAGACGCGTTAGACTCGAAATGGAAATCTCGTGTCGATGGGGTTTAGTTCCTCAGTCTTGTCCGGCTCTTTGTGACCCCAGGGACCGCAGCACCCTAGGCTGCCCTGTCCTTCACTAACTCCCAGGGTTTGGTCAACTTCATGTCCATTGAGTCAGAGATGCCATCCAACCATTTCATCCTCTGCCATCCCCTTCTCCTCCCGCCATCAATCTTTCCAGCATCACAGTTTTTTCCAGTGAGCTGGCTCTTCACATCAGGTGGCCAAAGTACTGAAACTTCAGCTTCAGCATCAGTCCTCTCAATGAATATTCAGGGTTGATTTCCGAAATCTTTTGTGCATAGGCCTAAATGAGAACACAGAATCATCTCTTCAGTTATTTATGAATAAATATTTTAAAGGTATTGGTAACTGTTCCAGACAAATTAAGAAGGTGGCTATAAGGGGCCCTGAACTAGGTCCCAAAGATACAGGAATAAATAAGATGTGGTCTCTATCTTTAAGAAACCGGTAGACTAAATCTCATTTATAATATAATTTTCATAGCCTAGTTCTATTGTATCTTTCATTTTCCTCTTAAATATTTTATGGATTTCTGCCTTAAAGAACTTCGAAATTTTAGTTATAGAGCATCATGTATATTTTAGGTCATTTGAAAAGGCAACTTGTACCAGCTGGACTATAGCAGCCAGTGACTCCATAGGAAATGAAGAAATAAAATTAAAATATGACAATGTTTATACATACAGAGATCTCACAGACCAGCAGGTAACTTTAGGGGAAACTACGTGCTAATGCAGGCAGGTGAATGCCGTTGCTATGGTAGGCGAGCTAGCAGCGAGGTATGTGATGCTAAGGTTTTGTGGAAGTTGCTTTATTCTGCTCACTTGAATCGAGAGTTATTTTCATGCTGTGCTATGTGTGTGCTCAGTCATGCCGGACTCTTTGCAACCCCATGAACTGTAGCCCGGCTGGCTCTTCTGTCCATGGGATTTCTCCAGGCAAGAATACTGGAGTGGGTTGCCATTTCCTACTTCAGGGGATCTTCCTGACCCAGGGATTGAACCCACGTCTCTTGCATCTCCTGCAATGGCAGACAGATTCTTTTCCACTGTGCCACCCCGGAAATCTGAACTAGTTTTTTTAGTGTGTGTTTTAGGATGTCAGCCTAGATGACCTGATTGATAGTCATCACAAGCGCTTCAATTTGATTAGAATTTCTTCACGCCTCCTTCATTTGATTTATTCATTTATCCATTCATTCATTCCCTTGTCATTCATTTATAGCAAACCACCTTTTGAAGTCTACTATCTGCTGCTACTTTGCCAGGTATTAATTTAACAAGAGACTTGAGATTCATTTCTAAAAGACAGGCATGTTTTCTCTTGGCTTTTGGACCACGATGCTTCTTGAAAGACAGGTGTGACAGCAGATAGCCTTGCTGATGAGTGCTATGGAATAAGTGACTTGTGAAGATTTTTTTTTTTTAGTAAACATAAGACATTCAGGGATAGTTGTGCTAACTGGTATCCAACCAATGAGACTCTTCAAGTAACAGCTTTTCTTATGCCCTGGGCTGCTTCTGTGTTCCCTTCCGCTCCCTATTAATTTTTTTTTCAGTATACAATCAAGTATGCTTAATTGACTGTTCCATGCCCACTTAATCTCTGAAAACTCCATGCAAATGTTCATTGGCAATGTCAGACCCTTAGTATCGCTGAGGTCCTTGGAACTTAAGATTTCCATTTTTGAGTAAAGTTTATATAATCTCGAGTGGAAATTGTTATGACCAAATGTCAATAATTTCTACAAAGACAGAATTTTAATCCAGACTGAATGGCATCTCTTGGGGGAAAAAAAAAAGAGCTTTCTAAAGACTTACATATACATGTGTTTATAGTAATGATTGCCCAGCATGAGGATCTTGGAACAGGCGACTTGTTTGCAGTGCATGTAATGAGCTTTCTGTACTGGAGTTCAACTCCTTTTAAAATCCCAAACAAAGAAAATGTCTGTTAGGAGAGCACTCCAACTCTTGCAGCAAAGTGGACCCTCTCCAAACACCAGAAGGAATCTCAGGCCTTGACTAGGGTAAGTGGTTCACGGCAGAGTTCACGACATGATGCTGGAAACTAGGGTGGGTGTTTGACAAAGAGCGTATGTTGTACAGTGAGTTTCCTTTAGACTTCAAGAGGTCAGCGTTTCATTTTTAGCAATATATGCAAACATCCTTAATGACTAGAGAAAATGTAACACTTTTGCATTGTTTGATAAAGATATCTTCCCTATTAAAAAGAATCAATATTGTCAGATAAATGCACTTAAGGCAGTGAGGGGAAACATATTGTCTGAAATGGTATCTAAGGGTGGGAGGAAACACTGCTTGTATGGAAACAGTCTAGAGAAAAATATAAACATATTCTTTCTTCCTCATTTTAAGTTGTTTTCTAAGTGCAAATATAAAAATCAAGGCATCACTAGAAGTGCACATATTTATCGAAGGAAATATTATATATGTTGAATGACTGGTATAAAATATGATTAAGTATAAATTATAATCCAGGTAATTGAGAGAGCAGAGTTTATTCTTATTTGAAGATGTCCAGGTTTGTGGTTCTCCATCAATAAGTGATGCATAGCCTTTGACTTCCATCAGGTTTCATCTCCTCAGGGTACATGCCCAGTTCATGGAGCTTCCCAGATGGTGCTAGTGGTAAAGAACCTGCTTTCCAACGCAGGGGGCATAAGCAATGCAGGTTTGATCCCTGAGGGCATGCCGAGGGCACAGCAATGCACTCCAATAGTCTTGCCTGGAGAATGCCATGGACCCTGGCAGGCTACAATCCATAGGGTGGCCAAGAGTTAGACACTGAAGTGACTTAGCAGGTACTCACTCGCATGTCCTCAGGGTATATGCTAGTATCGGAATTTCAGGGTAGATTTAGTCCTAGTTTGTTCAGGAATCACCATACAGTTCTCCATAATGGCTGTATCAGTTTGCATTCCCACCACAAGCTCAGGAGGGCTCCCTTTTCTCCACATCCTCTCCAGCATTTATTGTTTGTAGATTTTTCTGATGATGGCCATTCTGATTGGTGTTAGGTGATATCTCGTTGTAGCTGGTTGAGCATCTTCTTCATGTGTTTATTAGCCATCTGTATGTCTTCTTTGGAGAAAAGTCTGTTTAGGTCTTCTGCCCATTTTTTGATTAGTTTGTCTTCCTGATATTGAGTTGTATGAGCTGTTTATATATTTTGTAGATTAACCCTTTGTCAGTGGCTTCATTTGCGATTATTTCTCCCATTCTAAGGGCTGTCTTTTCATCTTGCTTATAGTTTCTTTTGCTGTGCAAAAGATTTTATGTTTTATTAGGCCCCATTTGTTTATTTTTGTTTTTATTTCCATTAGTCTAGAAGGTGGGTCAGAGAGAATCTTGCCATGATTTATGTCAAAGAGTAAACTGTCTATGTTTTCCTCTAAGAGCTTTATAGTTTCTGGCACTACATTTAAGTCTTTAATCTATTCTGAGTTTATTTTTGTGTATGGTGTTAAGAAGTGTTCTGATTTCATTTTCTTACACGTAGCTGTCCAGTTTTCCCAGAACCACTTATCGAAGAGGCCATCTTTTCTCCATTGTATATTCTTGCCTCCTTTGTCAAAGATAAGGCGCCAATAGGTGTGTGGGTTTATCTCTAAAAGACACATGTAATCCAGTAATCATTGCAGGAATGTTTACAATAGCCAGGACATGGATGCAACCTAGATGTCCATCAATAGATGGATAGATAAATAAGTTATCTGTTCAAGTCCCCATTTTCAGTTCTTTTGGGTATACATGAGAAATGGAGTTGCTGGATCATTTAATACTTCCTTCTAATTTTTTAAGGAATCACCATACTGCTTTTTACCATGGCTGCACTATTTTATATCCACAGTAGTGATGTGAAAGTTTTCCAGTTTCTCCACATCCTGAACAACACTTTTTTCTTTTTGTGTGTTTTCTCTTTATGTGTTTGCTTTCTTATTTTTTTCTTTTCTTTTTCTTTTTTTTTTTTAATGGTAATAGCAATCTGAATGGGTGTAAAATTGTATCTTACTGTGGTTTGAAGGATTGATGCTGAAGTTGAAACTCCAATAGTTTGGCTACCTGATGCCAAGAGCTGAATTATTGGAAAAGATCCTGATGATGGGAAAGAGTAAGGTTAGGTGGAGAAGGGGGATGGTAGAGGATGAGATGGTTGGATAACATCCCTGATTCAATGAACATGAATTTGAACAAACTCCTGGAGATAGTGAAGGACAGGGAAGACTGGTATGCTTGGGGTCCATGGGGTCGCAAAGAGTCAGACACTACTTAGTGACTGAACAACAACAATGATTACTCTTTGCATTATTTCAAAAGTCATGCTTATATAGGCGGGACCTCAAATAACATATTTGTCTAATGACTTGTAGATGCAACGTGTTGTTCTGATAAATTCCAATCCTGGTTCTGTGTAGAGCTAGATATGTTTCTAAAACACTCTATATCCCAGAATTGAGACTGGCTACATTTTCATCATTGACAATTTCTCTGGAGTGCTGATACTGTACCATTCTTGTTTTTGTGAAGTGATACTATGTTTTAGTGTAAATAGGACCTGGAAAATCCCATGGATGGAGGAGCCTGATAGGCTGCAGTCCATGCTAAGGGTTGGACACGACTGAGCGACTTCCCTTTCACTTTTCACTTTCATGCATTGGAGAAGGAAATGGCAACCCACTCCAGTGTTCTTGCCTGGAGAATCCCAGGGACGGGGTAGCCTGGTGGGCTGCCGTCTATGGGGTCGCACAGAGTCGGACACGACTGAAGCGACTTAGCAGCAGCAGCATTGGCACATAAACTGTTTTATACACACAGCCTCTATTCTGCACCTTATATGACAAAGTCTGTGGATTTTCTATAACATTGCAACATATTAATTTTAAGAAAAATTTAAAATTAGCCACATTACCATGTCAATTTTCCATATTAAGGAAAATAAAAATGAGAAAAGGTAAACATTTTACTGGAGAAATACATTTCTTTTGTAAATCCATGATTGAAAGAAAATGCATCTGGAACTTTAAAGTATCAACACTAAATTACTATTATTTAGCAAGTGCATTATGTTTTGAAGCTTTTTTCCATAATGAAAACAAAGTTCCTAATAGGTCTTCATGGTTGCTCAGATGGCAAAAAATCTGCCTGCAATGCAGAAGACCTCAATTCAGTCCCTGAGTTGGGAAGATCCCCTAGAGAAGGGAATGGCTACCCACTCCAATATTCTTGCCTGGAGAATCCCATGGACGGAGGAGGCTGGCGGGCTACAGTCCGTGGGGGTCACAAAGAGTCAGACGTGACTGAATGATTAGCCATCTATACACTCTGTTTTAAGGGGCTTTGTTTGTTTGTTTAATACATCAATGACTTAAGACAATGCTATGCAGATCAATGGGTTTTTTTCTCTGCTTAACCCCCTCCTTTTCAATACCCTGTTCTGCAAATCCCAGCTGCTTTGGCCTCTATGAACTCCTGTCTTTCTCATGAGCTCAGAAAGCCCTTGCTCCCACCAACCCCCAGCTCAGAGTATACTTTTCTTCTTTTCAACACAGTTCAAATATTACCTTCAAGCAAAAGCCCCAAGAATATAGTTGCCTCATTTATTTTCTTTTAATGTTCACAGTCCTGTGCTGCCTGGTGACCAGTGGTTAAAAATAAAACTTTGTATATTTGCTCAATATTTTACTTGTTTAAAACAGGAAAATAATTCTCATCCCAGTTATTCCTTTTGGGGTAGCAGTGAAGATCCAATGATTCCTTTTGATTTTTATTCACTTGGACATTTAACCCTTCATTTCTTTATTAATCATATTTTTCAACTCAAAAGTTTAACTTAGAGTTACTTCTTTAACAAATCTTATTTTATTAAAGAATATTCATAGTTCTTAATTTCCTGATCTCTGTACCTGTCTCATTTTTTTTCTCTCCAATTTTGTTTTAATTTGTGTTCTCCTTAAAACTACTTATTACTTGCTCATAAGGCTTGCCTACTTTTAAACCGTAACACTGGATCCTGTAATACATGACTGTTTTTCAGACACTTCCTCTTTCTTAAGTTTTGAACATGCGGTCATCTTCATTTTATTTTTCTAGTTTCTGTTATAGTTTTTTTTTTTTTCTTTGCTATTTTGGAAAAGTGAATATACTGTGCATTCAAATCCCTTGTTTGTCAAGGTAGTATATAGATTTTTCTTGGGACAATTCTGATGAACTGGCTCTTCTGGAGCTCTAGAATGAGGCCACAGTTTAACATCCTTAGTTTCTCAGCCATCTCCTGGGGTTCACAGGTGGCACTAGTGGTAAAGAACCCACCTGCCAGTGCCGAAGATGTAAAGGATTTGAGTTTGATCCCTGGAGGAGGGCACAGTAACCCATTCGAACATTCTCGCCTGGAGAATTTCATGGACAGGGAAGCCTCGTGGGCTGCTGTCTATAAGGATGCAAAGAGTTGAATACAACTGACGTAACTTAGCACACACAGCATGCGTGCACACCCATCTCCTAGAGCTGCAGGAGGTGAGAGACTCTTCCAGTTTCTAGGCAATCTGACACTTGAAACAAAATTCAAGTCCTCCATTTACCCACTCAAAAGTGTTTTTTTTTTTTTTTTCCTCTGTAAATCTGCTTACAGATTTACTGGTAGGGATTTCTCATCCTAGAGAACTTCTCCTCTTCAAAGCTCTGAGAGCTGCAGTTTATTCTTAGCAGAGAAACACTGAGATCGGGGGACTGACTGGATGGGATGGAGAAAGACAACCATAATCTGTGAGAATAAATTAGAACATAGCTGCTCCAGTGTCTAGTTTTCTAATTTTTGCTTTTTGGACCTTGGAGGATGAAACACAAGGTTTTCGATCTTAAGATCGCTGGCAGTGAGGTTGTTGGGGATCTGCTAATTGTGTTTTTCAAATTTCACTTCATGACCTTTGTAGTCAGTGGAAACTCACAGTCAGCGTATTACCCAGAAACTTTCAAGGCTGGCCAACATCTCATCATGATGTGTATCTGACATGACATACTCATTGCAGGTCTGGTGTAATCACTGAGTATCTGCAGATCCAGTGTCTGTAATTTAAGCTGCAAAAGCGTCATCAATTGGTTATTTTTATTCTTACCATCTACCACCACACACAGCAGAAATTGGGACTTGGAGTGTTCAATATGAAAATCTCTCTTGCACTTTCTTATGAATACCTGGAAATTAATTCTCTCTCTCAGCTGCTATGGTATTGTGCCTACTGTATAATTTCCTAATAAATGTTACCTCAACAAAAGCCTGATGTTCTTTAGAGACCATCATTTAATTTCACTTCTGTTTGCACCATCACTTTCCCTGGAGATGCACCAAATGCTTATCGTCCCCTTCATTTCTGACCATCTCATCCTCCACTGCCCCCTTTTCCTTTTGCCTTCAATCTTTCCCAGCATCAGGGTCTTTTCCAATGGGTCAGCTCTTTGCATCAGCTGGCCAAAATGTTGGAGCTTTGGCTTCAGCATCAGTCCTTCCAATGGATATTTATGGTTGCTTTCCTTTAGGACTGACTGGTTTGATCTCCTAGCAGTCCATGAGACGCTCAAGAGTCTTCTCCAGTACCACACTTTCAAAGCATCAATTCTTCCATGCTCAGCCTTTTTTATAGACCAAACCTCATATCCGTACATGACTACTGGTAAAACCATAACTTTGGCTGTGCTCATTTATATGAGCTTCTCTTCATTAATATTAATTATTAATTTTGGAAATTATGGATGCAACTACTCTTCATGCATGATGAATAATAATGACATATAGGGTACCATTTTCAAATGCCGAAACCTCTAAATGCTACATTAGATTTGGGTCATGGGGAAATAATATTTCTGCATAAGAATTATGAAAGAAATAAACATACTTTAAAGAATAACTGCATTGAATTACATTTGAAAGGGTTCCTTTAAATAATTCAATTAAATAACTGGTAACATTATTCTGAAGTGGTTTGCCATTCCTTTTTCCAGTAGACCACATTTTGTCAGAACTCTCCACCACAACCCATCTGTCTTGGGTGGCCCTACATGGCATGGCTCATAGTTTCCTTGAGTTAGACAAGACTGTGGTCCATGTGATCAGCTTGATTAGTTTTCTGTGATTGTGGTTTGACTGTGTTGATCACAGCAAACTGTTGAAAATTCTTAAAGAGATGGGAATACCAGACCACCTTACCAGCCTCCTGAGAAATCTGTATGCAGGTCAAGAAGCAACAGTTAGAACTGGACATGGAACAACAGACTGGTTCCAAATTGGGAAAGGAGAACATGAGGCTGTATATTGTTACCCTGCTTATTTAACTCCTATGCAGAGTACATCGTGAGAAACACTGGTCTGGATGAAGCACAAGCTGAAGTCAAGACTGCCAAGGGAAATATCAATAATCTCAGATATACAGATGACCCCACCCTTATTGCAGAAAGCAAAGAAGAACTAAAGAGCCTGTTGATAAAAGTGAAAGAGGAGAGTGAAAAAGTTGGCTTAAAACTCAACATTCAGAAAACGAAGACCATGGCATCTGGTCCCATCACTTCATGGCAAATAGATGGGGAAACAGTGGAAACAGTGGCTGACTTTACTTTTTGGGGTCCAAAATCACTGCAGATGGTGACTGCAGCCATGAAATTAAAAGACGCTTTCCCTTTGGAAGAAAACCTATGACCAAGCTAGACAGCATATTGAAAAGGAGAGACATTACTTGGCCAACAAAGGTCTGTCTAGTCAAGGCTATGGTTTTTCCAGTGTTCATGTATGGATGTGAGAGTTGGACTACAGAGAAAGCTGAGCACTGAAGAATTGATGCTTTTGAACTGAGGTGCTGGAGAAGACTGTTGAGAGTCCCTTGGACTGCTAGTAGATTAAACCAGTCAACCCTAAAGGAAATCAGTCCTGAATATTCATTGGAAGGACTGAAGCTGAAGCTGAAACTCCAATACTTTGGCCACCTGATGTGCAGAACTGACTCAATGGAAAAGACCCTGGTGTTGGGAAAGATTGAGGGCAGGAGGAGAAGGGGATGGCAGAGGATGAGATGGTTGGATGGCATCATCGACTCTATGGGCATGAGTATGAGTAAGCTCGGGGAGTTGGTGGTGGAAATGTATAAATACCCCTGGATTGCTATAATCCAGGGGTCACAGAGAGTTGTACATGGCTGAGTGACTGAACTGAACTGAACTTTATTCTTTCTTAAATTAGAGAATGAAGTGTAAAACATTGGATTTAATTTATCTGTATGTCCCAAGTTAATGAAGAATTTTATATATATACACATATATGTATATTTTGCTCAACTCAAGAAATGTCAGACTCAATCAGATATCCCTTTTTTATGCTGATGATATCCAGCACTCAATTGTGACATTAATTGCATTAACAGGACGACATTTCTTCACTGGCTCAGTGGGTAAAGAATCTACTTGCAATTCTGGAGACACTGGAGATGTGGGTTTGATCCCTGGGTCAGGAAGATCTCTTGGAGAAAGAAGTGGCAACCTGTTCCAGTGTTCATGCCTGGGAAATCCCATGGACAGAGGAGAATTGCAGCCTTCAGTCCTTGGGGGTCACAAAGATTTGGACATGACTGAGCAACTAAGCACTCACACAGTAACAGGATATGTTTGATTTCTTAAAGAATTTTACTATGGACTTTTTTATTATCCAATCTTCTGGATAAAAAACCCTAAAATAATATGACAGTGTCCACAAAATGTATAAATACTATTATATTCAGCTGGCTTACAATAAGCAAAGGATTCCGTTGTAGCTGTAATAAAATTCTATAAAAATGCTCTCTGTTTCCAGTGAAACCTGCCATGAGGTTGGTTCTGTAAAACTCCCTGTGTGATGACAGAGCTGACCCATCTCTGACTGAATCCACAGGGCTGGGGTCAGACTTATCATTATCCTGGTGGTTTAGCCTGACCAGTCAAACATTTTGCAGTGCTGTCCTATAATTTGAGATGGAAGCATTTCAAAAAAAGAAAGGCATGATTCCAACGTTCAAAGCCTTTGCCCTTCTTTGTAGCAGTATCTTTGCAGCTGGGTGAACAAACAACAGTGATCAGATGGCAGAACTCATCTAGCTGTTGGGATAAGGAGACCATGACCACTTCTGCATGGATTGACTAGTCTGTGTCAATTCATGGATTTAAGCTGCTCCCCAACACCAGCTAGCTACAGGCCAAATGCCATTGATCATAAGGAGAACAGAGCAAGAAGCTATTGGTCTTATGAGAAGAAACACATCTCATTTACCAGGAAAAAAAATTAAGCATATATCTCTTTGACATGATGTACTCTGCATATAAGTTAAAAAAGCAGGGTGACAATATACAGCCTTGAGGTACTCCTTGCACAACAGATGTGTCTATCATTATTCATCAAGCTATAACTTAACTGTCTATTGGAGAAAGTAAGATTTTCTAACCTTCTATTAAGATATTTTAGCTGTTTGAATTGTTTTGTGTTACATCATCTATAGAAAGACTATCAGTGAAAAGGGGGCTTGATAACTGGAAAGGTGGTGACAAGTGAAAAAGCGATGATTAGCAAGTCTTGGGGTGAAGATGAGCAGGATCTAAGTACTGTTTGGTGATGGTGCCATCTCATTTACACCTCTTTAAGCTTGTCCTTATCTGTGGATTTCTCCTGAAGATGTATTTTGAGAAGAACAGTAAAGCAGAGCAAATATTTTTTACCTCATATAGGACAAAACATTTTGCTATCAAGGACATTTAATGTATTTCTTCAAACTTTGGACCAAAAGTAGTCAAACTGGATTAAAAAAAATAAAGGCATTATGCCAGCTCTATATGATCATCTCTGGTCATTCGAAGTCAAATCCTGGAAATATTTATTAGATCAATCAAAAAATAAGGAATGTCAGCCGCTCACATGACACATTTGAGTTGCCTCTTTATATAATGTTGAGTTAGCCAAAAAGTTCATTCAATTTTAAGTGAAAATAAAAGACACATTTTTCATTTTCATCAAGGACTTTATTGAACAAGGTATTCACTAACCTAACAAACTTTTTGGTCAACCCAATATTTAAAAAATATATAATTGGAGAAAATAATCAAACATGGCTGTCATTTGGGTCAAAAAACATTGTCTATTGTCCCTTGTACCACTCAAAGTACTGTATATATTTTTGCATCTAAGATGCCATGTGTTGTAGCATAAGTTAACACCAAGGAAAAATAAAGTTGCTAAATTGATAAGCCATCAGTTATAAGAAGAATTACAGCTTTAGAAATATTATAATATGAAAAAATGGCATGCTGAAAAATTAAATAAACTGTTCAAAATGTGCTCATTTATCTTCATCTCTATGCAAATGACCATAGAGCGAACCACCAGATTGTCACATGAACTATGTTTTTTAATAGAACTCCTTCAAATTGAGTCTCATCTCTCTGACTTATTTCACCATAATTCATTCTTCTCCCAGGAACCTTGGTGATCCTTTCAAATTGTAAATTTTAATGTGGTAAAAATACTTCTGTAATTTCTCATTGTTCTCATGATAAGATTGCAAAATGGCAGAACTACAGAGATCAGATTGCTTCAAACTTTGGGTCTTTCAAGAATTTCCTGAAGCAGGGTTTGTGTACCATTAAAAAAAAAAAAAACTATGCAAAAGTTTCTTTGAGCCCCTCTTTTGGGTGGGGGAGGGGGCAAGAATACTGGAGTGGGGTGCCATTCCCTTCTCCAAGAAATCTTCCTGACCCAGGGACTGAACCCAGGTCTCCCGTATTGTAGGCAGGCGCTTTACCATCTGAGCCATCAGGAAAATCCATGGGGCCTCCCAGGTGGCTCAGAGGTTAAAGCATCTGTCTGCAATGCGGGAGACCTGGGTTCAATCCCTGGATCGGGAAGATCCCCTGGAAAAGGAAATGGCACCCCACTCCAGTATTCTTGCCTGGAGAATCCTGTGGATGGAGGAGCCTGGTGGGCTACAGTCCATGGGATCACAAACAGTCGGACACAACTGAGTGACTTCACTATGCAAAAGTATATTTAATTTTTGGTTACCTTTCTTGAATTCAAGTGAGTTATTTGAGCAAAGATGCTATGGCAAATTGGATTTCCAAAGTTGCAGACAGCATACTTCCATCCTCTCATCTTTTTTTTTTTTTTTTTTTTTTTTTTGAACTTGGTTGTTCAGCTTTTGGAAACTTAGGCCCCAACAACATATTGGCCTGGGCCCTCATACTGTGAAGGTGTGCAGTCCTAACCATTGGAAAGCCAGGGAATTTACAGTATTTCTCAGCTTACAGACTTTTTTGCATGATTGCCTTGAATCTAACAAGAGGAGTGTATATTTCTTCTGTTGGATGTGCCTGTTACTTCCTTTGCACTTTGCCCAATAATGTATGCCAGAAGAAAAAAAAAGAAGCCCTTCTTTCTATTTATACATGTATTTATGAAAGGTAGTTGACTTACAATATTACATTAGTTTCAGTTATGCAACATCGTGATTCAAATTTTTATAGATCATACTCCATTTGAAGTTATTATAAAATATTGGCTATATTTCCTGTGCTATAGAATATATCCTTGCAGTTTATTTTATAATGGCATTTTGTACCTCTTACAGTAGAATACTCAGTTTAGTTCAGTTCAGTCACTCAGTTGTGTCCAGTTCTTTGCAACCCCATGGACTGCAAAACGCCAGGCCTCCCTGTCAATCACCAACTCCCAGAGTTTACTGAAACTCATGTCTGTTGAGCTGGTGATGGCACCCAACCATCTCATCCTCTGTCATCCCCTTTTCCTCCTGCCTTCAATCTTTCCCAGCATCAGGGTCTTTTCCAGTGAGTCAGTTCTTTGCATCAGGTGGCCAAAGTATTGGAGTTTCAGCTTCAACATCGGTTCTTCCAATGAATATTCAGGACTGATTTCCTTCAGGATGGACTGGTTGGATCTCCTTGAAGTCCAAGGGACTACTACTCAGCCATAAAAACTAATGAAATTCTACCATTTGCAACAACATGCTTGAACCTGGAGGATATTAGTATGTTTTAGTCACTCAGTCACGTCCAACTCTTTGCAACCCCATGGACTATAGCTTTCCAGGCTCCTCTGCCTATGGCATTTTCTAGGGTAGAATACTGGAGTGGGTAGCATTTCCTTCTCCAGGGCATCTTCCCAACCCAGGGATAGACACCATGTCTCTTGCATTGCAGGCAGACTCTTTACCATCTGAGCCACTAGGGAAACCTAGAGGGTATTATGTTGAGTGAAATAAGTCAGAGAATGGCAAATACTATATGTGCTCACTTAAATGTGGAATAAAAATAAAACAAATGAATACACAGAACCCAGAAGTGAGGTGATGCTACTCCCAAGGCTGGCTTTAGAAGATGCCCAGCATCTGCTTTCAGGTACTAGAGGTGCTTCCTCTTTGGAAGGCGGCTGCCATGCTGTGCGGAAGCCCAGGCAGCCTGTGGAGGGTGGGTCAGGCCCCCTCACCTGTTGGCGGCCTCCCTTGAACTCTCAGCAGATGGCCAGCAGCTGCTGCAGCACAGGAGCTGGGCCGATTTAAAGCCTGCAGCACGGCCAGCCGCAGCTCAGTGCTGCCCGGTGGAGAGCCCAGGGGCGACCACACCGAGCAGCAGAACTCCCAAGCTGAGTCTTAAGGAGCACTCGGTCTCAGAGTCGGAAGCAAATAAAATGATATTTTTCCAGCTTTACTGCTGCTGCTGCTGCTAAGTCGCTTCAGTCATGTCCGACTCTGTGCGACCCCGTAGACGGCAGCCCACCAGGCTCCTCCGTCCACAGGACTCTAGGCAAAAATACTGGAGTGGGTTGCCATTTCCATCTCCAATTGCAGCTTTACTGAGATGTGATCAATATACAACATTGCATAGTTTTAACATGTACAGTGTGTTCATGTGATATATATATATTTTAACATGATGAACACTTTTTAAATAGATTTGGGGATAATTTCTTATGTAGCAACAGAGAAATGAAAGCTCATTTCTATAGGGGAATTTTTCATGGGAAAAGTCCTTGATGCTGAGAAAGATTGAAGGCAAAAGGAGACGGGGGCAACAGAGGATGAGATGGTTAGACAATATCACCGACTCAAAGGACGTGAATTTGAAGAGCTCCAGGAAACAGTGAAGGGCAGAGGAGCCCGGAGTGCAGCAGTACGTGGGGTCGGGAAGAGTCAGACATGACTTAGAGACTGAAAAACAACAACATACCTTGCAAAAAAGAATGAAAAGATGAAGATTGGATTTATCACTACAAATTTCTGGAGAAAGAATCATTTAAACAATAAGGTAAAAATATGGAACTACTAGAGGAGAAAAAAATGGCACTTATTTTTAGAAACTAACCAAGCATTGTGGCATCTTAGGCATGTGCACATGTGGGAAAAGAAAAGAACTTTTATTTGATAGTTTTTATTTTTATTTAATTTGGCAACAAGCTAGATTGACAATAGATTAAATTATGAATCTGCTGTTTTGCTTTCTTTTTCACTTAAAGAATAAGATTTTGACTGAAGAAATAGTTATAGAATGGAGAACCAGCAAAGGACAGTGTCCTGTGATTGTCATTGGTGAAATAACAAACATAGAAATATCAGGAGTAATTTGGGGATTGTGTGTGTGTATATGCGTGTGCTCAGTTGCATTTGACTCTTTGTGACCCCATGGACCTTCACCCGCCAGGCTCTTCTGTCCATGGGATTCTCCAGACAAGAATACTGCAGCAGGTTGCCATTTCCTACTCCAGGGGATCTTCCCGACCCAGAGATTGAACCTGTGTCTCCTGCATTGGCAGGCACATTCTTTATGACTAATACCACCTGGGAAGCCCAATTTGGGGATTAAGAGCCTGAAATGACTTGTACGGGCTCTTCACTTGTGTGCTCACAAAGTAACTATAACGGTAGTGTGACAGAATTGTTCGACCTCTTCATTGTGTCTCAGTCAATAGATCAGCAAGATTATTTTTTTAATGTATACATATATTCACGTGGACCATTTTTAAAGTCTTTATTGAATTTCTTATAGCATCATTTCTGTTTTCTGTTTTACTGTTTTGGCCACAAGGCGTGTGGGATTTTAGCTCCCCGACCAGGGATTGAACCTACACCCCTTATATTGGAAGGCAAAGTCTTAACCACGGGACAGCCAGGAAAGTCCCAATGGTTAGGATAAAGCTATCCCTGTGACTAAGCGGAAAAGAATCGGCTAGTGCCCGGAAGTGTAACAGAGGCTGGGAGACCAAGGGTGCACGTGTCTCCGCCCCTTTCCAATCGACCTGCTTGTTATCCCCTTTGCTTGTGCAGCAGAGAAAAGGCTAAGGGAACTAAATATGGTTATTTTTGCAAACTGAGATTCCAAGTTCCCAGGTCCTGGAGATTACAAGATGATTTGAGGAGATTTAAATGACGATTTTCAATTCTAGTAATTTTCATTTAACCTCTGACTTTTGAGCTTAATCTCAACTTAAAACACAACTCTGCTATGAATCAATGGGTGCCTGGTATGAGCAGTGAGGGATTGGAATCAGATAGTCTGGGATTTGATTCAGAGCTCTTCAAATGCCAGTCTTGTGCTCTGTAATACCCTCCTCATTTCATAAATGCAGGTCAGGCTATTGTAAGGATTAAAGAGAATTTGTGTATATATGTGTGCAACTTCTGGCATGTCATCTGACACTTCTAAAGTACAGAAGTGACGAAACCATTGGTACATCAGCTAGATCTGCTGAGAGGACTGGGTTAATGCCTGTCCAGAGCATTGTGAATCTGTCTCCTCTTTGCACTTCTATCTCCTTAGCGTCTCTAATCTCTTTTCTTTTATTGGTATGTCCTGCAGTTCTGAGCTCAAAAGCTGTGATTTAGCAAGAATGGAAAATAAAACAATACGATTTCCCTCAAGCAATCCTCCCTTAGGATTGCTGCTCTAAGAGGCTCTGAAGGTCATTACTGAGTACAGAGAGAGAGAGAAAATGGGAGAATCAGGCTGAAGAGCTTCTAAATTTGTTGAAATTGTGATAAGGAAATTTTATTTTTCAGAAAATATGAAATAAATTATGGAATGGAAAGACAAACATCAAAATTAATATGTGTTTATTTTTAGAAATTGCACTATCAAGTCTTAAACTTTCATTGAAGGAACAATGTAAGAAAACATTGTTAAAATATTGATGTTCACTAATATTCTAGGTGCTGCTGGAAATGCATTAAAGATGGAATTGCCAATTATATAACACATCAGTGGTCTTGGAAGGTTAGAATGCCCTTGGAACTTGCTGAGATTACTTCTGATTGGTAATTGGAGAGAAATTCCATGCAGTCAGATTAATAGTTCACATTACATCTGTCATATGAGTATAACCATAAGTATTATGGTTCAGAAATTTATCTGATGTAACTTTCGTGTCATTTATCTCAGGAAACCCAAGTTACGGGGAATGACAGTTTTCTTTACCTTAAAACTGTTTAAATTGCTACTGTATTTGTTAATATTTTAGGTGCCTGAAATAATGTAACAAATAAATAACAAATGTGTTGAGTGAACAGAATAAACTGGTATTTAATATATTTAAAATTGTTCAGTTGCTAGCAATGCTTATGAGGCAAAATACTTTAACACAAAGAAACATTGTTAGTGGGATAGATTATTTGATACTTTGCGATATTTAAGAAATTGTATAAATTCTAATACAAGAACATCTGACATATTATATCACATTTGAGACAAAGAAAGATGGATAAAGCCGGTCAGATAGTTTAGCTTCTGATATTGACGGCAAGGCAAAACTTTAGAAAAACCTTGTCGTATTCTCATATATTGACCGAATCACAAAAGCTATGTAAATAGTAGGAATATCTGCACCATCTTCTAAATGACCATTTTAGCTGTTACACATCCGTGCATTTAACTTCAGTTACTTTATATCACAGGCTCCATTTATGTGTTGACAACTTTCCTTGTAAAATATCCTTTGCCTTTATCCCTTCCTAAGATAGCATATATCCCATTTTAAAATGAACCCTTTCACTCTGGGACATGGTTCATTTTTACTTTGTGTGTCATGTTCATTCATCCAATAAACATTTGCAGCTATTGATATGCCTCAGGTTATGGTCTACCCAAGGAAGAGGAGCCTGGATGCCTAGAGATAAGGCCCTTAGGTTCTTCTCATATGTCATCAGTAGTCTGCAGGTAGGCACGGATGACATCAGGCCAAGCAGAAGGGATGACGTGTCCAAAGACGAGAAACATGAAACATCATGTTCGTAAAATTTAAATACCCAAAACTCGTACCTAGATAGACGAGCTTAGATAACCAAGAGTGGCTGGGTTTCTCAGTCCATCTCTTATTACTTAATTGCTTTGGGTCAGCAGAGTACTTAATATTTATTGAGTAGCTAAGATGCTCTGGCTTCCCTGGTGACTCAGAAGGTGAAGAATCTGCCTGCAATGTAGGAGACCTGGGTTCGATCTCTGGGTTGGAAAGATTCCTGGAGGAGGGAATGGCCACCCATTCCAGTATTCAGACAATTTCATAGACAGAGGAGCCTGGCAGGCTACAGTCAGCGGGGTCACAGACAGTCAGACACAACTGAGCGACTAACACTTTGACTTCTAAGATGCTGTCGGCTCTGTGTTAATCATATTACATTACGCTGCTGTATAACATAGGGAGCTCAGCTCAGCGCTCTGTGATGACCTAGAGGGGTGGGATGGTAGGGGGAGGGAGGTACAAGAGCAAGGGGATATATGTGAACCCACTCCAGTATTCTTGCCTGGAAAATCCCATGGACAGATGAGCCTGGTGGGCTACAGTCCATGGGGTCGCAAAGAGTCGGACACGACTGAGCAACTTGACTTCACAGAGCTGATTTACTTCGTTGTACAGCATTAACTAGCACAGCATTGTAAAGCAATTATACTCCAATAGAATATCTTTCATTAATAATAAATAATTATGATGGCAACCCTTTGTGATAGTTCATGTTATGGCGCCTATTTTAAACATTGTAGAACTGAGATGCAGAGCTGCGAAGTAACCGGCCAGAGGTCTGATTCCCAGCAAGCCAGGGTTATTTGTTTCAAACCTGAAGCTCTGGTTCTGAACCATTCCTGTGCTGAGTTCTTCGAGCTCCAGTAGTTTCAATAATAAAATAGAGAAAATTCTTTCTCCACAGAGCTGTCACAAAGATCAAATCTCCGAATCTCTAAATCCATTTCAAATGTGGCCATCCTTTTGCCCAAAAGGATTGCAAAAACGTGTGCCGTCCCCCAGGCTGAAGGGCCCCCGGACAGAGGACACAGATAGCAAGATGAATGAGGACTGGCTTTCAGTAGCTGCTCACTCGTCACCTGGCAAACTCATCTTCTGGGCCCAGGGGATGGGTCTCACAGTGGCTGCGGACACGTCATTCCTGTTGTAACTCTTAGGAGCAACTCCTCAGTTCCCCGGAAGCTAAAACAAGACTTATTTTCAGGGAATAGAATCATTTTCATGAGACAGCCCCAGCCACTTCTTTCCACAGCCGATTTTGTTCCTCCGTCTTCACTCAGTTCATACCAGGTCACTTGAGATCGTTGGCTTTGTCCTGCCTTCACTTCTGTGATGCTTGGGAGATCTACCTCTCCCGTCTAGGAAAACCACCCCAACTCTTTTGTCTAACCGACTTTAACTGCTCCACCAAATGCCAGATCACCATCTCCAGAGCCTTGTTTAACATCCTGCTGGTACCCAAAAGTGTCTTCTTTCATATTTCCCTAGCACCTTAGTTAGTCCTGTCTTTGTTAGAACACAGCTCATGCTACTTTGTACATATATATATATATATATATATATATATATATATATATATATATATATATATATTTTTTTTTTTTCCTGGTGGCTCAGGTGGTTAAGAATCTCCCTGCAATACAGGAGACCTGGGTTTGATCCCTGGGTCAGGAAGATCCCCTGGGGAAGAAAATGGCAACCCATTCCAGTATTCTTGCCTGGGAAATCCATGGTTAGAAGAGCCTACTGAGCTACAGTCCATGGGATCTCAAAGAGTCATATATTTTTATATCTGTTTTCCTTTTCAGTCTGTGAAATACTTAGCGGAGAACTTTCGGTTCATCCTCATATCCTCATCATAGTTTGCTACACTTACTAAGTGAGAGTGAAAGTCTTGGTCTCAGTCGTGTCCGACTCTTTGCGACCCCATGGACTGTAGCCCACCAGGGCTATTCTCCAGGCAAGAATTCCATGGAATTCTCCAGGCAAAAATATTGGAGTGGATCACCATTCCCTTCTCCAGGGGATCTTCCCAACCCAGGGATCGAACCCAAATCTCCTGCACTGACAGGCAGATTCTTTACCTCCTGAATCACAGGGAAGTCCGCACTTAGTAGGTGTTTAGTAAATGTTTGTTTGGTGTGATTTAAACAAAATCGTATGGGTAACTATACGAATTTCATCCTTTCTTCTTAAAATTAATGATGGAGAAAGCAAATGATAAATAAAAGTAAGAAGATAAGTATTGTTAGGTTTTATATTCTCTGCTTTATTCAGTATGGTGACTTATACTTAGTTCTATATGTCTTTGATGGGAATATTGCAATTTTTTCCTAGTCATCTTACTTCTCTCTACTTATCTGAGGGTTATTTTCTCAGTAATTGGGAGTGTATTCATTTAACCTTCTGTCATTTACAAGATGCTTATAATTTTGATTCACAATACCAATGGCTCCATGCAATGGAGCAGACTGACAGAACTGAATTGGAGCTTTCAATTCTGACTTGATTTGATTGTCCAGGGTACAGAAAGAGAGGTAATAGGGGACACAGAGAAGTATCTCATGACAATAACACATAATAACTTGCCCAAAGATCGAGGGTTCTTTGAACATTCTCTACATTTCTTCATAGAGCAGGATGAATAAAAATCCTCCAGAGTAAGATTATCTGAGGCAAACGTAATATTTCCCCCTTTTGTCCAATACAGAAAGAACATTTGCCACTTATTGTATGCTTCTTTGTAGAGTACTTATATCCTAGTTTGATTCAGAGATTTTTCTTCTACTACACAGCTCTTGTGTGTGTGTGGGGGTGGGGGGGAAGGACTGATATATGGTTCATTTTCATTTATTATTTGCACCTAAAATTGTGTTTGCTTCTCAAAGAAATCTACTCGAGAAAATAACAAAAGACCAATGAATTAGTCATTACATGCATTTCACATATCCATGAAAATACAGTAATCAATTTGCAAAACTTTACAAGGACAATATTGATAATGACCAAATAGTGTTTTAAACATAGGAGAATAGTCATCAAAATTATTGAGTTCAACTTTAGTCCTGCACATTTTTGCCTCTATAGACTGAGGTTTGAAAATTTGGCTTCTCATTATTTCATGCTAATATTAACAGAATTTCTTCAGTTTGGAAAATGCCACCAACCTGCTTGGTACTTTGGAGAATGTGTTTATTGAAGGCAAATTTACCTAATAATGTCAAAGAAAAAGACAGAGCAACCAATTGAAGGAGATTTTTACCAAACACTTGATTCTATATGAAGCTGAATATAAACTTTCTAGAATGTAGTGAATTTATTATAGAAGAATGTGCTTGAATTTGTGGTATATATTCAACTATTTCATTTAACTTTAACTTTTAATGATTCTATGCTCAACAGAACAATGTCATAATAATTTTAGCTGTGTGTGCTTAGTCACTCAGGCGTGTCCAACTCTTTGTGACCCTATGGAGACCACCAGGCTCCTCTGTCCATGGGATTCTCCCAGCAAGAATAGTGGAGTGGGTTGCAATGTGTTCCTCCAAGGGATCTTCCCCACCCAAGTATCAAACCCAGGTGTCCCACACTGCAGGCAGATTCTTTACCATCTGAGCCACCACCCTTTTCCAGCTATAACTGTCAGCAAAAATCATCAGCATTGAAAAGTCAGCATAGTAGGGTACTTGCAAGCATATTGATACTCTTCCATAAATGTGAGAAAGTAGACACAATGGATATGCTTTTTTTGAAGAATAACTTTAAAAGTTTTTACCTATATCATCTTTGTATATATTATATAATAGCAAATATGAAAACAATTAAAAAGAGGAAATATAACTGAAATTTTTGTTTCAGTTAAAAATTTTTCTATAGTTTATCAGCAATAAGATGAACGATGTGATGTGACCAAAACTGTTTTGAAAGTTCGTCCATGCACAGAGTCTAAATCTCTCATAAAGGAAAACCAAAAACAGCCATTGAACAGTGTCAAATTTTTATCCAATTGCATGTGAATATTGTGTCAGATTTGATTAATTTGTCTTCTTCTTCTTGTTCTTAGTCACTCAGTCGTGTCTGACTCTTTGCAACCCCATGGGACTATAGCCTGCCAGGCTCCTCTGTCTGGGATTATCCAGGCAAGAATACTGAAGTGGGTTGCAGCTATTTTAATCTCACCATCTCTGGACTTTAATTGGTGTGCTTAGACAAACAATATTTAATGTGATTATCAATTTTATTTTCTGTTGTTGTTCAGTCACTAAGTCATATCCAATTCTTTGTAACCCCATGGACTGCAGCACATCCGGCTTCCCTGTCCTTCACTATCTCCTGGAGTTTGCTCAACCTCATGAGTCAGTGATACCATCCAACCATCTCATCCTCTGTCATAAATTACACCTTTTTGATAACTGTTCTATTTTTTTTAATGTGTTCTTTATTTTTTCCTTCTTTATTTTGCCTTTCCTGATCTTGAGGTTTTTTGTTTGTTTTTTAATAACTCTGATTTGATCTTCTCTGTTGACTTATTTTAATATTTATTTTTACAAATCTACTTTAGTGGTTATCCATGGTATACAATATACATTAAAAAAAATCTGATTCTAAATTCAAATGATGTTATATACCTCCACACGCAGTAGTAAAAGTCTTATAGTGGTGTATTCCCAATTCCTCTCTCTCACTCTGTGCCGCATCTGTCGTTTATTTCAGTTTTACATATACTATGAAAACAATACATTGATGTAAATTTGCCTTGAAGAGAAGTTATTTTTTACAGCAACAAAAAATAAGAAAACATATTTCACCTTCATTCTCATTTGATGCTCTATTTCTTTGAATAGGTCAAATTTTCTGATGTCATTTCAGCTGCTTGAAGAATGCCATTTATTAATATTTATTATAGAGTGGATTCTGACAATGAATCATCTCAGTTTTGTTTGTGAGAGTCTGTATTTCTCCTCCACTTATGAAGTATGTCTGTTTCCTATTATGATATATCCATTTGATTCTGTCTTATAATTTCAATTTCTTTACTGAAATTGCCTCACTGTCCTTGTGTTTTGTCTATCTTTACAAATTAGAGCTCTTATCCTATTATTATATTTCTTTTTCATTATATGTTTGATGGCTTCAACATTTGTGTTGTGTCTTGAGCTTGTATGATTGCTTTGTACCTTCAGACTGTGCCTTTTCATAGCTTGTTATTATGTCCCAAATAATGTCGTTAAAAGCTGGATATGCTTCTTACCAGTTTTTCATCTTCCTTTTGCTTTACATGCCAGGGAATTTGTCTCTTGCAGCATTCCTAGATCTATTCCAATTTACTTGCGCCCAGTGCGTGTTGGCGTGGTGGTGGAGGGCAAGGCGGGGTTATGTATTTTCTGGTGTTCTGATCCGGTGTTCATCTTAGGTGGTGTAGCACATCTGTGTCATGAGGGTATGGCTCTTAAATGTATTCCTGCTCCCTTGGGGAAGTGGTTGAACTGTCTCTAGGCTCAGCCGTCCATGTGAAACAAGATGAGAAAGGCATCAAGTTTCTCATGGAATGTCGAGCCTCGCAGGTACTTCTGCCCCCTGCTTTGGCTCTTGTTCACTTCCTCCAAGCTGCTCCCGCCCTCAGGCTGCAGGGTTCAGGTGCTGCTCTCCTGTTTCCTCCCTCCTCCTTCTCTTCCTGGTCCCTCACTCTCCTCTCCTCTCCCTCCTTCCCCCAGAAGATTAAGGCATTTGTCTCCTAGGAAAGATAGGAAGGATGGCTTTGTGTGAATTTTAGCCTTGGCTGAAGCTTTCTCAGGGTTGTCTTCAACTATGTATACTTGCTGTGGTTTTTGGAAGAAAAACTTGCAGAAAGGCATGAAACTCCCATGCTATGGCCCCAGGTGCTTTAATTGTCTTCCTAATCTATAGTTCCTTTTGGTAATTTGTCAAAAATGTCTAGCTGAACTTCTTACCAGCTTATGTGACTTTTAGGTAGCTTTTTAGGGGGCGTCCATTCCTCAAAGTCTCTGATTCTCTTTTTTTTCCTGCACTGCTCACTGTCTTTTGGGGTACCAAGTTGGACATTTACTCTGTAACCTCAGTTCTCTGATGATTTCTAGGGAAGTCTTGAATTGGAGTTTGTCTAGATGTTTTTTTTTTTTTCATATTTAAAGTTTGAAAATGAGCTCTCCTCTCCTTATTTAAGTTAGAACGAAAAATTTTTGTCTAATGTCTTTTTTTTTTTTTGCTGTGAGTTCATCCATTAAAATCAATGATAACATTTAGTAAGAAGGCATCTGTATGTGTTTGCATAAATAGAGTTACTGCATGACATAATGTTTCCTTTAGGAAGAGCTCCCATAATCTTATTAGTCAGAACATATGTAATTTCCTCTAACAACAGTGATAGCTCATTAATTTATACACAAATAGTTTTATAAATAAGAAACGGATTCACTGACATGTCTTCTCTTTACACATCACTTGATGCAAAGCTAAAAGTCAAATTGGTGTTCCAACTTCTCTCCCCATGTAGACCACCATGGTTTCCACTCCTAGCGCCATTCCTGGCGTTACTTCGTCGCCATCTGTGTTTTTACTTCTTCTTATGCTGTGTTTTTATCTCATCCTATTTCTTATACCATATGATTTCTCATGAGCCATCTGAAATTTTTTTCTAAAGTAGCTTTGGGACTAAATGTAAAAAAAGACAAATTAAAAAAATAATAATACAAGGAAGAAGAGGAAGAGGAAAGGGGCAGACATAAACAAGACCGTGTATAAATATGTTGTGAGCAATAGAATGATTGATTTCAATAAAGAAGGTCAAAATAAATTGCACGTTTTAGCAAGAATTTGAAAAAAGTCTAAAATACTTAGAAGGGGGAAAATTGTAAAAATGATAAAAAAAGAATTTGCACTTTTATTGGTAGCTTAAATGTGAAAAACAATGTCGTTTTCTTTAAAAAAAATTAGTGTTAAGTCCCAATCTCCTGTCAATAATGCAATAGCAAAGCATGGACATGTCATATTTTTTCTTTTCTTTTCTTTTAATTTATTTTTTTTTAATTGAAGGATAATTACTTTATAGAATTTCTTTGGTTTCTGCCAAACAGCAACATGAATCAGCCATAGGCATACATATATCATATTTAAAAGCATTTGAGACCAAGACTAACACAATACTGGGGTTAATAGAAAATACTGTTGGGAATTTGTGACGGAGCAGACTGGGATTCTGATGATCTTGGTTTCTATTCTTTACCTGTCACTAGCAGCATGACCTTGGTCAAGGTCCTTAATCTTTCTGAGCTTTGTTTTCTTCCTCTATGAAATGAGAGGTTTAGGTCTGATTACCTTGGAGTTTTAAAAGTCTATACCTATGAAAGTAGGTTTGGGGCAAGCTGTGTTGTGCATTTAATGGCAAAGCCAAGGATTTTGGGCTTGATCCTCTAGTAAATGGAAACTTTTTGAAGGTGTATGAGCAGGAGGTTGGCTGGAGCATTCGTAGAAGGCGTTGCCTTGGAAGGAAGTGTTGAGCATATGGGTGAGATGGGGAGTGATGCTCTGGACGAGTGGGTGATACACAGTATGGTGTTTATGATATGCTGACCTAGAGGGCAGCTCACGGATCAATAATGCAGGACTCAAGGTTTTGTATTAACTTAGAGCTAACACAGGATGAAACGAGAACAATAATGATTTAGGAGATGGCTTAGGATAACCAACAGGCTTCTCTGATGGCTCAGACAGTAAAGAATCTGCCTGCAATGCAGGGGACCTGAGTTCAATCCCCAGGTTGGGAAGATCCCCTGAAGAAGAGAATGGCAACCCACTCCAGTATTCTTGCCTGGAGAATTCCATGGACAGAGGAGCCTGGTGGGCTACAGTCCATGGGGTCACAAAGAGTCAGGCATGACTGAACGACTAAACATCTTCACATTTAGGATAACCAATACTACGTGTGCCCTGTGCATTCAAGAATTTGTCTCAAGGCACCCTTTCCCTTTCAACAGGCAAGTTCCCCTTGTTTCTGCTCAGAGCTTTACTGTGCTTATATAATTAGATACCAAAGTGTTCTGTTCACCTAATACAGTGAAACTTTTGAGCAACTTCACTTTGACTTTTCAGTTTCATGCATTGGAGAAGGAAATGGCAACCCACTCCAGTATTCTTGCCTAGAGAATCCCAGGGATGGGGGAGCCTGGTGGGCTGCCGTCTATGGGGTCGCACAGAGTCGGACACGACTGAAGCAACTTAGCAGCAGCAGCAGCAGCAGCAGCAGCAGCAGCAGGGTGATCTTAGCCCTGAGTAATCTACCTTTCACTGTAACTGAGACATCACAAGGGAATTCCTATATTTGGGAGAAATACTCAAGACTCTTTTCCAAACTGCACCCCTCCACTGCCGAAACTGTGTTGTATCCTCCCCATAGTAAACTTCACACAGGCCAGACTGTGCCATCCATGACTATTCCTTATTGATGGATGACACAGACTGGGCTTTATGAAGCTTAGAAACATAATCCCTGGTTTACTAAAGACAAATGAACCTGGTTGATACCTGCTGTTCACAGCACCCACCTTTAACCTTCCTAAGTGTTTATATTTTAATAATACATTTTACAGGCACATGATTTGGAAGCTATTCAGTACTAGCTAGACAAAAGTGTACATTTTCCTCTTCAGATTCACTCAGTCCAGACATTCCATTGTAAGTACTCTATGATTGAGAACTGCCTGTTTAGGATATGTGCAAACTCTCTTTAGGATATTCTAAGACATATAAAAAAATAGTACATGTCACACCTCACACCCTCATCTCAATCCTGTTTCCCCAACACACACAAAGAGTTAGAATGCTTGAGTTTTCCCAGATGCCTGATACCAGGTAACAGAGTGTGGTTGTCAGAACAAGGCCCCTCACCCCACAAAGAGACCCGTGTTTTTCCCCAGAAATTGTGAATACATTGTGTTACATGGAAATTAACTTTGCTTATGGATTAGCCTTGAGATGAGAAGATGACCTTGATATGGGGATGATTCGTGTTGACCCAATATAATCACAAGTTCAGTTCAGTTCAGTCCCTCAGTTGTGTCTGACTCTTTGCGACCCATGAATCACAGCACGCCAGGCCTCCCTGTCCATCACCAACTCCCGGAGTTCACTTAAACTCACGTCCATCAAGTCAGTGATGCCATCCAGCCATCTCATCCTCTGTCATCCCGTTCTCCTCCTGCCCACAATCCCTGCCAGCATCAGAGTCTTTTCCAATGAGTCAACTCTTTCCATGAGGTGGCTAAAGTACTGGAGTTTCAGCTTCAACATCAGTCCTTCCAATGAACACCCAGGACTGATCTCCTTTAGAATGAACTGGTTGGATCTCCTTGCAGTCCAAGGGACTCTCAGGAGTCTTCTCCAACACCACAGTTCAAAAGCATCAATTCTTTGGCGCTCAGCTTTTTTCACAGTTCAACTTTCACATCTGTACATGACCACTTGAAAAACCATAGCCTTGACTAGACAGACCTTGGTTGGCAAAGTAATGTCTCTTTTTTAATATATTATCTAGATTTGTCATAATTTTCCTTCCAAGGAGTAAGCGTCTTTTAATTTCATGGCTGCAATCACCATCTGCAGTGATTTTGGAGCCCCCAAAATAAAGTCTGACACTGTTTCCACTGTTTCCCCATCTACTTCCCATGAAGTGAAGGGACCAGATGCCATGATCTTGGTTTTCTGAATGTTGAGCTTTAAGCCCACTTTTTCACTCTCCTCTTTCACTTTCATCAAGAGGCTCTTTAGCTCCTCTTCACTTTCTGCCATAAGGGTGGTGTCATCTGCATATCTGAGGTTATTGATATTTCTCCCAGCAATCTTGATTCCAGCTTGTGTTTCTTCCAGTCCAGTGTTTCTCATGATGTACTCTGCATAAAAGTTAAATAAGCAGGGTGACAATAGACAGCCCTGAAGTACTCCTTTTCCTATTTGGAACCAGTCTGTTGTCCCATGTCCAGTTCTAACTGTTGCTTCCTGACCTGCATGTAGATTTCTCAAGAGGCAGGTCAGGTGGTCTGGTATTCCCATGTCTTTCAGAATTTTCCACAGTTTATTGAGGGTCCTTATAAATGAGAAAGGGAGGGGAGACGGGTCAGAGTGATGCAGTGTAAGCACTTGATATGATGTTGACTGCTGTGAAGATGGAGGGAGAGGACTCTGAGCCAAGGAATGTGTTTGGCCCCAGAAACTGGAAAAGTGTGAAGCACATGCATTCCTCCCTGCTGCCTCCAGAGAGGGACACAGGCCTGCTGACCCCTTGATTGAATCCTAGTGAACTCACTGCAGACCCCTGACCTCTACAATTATGAAATAATGTATTTCTAATAATGCTGTTTCTAATAATATATTTCTAATCACCATTAAATTTGTGGCAAATTGCTACAATAGCAATAGGAAACTAATGCACAGGGGTTTGTAAAATTCATGAGAATTTGGAACAGGTCAAATGACATCATCACTTGTTCAGTATATTTTATATGAAAAGAAATTCAAAGCCAACTATTCCTTAAGTTCAAGGTCAAGCAGAAGCTTCTTGCTTTGATGGGTTAGCTTGCTCTCCACAGGGAGACAATAGACAATAAGAACTGTGTGTTGGTTTTCTCCTATTTATCTCATAATCTAGGAGAGTACGAATTAAGCTTTATGGCTAACTTATGACTTTCTACAAATTTCTTATTCTGAACTTTCTTTTTCTTTCTTTTTTTTAACCTGAATTTTCTTTTCCCGATTTTCACACTAAGAATTAATCTTGTACTCTGAGTAGTAGTTTTGATAATATCATCTTTGAAAACATTTGTGGAGAGAAAGAATTAAAGTACATTTAAAAAACTGATAAATGAAACATAGCTTGATTTTAACTGATGAGGTATAAATAATCAATATCAGGCAATGGCACCCCATTCCAGTACTCTTGCCTGGAAAATCCCATGGATGGAGGAGCCTGGTAGGCTGCAGTCCACGGGGTCGCCAAGAGTCGGACACGACTGAGCGACTTCACTTCACTTTCACATGATCAAGAACCAGAAATATCAGTCTTAACTAATAAATTTAGAGTTGTCATATATGTACATTAAGATAATAAAAAAATTTGAAGAAAATTTTCAAAGCGACCAAAGTAATAAACATTTTCTAATTCTATTTTTCTTTGTCTATTCTTATAGATGGGGTCAATGTGTTAAATCAGGGGTCAGATAGAACCAATTCAAGCATAACTTTTTGCCGAATTAATCAGTCACAGTTTATTATTTTACCACTGGAGTTTAATTAGAATTGTACTCTGGTAGAAAGAACGTCTAAACAACTGCTCTGAATCTCTTCTATCTAAGGACTATGACATATTGTACATGGCTGGTCACTACAGGATATAAATACTTGGAGTTCTTAAGATCTCAAGGTATTACTTTCATTTATTGTGTAATAGCTGTATCATTTTATATTACATGAAATTTACCTCTGAAAGAATTTTGTTTTCTTATAATCACATGCGGGCACTTGATCAAAATGCTATAGTACAGACAGCAAGTGCAATAGATTAGAAAGGGCAAGTTTGCTTGGAGTCTGGGTGAGCACTTCCTAGAAGAGTCGACAGCATGAATTAAATTCTCTTCTTGGATAAGTACAGTATTAAGAAGTGTGACTTCTCCATGTAAGCAAGTGTGTCCCGTGTGGGACCAGACACATATTGGAACCTTGATTTCAAAGTTTTTACAGTGAAGACTATTAATGGATATGAACAAATAGATAAAGACCCAAAGTTTTCATAAAAATAATCCTCAAAGTGTTCTTACACTTTGTCAATGGAATCATTTAACTCCTGTCCTCTCAGGGTTTAGTCATTATTTGTATTTACTAAAAACTGAAAACAAAGAACTGCTAGGGAAACTTGCTTAGTACATTGAATATTTCAGAGTAAAAGTCTTGTGTATGTATGTGTGTGTGTGTGCATTTAAACTTGTAACTTTAGAGAGAAGAAATAGATTGTCAGCATTGTGATAACCCCATGGACAAAACTAGCACTGAATCCAATTTCACCCCATCTTTTAGGTATGTTGAAATAAATATTGGTAACTACAATTGAATATAGAGAGTAAGGTACACTAGACACATTTTTTTTAAAAAATACTGCTGGGAATTCCCTGGCAGTCCAGTGATTCAGTTCAGTCACTCAGCCATTTTCAACAATTTGTGACCCCATGGACTGCAGCGGGCCAGACTTCCCTGTCCATCACCAACTCCCAGAGCTTACTCAATCTCATAGCTATTGAGTTGGTGATGCCATCCAACCATCTCATCCTTTGTAGTCCCCTTTTCCTCCCATCTCCAATCTTTTCCAGCATCAGGGACTTTTGCAATGAGTCAGTTCTTTGCATCAGGTGGCCAGAGTATTGTAGTTTCAGGTTCAGCATTAGTCCTTCCAATGAATACTCAGGACTGATTTCCTTTATGATGGACTGGTTGGATCTCCTTGTGGTCCAAGGGACTCTCAAGAGTCTTCTCAACACCACAGTTCAAAAGCATCAATTCTTCAGTGCTCAGCTTTCTTTATAGTCCACCTCTCACATCCATACATGACTACTGGAAAAACCATAGCTTTGACTAGACAGACTTCTGTTGGCAAAGTAATGTTTCTGCTTTTTAATATGCTCTCTAGGTTGGTCATAGCTTTTCTTCCAAGGAGTCCAGTGATTAGGACTCTGCCTTTCCACTACTGGGAGCACAGGTTTTATCCCTGTTCAGGGAACTATGGTCCTACATGTGTGTACCACGTAAAATAAATAAATACATTTAAAAATAAAAAAAAATATTGTTGAGCACCTATTTTATTAATCAATTGTGTTTGTAAAGAGATGGGAATACCAGACCACCTGACCTGCCTCTTGAGAAACCTATATGCAGGTCAGGAAGCAACAGTTAGAACTGGACATGGAAGAACAGACTGGTTCCAAATAGGAAAAGGAGTCTGTCAAGGCTGTCTATCGTTACTCTGCTTATTTAACTTCTATGCAGAGCACATCATGAGAAACGCTGGGCTGGAAGAAGCACAAGCTGGAATCAAGATTGCTGGGAGAAATATTAATATACTTGGATATGCAGATGACACCACCCTTATGGGAGAAAGTGAAGAGGAACTAAAAAGCCTTCTGATGAAAGTGAAAGAGGAGAGTGAAAAAGTTGGCTTAAAGCTCAACATTCAGAAAATGAAGATCATGGCATCTGGTCCCATCACTTTATGGGAAATAGATGGGGAAACAGTTGAAACAGTGTCAGGCTTCACTTTGGGGGGCTCCAAAATCGCTGCAGATGGTGATTGCAGCCATGAAATTAAAAGACGCCTACTCCTTGGAAGAAAAGTTATGAGCAACCTAGATAGCATATTCAAAAGCAGAGACATTACTTTGCCAACAAAGGTCTGTCTAGTCAAGGCTATGGTTTTTCCTGTGGTCATGTATGGATGTGAGAGTTGGACTGTGAAGAAAGCTGAGCACTGAAGAATTGATGCTTTTGAACTGTGGTATTGGAGAAGATTCTTGAGAGTCCCTTGAACTGCAAGGAGATCCAACCAGTCCATTCTAAATGAGGTCAGCCCTGGGTGTTCATTGGAAGGAATGATGCTAAAGCTGAAACTTCAGTACTTTGGCCACCTCATGGGAAGAGTTGACTCATTGGAAAAGACTCCGATGCTGGGAGGGATTGGGGGCAGGAGGGAGAGGGGATGACAGAGGATGAGATGGCTGGATGGCATCACCGACTCGATGGACATGAGTTTGAGTGAACTCCGGGAGTTGGTGATGGACAGGGAGGCCTGGTGTTCTGTGATTCACAGGGTCACAAAGAGTCGGACATGACTGAGCGACTGAACTGAACTTTACCAGAAGAAAAAAAATATGCTTATTTTTTGTAAAGAAGCATCATTGTATTCAGTTCATTGTATTAGGTATAAATATTTTCAAATATGTATCTTTGTGGGCATTTCTTCATTCTTTATACTTATATATAATCACCTGTCTCTTTAATAAGTAGAAAAAAAATTACTGTTTATTTTTGTCTTAGTTGTGGCCATGTCAGATCAAAGAGTACATTATTTATTTAATGAGTTCCAGAACACAACAATATTACTTGGCATATCATAGGTATTTAATAAATATTTTGACCCGAATTACTATAATCCATTTTCTCATAATGCTATTGTTTTAAATATTTATAGCATCTAATATGGTCAAATGCCACTTATAGAATAATCATTCCAATTTTTTCAACTTGTCATATGAGAAGGTTTTTTTTGTCAGTTTCCTGCCTGTTTCATTCTAATCTTCAAACTCTCAAAGACTTTTAAATAATTAGGTTCCTTGCTATGGTAGGGTACTGAAAAAAATCTTAGAAATCCTCCTAGGCTATTTCTAGTAGGATGCATATTAACTGCAATAATAAAGACTTGGGATTTTAGAATGCACTGGAAAATTTTACGGTCACATTAAGTAGCATGGCAAATTATCAGGGTTTCAAATGTGTTTTAGATCCTCATATCTATTAACCATATATCCTTAGTTTATTGATTAGCCCAATATTTCAACCAGATTCATCCATCTCACTAGTTTTCAACTGGGGGATGCTTTGTACCCCAGGGGGTATTTGGCCTGTTTCAGAGACATCTTTGATGGTCCCAGCTGAGGGTGGAGGATGCTACTGTCATTCAGCGGGTAGAAGTCGGGGATGCTGGCCAATATGCTACAAGGGACAGAGCGGCCTCCTACATCAAGGACTCATCCCGCCCACCGTGCAGTGGTGCCAAGGCTGACAAACACTGGCATATTTGCATTATGATATGACTTTCAGACTACATTTTTGTAAGTGTGAGATTTAAGCCCATTTCATGAGTAAATGAAAAACTTAAGAGAAACGTTTTAAATAAATGTATTATACCCCTCAATTTCCATAGTCACACTGAAGGTGCAACTAAGTGCCGGGATTCCTTCTCTAATGCAGCCTTCTTAATTTCTGAAATTCCAGTAATACTTGTGAAAGACTAAAAAATCAGTGTCACTAGCAGATCAGAAGGGCTAGTTTTCTCTATTCCTAAGCAGAAGCTCCTTGAGTATTAACAGGTGTAGGATATGGGCTCAGCTTTTGTGTTATTGTTCAGTCACAGCAAGAACTGATACTGAAGCTGAAACTCCAGTACTTTGGCCACCTGATGCAAAGAACTGACTCACTGGAAAACACCCTGATGCTGGGAAAGAGTAAAGTCAGGAGGAGAAGGGGATGACAGAGGATGAGATGGTTGGATAGCATCACCGACTTAATGGGCATGAGTTTGAGTAAACATCGGGAGTTGGTGATGGACAGGGAAGCCTGGTGTGCTGCAGTCTATGGGGTCTCTAAGAGTCAGACACAACTGAGTGACTGAACTGAACTGAACTGAACTTTGTGCTGTTGCTCAGTCACTAAGTCATGTCTGAGTCTTTTCAGCCCCATGGACTACAGCATACCAGGTTTCCCTGTCCTTTACTAGCTCCCAGAGTTTGCTCAGATTCATATCCATTGAGTTGGTGGTGCTATCTGACCACCTCATCCTCTGCTGCCCTCTTCTCCTCCTGCCTTCAAACTTTTCCAGTAACAAGATCTTTTCCAATGAGTCAGCTCTTCACATCAGGTGGCCAAAGTATTGAAGCTTCAGCTTCAACATCAGTCCTTTCAATGAATATTCAGATTTGATTTCCTTTAGGATTGGCTGGTTTGATCTCCTTGCTGTCCAAGGGACTCCTAAGAGTCTTCTCCAACACCACAATTCAAAGGCATCAATTCATTGGTACTCAGCCTTCTTTATGGCCCAACTCTTAAATCCACACAGCTTTTGTGTAAGCAGGAGTCATTTGAGATTCGCCAAACTAGTATACTGTTTTCCATGGGCCAACTCATGCATTTCTCAAAGCACTGGAAAAAAATATTATTTAGGCATCAGTAAAATTGAGTTCATTTCATAGTTTTTGGTTGTATGAACTTTCTTATGTGTAGATAAAATTCAGTTGCATAGTATCATAATGTATTGTTTATATTGCACTCAGCAGTAAAGAATCTGCACGCAAGGCAGGAGTGCGAGTTCAGTCCCTGCGTCTGGAAGGTCCCCTCGAAGAGGACTTGACAACCATCTCCAGCATTCTTCCTGGGAAAATGCCATGGACAGAGGAGCCTGGTAGGCTACAATCCGTGGGGTCACAAAGACTTGTACGTGACTGAGGTGACTTAGCACAGAGCACAATCATAGTAATAATAGCAATGATAACTCTAGTAATTAAATCCAGGACATTATTCATTTATCAGTCTTTTCTTTATCAGTCATTCATTTATCTGACTGTAAGGTAGACTGCCGTCCATAGGGTCGCAAAAGTGTTGGACACGACTGAGAGCCTGAGCCTGCATGCGTGCACGGCGATCTTCGGCTTTCTTTTGTTTTCATTGCTATATGTATTTCTTTGTGATATGTCCTCGTTGTTTTCCTGATCACCTCTACCATCTGAAAGCATTTCATGGCATTTCTGTGTATGTAATATAATACAGTCTGAAGGGGACTGAAATACTATATGCTTCTACGCCTGGGAAGATGAGAGGTGGAATGAAGAGCCCAATTTCTTTGTCTAGATCATTTTGCTGTAGGTGTTAATTTGCCAAGGTATTTCTCAATTACTGCTCAGACCCCAAGCATGGTACTCTCTAACTGGGTAAGTATGTAGGAAGAGATTTACAGAAAACACATCAGTGGTAAATGTTTACTCAGTGTCTCACGTTTGATCTTTCTGCTGCACTCTTTCTACTAAAGCTGGAATCTATTTTCAGTGACTGCATATGGATGCAGCGCACGTTCGGAGGCCTAACATATGCCATCTGTAAAAGCATTTACTTTAAATTAGTGGAATAAGTAATCAAAAGGGCTTTGTACTTAATGCAAAACTTTTGGTGACTATTAAATGCTCATTAGAGGGTGTTTTTGCTGTATGACTGTCAAAATCAGCAGGACGTTTATGTTAGATTTCCTGAGTGGGTCAAGATTGAATATGATTTTACAACCTAAATAACATAAATGAATGCAGGTTATTTCAGCATCTCCAGATGTTTTTTAAACTCTTTGCCCCTAAACCCAAAACTTAGTGCCATTTCAAATTCCACAATGGCATTTGAGTGAAGATTTTGAGGATTAGATATTTGACATCTTCAGATGAGTGGGCTACTTTTTTTTCATACTTCCACCATTTATAAAAGAAAATGATGCTATCTCTAATGCTATTACTCCAGCCCATCTTTTATGGAAATATATCCTCAGGGAATCAGATAATATTAAATCAGCTTAACTATGTACTTATTACAATAGCTAATTATTTAAAATTTTTAATTATCTTGTGATGGCTTATTTGGTAGATTGTGTATGTGCTACAACTTGATTGAATCTCTGAAAATATGCCCTTATTATCACTTTGCTTTTAATTAAACATTCAATAACTGTCTTGTTTAATCTAGAGAGCTGCATCTATTAATATTATCCTCACTATTATTATTTTTGTGGTGCCAAGCACAAGAATGATACTGTATAACCAGAATAGATGATTAACCCAAATCATGGTCTTCACCCCGAGAAAATTAAATCTCAGATCTATTAGCTAATGTCTCTGGGTGCTCTGATTATGAAAGATGAATTAGAAGACCCCACTTACATCATAGAGAGGGAAAGAAGAAATCCAAGAGTTCATGAGGTCATACCCAACTTGGTTGCAGGCAGAAATGTCCGTGGAGTAGTTTGATGAACACCAGTGGTCAGGTGGAGACAAGCAGAACAAAGTTAAGCTGGAGTTCTAAAAGCCTACCAATTTGTAAGAATAATACACCATCTCCACAATGTCATTTGCTTTGGGAAATGTAGAAAACTGGCAAATTAATCTGCTTCTCTGCTCTACTTTTGAAAATCTTTACCGTGGGGCTCTGATCGTGTTACTCTATGTTGTCCGGAATCAGAGCTGTTTTCTGATCCATAAAGCTTCAGTTGCCCATCAGTTTTGTCTCTGAAGGCTTTATGTACCAGATCGTCTGAGAGAAAGAGGGGGAAATCACCCTGATTTTGTTCCCGTTGGAAAAATCTCTTTTCTCTAGCTCAGTCTAAAATGCCTCTCATTCCAACTGGCTATCTACTTTTCTAATGCAGATTTACAACAGAAAAAAAAAAAAAAAAAAAGCTTCATCTGAACTGGAGTCATTTATAAACAGCTTATGAAGGGCAAAACAGTTTGGGGGTGGGGATGTGGAGTGGCTATAGGAACAGCAGTTGGAAAGCATACTGAAGCTTTTGTGCCTGTACTGGCTGCAGGGATTGATTCTTTCCATGTAATTAACCTAAAGAATGAGAAAATGGCACTAAATCCTGTTTACAATGGGATGAAAAGTATCCTGGGCCTATTAATAACCATCATCTGTTGGAAATGAAATTAGATTCATTAGTCAATTATGTATTAATTATTGATACTTAAAAAAAAAAGTCTGTTCACTAGAAGCTTCATTGTTTAGATATAAAAGCTCAGAAAAGAGAGAGTATTCTTCATCTCAAGCCCCTCATAGTCTATTGGAAAAGATATTTAAGTAAATAAAGTGATAATAAAATCATAGATGTGCTTGAGTGCTCTGATATAGGTGGGAGCAAACTGCTAAAAGGCTTCTGCGGTGGTGGCTCAGCGGTTAAGAATCTGCCTGCAAGTCAGGAGCCACAGGAGACATTGGTTCGATCCCTGGATCAGGAAGATCCCTGGAGGAGTACATGGCCACCTATTCCAGTATTCTTGCCAAGGAATCCCATGGACAGAGGAGCCTGGTGGCTTACAGTCCATAGAGTCGTAAAGAGTAGAGCTCAACTTAAGCAACTTAGCACGTACGCACGAAAGTGCTAAAAAAGGTGCTTCTAAAACAAAATGTAAGAAATACTACAGGAAAAGGCAACAGGTGACCTGATTCTTGCTTTAAGAGAGGGGTAAATCCAGTCCTAAGTCAGGAGATAAAAAGTTGAGGTGCTTTCTTCCTGGCAGAAGCAGGACACATAAAGTCATGGAGGTGCGACCTTTCTGCTTATGGGAGGGCCTCTATATTCAAAAGAAATTGATTAATTTCTAGGCCTTTGTTTTTCTGCATGGTAAACATATTAATCACAGATCAGCCAATGTGCTAAGTTTCTGCCGTATTAATCCCTGAGGCGGTGAGTGTGGCAAAACCAAAATCAAACTATCTCAGACTCACTCTGTGCAACTTGTAACATATCTGAGCAAAACTTTATCAGTTGACTCATATTTAAGTAAAGAAAATAATTCTATAATAAAGAGAGAGAAAATAAGCCGGTGCGTGCTTTTCTTTCCTGATTCTAAAAACAACTTTTATGAAATTGGAAAATAAGCAGAGGGGAGAGAACAAAAATATTTTTAAATTATCAAACAATTATCAATACTTCCATCAAGATGGAATTGTGTCTCAGGGCTCCTTGATTTTAGGAGCTTACTATTGGTACTTTAGTAAGTACTTTAGGAGCTTACTAAATGGTAATAAAAATGAGGTTTTTGAAAGATTTTTAAAACAAAAAAATTAAGAAAACATCTTCAGTAAGGTGAATTCTTTCAATGGAAAATAACAAGGTTTAGAAACTCCCACATCTGTATTTTTGACAGCTGATAGACAACTTAGCATTTTAAGATTCACACTTTCTTAGTTCTGTCCCCCCACAGAGAAAAGAAAATGTTAAAAACTTCAGTCATTATAAAGTAAACTCTGGTGGAAACAAAGATTTTGATTTCTTTCTCTGCATAGGTAACTCTGTCATTTGACAAAGCTTGGAGTTCAGAGAATTATGACATCATGTTTATCTCTTTTGAGTTAGAGATCAAGAAACCATCTCATCTCCAGTGAATCATTTATAGAAATTGCAAATATCTTAATGTAGGGAGAGGATGACTGGGAGCTATGTTAGTAAATATTCCCCTGACTTTTCTCATTGGAAGAAAATAGCCTGAACTGGGTACTGAGGTAGCATTACGTTAAAGCATCCGCCTGCCAATGCAGGAGACACAGGAGACAGGAGTTCGATCCCTGGGTTGGAAGATCCCCTGGAGTAGTAATTGGCAATCTGCTCCAATATTTTTGCATGGGAAATCCCATGCACAGAGGAGCCTGGCGGGCTGCAGTCTATGTGGTCACAAATAGTCAGACACGACTGAGTGACTGAACATACACACACACAACTGCATAGCAGAGAAACTGAGCTGCAGGATCTCACAAATGGAACAGTTTTCAAGATCCCGAGAAGGTGGGGCAGGGTCCTCCAGCATATGAGGTGACTCCGCCGTCCTCCGTCAACCTGACATTTTAATAAACTCTGGGTGCAAGCGTGCGCCCTTTGGCTTCGCATCCTGAGCTAGTAGTCATGCTTCTGGGCCACTGGCCACTCTGGTGCCCCCTAACTCAGCCACAGGGTTCTGTTCCATCATATCCACACTATCCTAAGGCAGCTCGGGGCCCACAGTCCCTGCCTGGTAGACAAAAGACAGCGTAACAGTGATTTTATCGAACTTCAATCCCAGGAAAATTGGCCTTCATTGTCTCTTTATTTCTTCCTACCCTGCAGGTGTGGTCCTAACCTCTTTCGTATGATTAGCTTCTTACATTTTCCTGAGGACTTTTTGCTTCCGCATCATGGCACATCTGAGCATTCAAAAATATTTGAATATGTTGAATATGTGCATCGTTAAAGAGTCTGCCTGCAATGCAGGAGATCCAGGTGTGACTCCTGGGTCAGGAAGGTGCCCTGGAGAAGGAAAGGGCAACCCACTCCAGTATTCTTGCCTGGAGAACCCCATGGACAGAGGAGCCTGACAGGTTGCAGTTCATGGGGGTTGCAAGAATCGGACACGACTTAGCCACTAACCTACCACCACCATGCATGCACTTCCACTTACCGCATCACTCTGCTTGACCCTCCAAATAGTACGTAATTATTTTATATTGTTAAGTTGATCATGTTTCCATTATGGCTTGCAATTGTAATTATCTTTTATTTTTTTGTCTGGTTATTGGCTGTGAAAACAGGTAAATGTCTTTTATTATTGTGATTATGTAACTATTATCCACTTAATACCATTGTGTCATGATTAGTCAACAGAAAAATAATAGAACTCTGTATCACCAAAACTAGGATCAAATAGAAAAACCTGTAATCACTTTTTAAAATCTGGATGCCAACCAGAATTATCTTGGAATTTTTTGAAAAATAGAAATCTCGGGTATTGGTTTTTTTTCTCCAGAACTCCAGATATGTTTCTAATGAGCAGTCACGTTTCAACAACTGGACTAGATGATGGTCTTTTCCTTTTCTCTAGTTTGTTTCACTTTTTCTCTTTCATATTCAGTGCTCCCATTTCATTTAGTTCATGTTCTCCAATTTCTCTATTTCTTCTCTTTTTTTGTGATGTTCTTTTGTAAGCCTTTATCAAGCGTAGTCAAAAAGCTTTTTTATACATGTATATAATATATAGTTTAGAAAACTTTGGAATTTTTGCCTAACTGAAAAAAGTTGTGACATTTTGATTCCACCTGTTTGACTTAGTGTGAATAGAATGCTAGATTTCTAATTTAAAAATAGATGTGCAGCAAGAAACCAAGGTTTACTGTGTAACACAGGGAACAATAGTCAGTATCTTTGTAATAACCTACAATGGAAAATAATTTCAAAAATTCTACATATGTATTTGTATAACTGAATCACCTTGCTGTACACCTGAATCATTGTAAGTCAACTATACTTCAATAAAATATGTATATTAAAAGATTTTTAATGGGCTCCCGTTTATGTACCGACACCTTATGTCCAAGAAGGAAACATACAAAGTTGGTCTCATATCTGGGCAAATGCAGGTGCAGGCAGGTGAATCATGGCCTCACATCGATCACCTGCACATTAGCTTTGACCTAGGCCTCTTGACCTAGATCTCATGTCAGGTCAACAGCCCCCAGGACTGGAGGCAGCAGGCCTATCAAAGGAGGTGTGTGATGAAGGACTCAATTTTTTCATGTCCGTAAAGTACTGGGTCCCATGCTGGTTGCCTTATAGTCAACTTCAAGACTTTTAACAATGCTGCAGGATTTTTTTGTTAATTAGGAAAATTAGGAGAAAAACTAAAACTTACAGAATTTTGTTAAAAATCTCACGTCACACAGCTAGCAAATTGTTGAGAAAGATTTTTTTTCCAGTTATAGGGCATCTCCTGAACCAGAAAGTAAAAAGTGAAATTGAAATGTACTCAGTCATGTCTGAATTTTTGCAACCCCATGGACTGCAGCCCAACAGGCCCCTCTGTCCATGGAATTTCCCAGGCAAGAATGCTGGAGTAGGTAGCCATTCCTTTCTCTAGAGGATCTTCCCAATCCAGGGATCAAACCTGGGTCTCCCACACTGCAGGCAGATTCTTTACTATCTAAGCCACCAGGGAAGCCGAAGCAAATCATAAATCATTTTTACCTCCTCATAAACTATGTTCTCTGCATTTTCTTCTTGTTATCTCAGAAGCCACAATGAGCTTGACACTTCCTCAATTTTTAAGGATTTTTACTTGAGATTATTGACATTAGTGGGTATAATTTATTTTAAATTATTTAACAGAATTTATCAATGTTCAGAAAAATCCCTGTAACTGACAGGACCAATACTTTTCAAAGGACTGTGATTGTACAAAGCCATGCACATGGAAAAGATTCATTCAAAGTCCAAGACAGATCCATGGAATTAATAGGCAAAATGCAAAAAAAAAAGATTATTGATTAAAATTTCAAATGTCTTTTTGCAACTAACTTTAAGACATTACCACTTAATGAGTTTGAGTATAGCATCAAAGAAGAATGTCTACAAATACCTGGAAAGTCTATTATGGAAACATTCCTTTCTTCCAACTTTAGAACTGTGTGAGGCCATATTTCCTAAATATAGTTCACCCAGAAAAACATATTGAAGGAGATTGAAAGCAGAAGCTGATATGAGAACTCAGCTGTCTTCTATTAAGCCAGACACTAAAAAGATTTGCAAAAATGTAAAACAATGCCACTCTTCTAACTGAGTCCTCTGTCTTTTAAAAAGTATAGTTATTCTTTAATATATTATTTAACATGTGATGGGTATATTGTTACTTTAAATGAATCAGTTACTATTTTTAAAATGTACTGGATTTAATTTCTTAGATAGTACATATTGATGGAGGAAGGCCATTAAAGACAAAAGTTCTTTGGAGTCTCCAATCATTTTTGAGAATGTAAAGAGTACTGACATCAAAACACAGAGACCCTCTGTGTGTTCCTAGGTTCCTGGAGCTGCCATAGCAAAACACCATAAACAGGATGGCTTGAACTGGACACATTTATTCTCTCATGGTTCTGGAGGCTACAAGTCCAAACTCCAGGTTGGTAGTATCGTGTTCTCTGTGAAGACTCTGGAAGAATCTGTTCCTTGTCTTTCTCTTAGCCTTTGGTAGTGCCAGCAAACCTTGGCATTCCTTGGCTTCTTACTGTTTAACTTCAACCTCTGGTGTCTTCTCTCTGTGTATCTGTATCCTCACATGATCTTCCCTGTGTGTGTGTTTTTCTTCTTTTCTTCTTATAAGGACCCTAATCATGTTGTTGAATATTGGCCCACCCTACTCCAGTATAGCTGTATCTTAATTTATATCTTATTTATATCACAAAGACTATTTCCAGTAAGGTCACATTCACAGATACCAGGAATTGGGTCTTCGGGTATCTTTTGTGCATGCATGCTGAGTCGCTTCAGCAAAGTCCCACACTTTGACATTCCACCCCTGGTAGGACTCTAGCCTACCAGGCTCCTCTCTCCGTGGGATTCTCCAGGCAAGCACCCTGCTGGACCTTCCATCAGGGGGTCTTCCCCACCCAGGGATAGAGCCTGCATCTCTTCACATCTACCTGCATTGACACTCAGGTTCTTTACTACTAGAGCTACCTGGGACAGGGGGACACAATTCAATCCACAGTAGCCTGTTTTATAGAAAACTGATGTGGCAAGAACTTCCCCCAGATGTTCAAGCTGGTTTTAGAAAAGGCAGAGGAACCAGAGATCAAATTGCCAACATCCCTTGCATCACTGAAAAGCAAGAGAGTTCCAGTAAAACATCTATTTCTGCTTTATTGACTATGCCAAAGCCTTTGACTGTGTGGATCACAATAAACTGTGGAAAATTCTGATAGAGATGGGAATACCAGACCACCTGACCTGCCTCCTGAGAAATCTATATGCAGGTCAGGAAGCAACAGTTAGAACTGGACATGGAACAACAGACTGGTTCCAAATAGGAAAAGGAGTACTTCAGGGCTGTCTATTGTCACCCTGCTTATTTAACTTCTATGCAGAGTACATCATGAGAAACGCTGGGCTGGAAGAAACACAAGCTGGAATCAAGATTGCTGGGAGAAATATCAATAACCTCAGATATGCAGATGACACCACCCTTATGGCAGAAAGTGAAGAGGAGCTAAAGAGCCTCCTGATGAATGTGAAAGTGGAGAGTGAAAAAGTTGGCTTAAAGCTCAACATTCAGAAAACCAAGATCATGGCATCTGGTCCCATCACTTCATGGGAAGTAGATGGGGAAACAGTGGAAGCAGTGTCAAACTTTATTTTGAGGGGCTCCAAAATCACTGCAGATGGTGACTGCGGCCATGAAATTAAAAGACGCTTACTCCTTGGAAGGAAAGTTTTGACCAACCTGGATAACATATTAAAAAGCAGAGACATTACTTTGCCAACCAAGGTCTGTCTAGTCAAGGCCATGGTTTTTCAAGTGGTCATGTATGGATGTGAGAGTTGGACTGTGAAGAGGGCTGAGCACTGAAGAATTGATGCTTTTGAACTGTGGTGTTGGAGAAGACTCCTGAGAGTCCCTTGAACTGCAAGGAGATCCAACCAGTCCATTCTAAATGAGGTCAGTCCTGGGTGTTCATTGGAAGGACTGATGTTGAAGCTGAAACTCCAGTACTTTGGCCACCTCATGCAAAGAGTTGACTCATTGGAAAAGACTCTGATGCTGGGAGGGCTTGGGGGCAGGAGGAGAAGGGGAGGACAGAGGATGAGATGGCTGGACAGCATCACCGACTCGATGGACATGAGTTTGAGTGAACTCCGGGAGTTGGTGATGGACAGGGAGGCCTGGCATGCTGCATTTCGTGGGGTTGCAAAGAGTCAGATATGACTGAGCGACTGAACTGAACTGGACTGAACTGACGTGGCGAGAACATGCATTGCACTATAACTCCTCTCTGTTTGTTGGTATTTGGCTGTATACACCCTGAGCTTACTTTGATTTGCATCTTCTGCTCTGTGCTGTGCTTGGCACCCAGTTGGTAGGTACTCAGTAAGCTATGATTGCTGATCAACTGAATTAATATTACCTTGCAAGGGATCCTGGAGATTATTGCTTCTCTGGGTCACCTAAGACCTCACCTAAGGATGCTTTATTTTAGTTCATCATCTGACTCAGCTCCCTACTCTGTTTCCTCCTGGAGACATAGTGTGATATCTACAGTGACTGTGGGGTTTACCTGACTTAACATATGAAGCCTACCATTTCGTTGCATATGTGTGCTAAGGTGATTCAGTTGCATCTAACTCGTTGCAACTCCATGGACTGTAGCCCTCCAGGCTCCTCTGGGAGGAGGGGATTTCTCAGGCAAGAATACTGGGGTGGGCTGCCATTTCCTTCTCCAGGGGATCTTCCTGACCCAGAGATCAAAACCACGTCTCCTGCTTGATGGGCAGATTCTTTACCATGGGGCCACATGGGAAGCACTGACATTATATACTTAGAATAACTTATCAGTAACTTAAATGGCATCCTAAGACAACAGAGAAGCTGACTTCTGTGCTTATGTTTTAGGAATAATAAAGCAAAACTAACGTTGGCACCTTCTGCAGTGCTTCTTGTCTGTCTACACATTTCAGGAAGATGTTTTTGATTTCACCGTTCAAAATAAGCTTTCAAAGGGCAACACCCAGGTTCTTCAGACTTTTGTTTTAACACTGGTGTCACAACACAGAACACCCGAGCTCCTGTTGTCTAGAGACATCCTCTGGCTGTCTCTAACAGACGTTTTTCTCTGGTGTTCTTAAATCAGATAAAATTCATTGTATGTTTTTCCTCTCTGACAGGGCAAGTTCAGGATCTTTCTGTAAAATGTAATCAATTTTTAAAGGAGATAGGAGCCAGAAAGGAAGAAGAAGCCCTCACCTTTTCCCATCGCAACTACTTGAACCATGGCAGTTTGATTACATGGAAAAGCCTGCTTAGTTTTAATGCTTTAAAACTGGTCTGGAACTAGCTGTTATGTGATGGTTCAGTTGCCTGTTCTTTTTAAGGCTGCCTGAAAAGAGCTCTGCTATAAACTTTCTTATTTATTCTATTTATTGGATGTGCCCATCATATCATACATAGTCTCCAGCTACATTTACAAGGGTAATAAAAAAAGGATACACAGTGCTTTCTTGGCAATTTGATAGAATACCTAGAGTTCAAAGGAAATGCAAGTGTGTGTAGTACAGTTATTGCAGTTTTCTTTAGAAAAAATCTGAATATTTTTATTTAGTGTTTTAAGGATTATTAGATAATAAAATCAGAAAGGAAGGTTATATAATTTTGGCTGACACATTAAAGAAAATAAAACTATGAAAAGCCATTCACATTCTTCTCCAAGGCATGATGTAATAAGGGGACATTTCTTCAGAACCAATACTGTGTTGGAAGCCCTGTTCTTTCAGGCAAAGCAGTACATCCCACGTGAATAAGAGTGTCAAACTATACACTCTTCTTGGATTTCCCATCAGGTTAAAGACTGTGTCACAGTGCTCAGCTGGTCTGCAGTTGCTGAAATGTGAGGCTTATGAGACTTCTGCATAGACTTTAAGCAGGGTGTGAGTTGGGTGGCTACTTTAAGCCACAAACCCATGGAATGATAAACAAATGTATGTGCGTATGTGCAAGTGTGGACGGGCTCGCATGTACGTTGCTAAGTGTTTAATGTGCATCTGAAGAGCTAGACAGTTGAAGGATACAATATCCAGGTTAAAGAACTTAGATTGTGTTCATGCACAGTTATTATTTCCTACATAGATACATGATGCGTAATATGTAAATGATACACATGCTTAATAAATATAGTGTTAAGCGTATGATATCATAATTCACTCAGTGCAGCTCAGAATTTCTAATTCTTTGTTATTTTCATTTTTAATTGCACTAGATACTCACAGCATATACCAGACCTGTCAAGTGAGGATGAGAAAAACCAACAATAATCGATCAAGGATCGATCAAGGCAAGATACATACTTTAAAATCATTTCCAACATAACAAAGCACCCATGCTTTAAATAGCCCAGAAGCATAAATGCACAGAAGTCTGTACATAGATTTATATAATGAATCATTTTTATACACTTATTGGCTCCACTGTTCCTATTGCAAATAAGTAATTTAAAAAATTATGTAACTTCGTGTATATCTTACTTACATATTAATGCTATGCTAGTATCAGCGTGCATGTCTGTGTGCTCAGCTGCTTCAGTTGGGACGGACTCTTTGCAACCATATGGACCATTGTTCTCCAGGCTCCTCAGTCCACGAGATTCTCCAGGCAAGAATACTAGAGTGGGTAACCATCCCCTTCTCCAGGGGATCTTCCTAACCCAGAGATCAAACCCACATCTCCTGAATTACAGGATAATTCTTTCTTTTTTTAATTTGTTTTTAATTTATTTAATTTTAAAATCTTTAATTCTTACATGTGTTCCCAAACATGAACCCCCCTCCCACCTCCCTCCCCATAACATCTCTGTGGGTCATCCCCATGCACCAGCCCCAAGCATGCTGTATCCTGCGTCAGACATAGACTGGCGATTCAATTCTTACATGGTAGTATACATGATAGAATGCCATTCTCCCAAATCATCCCACCCTCTCCCTGAATGAGCCACCAGGGAAACCCTACATCACTATATACTACATTTTTTAAAAGTACATAGCTAACATGTCAGCAACAATGATGAAATAGATTTTGTGCCTAACTGCATAAACCAATAACTATTTAAATATACTCCCCTTGGAAAAATTCCAAAGATATTTCCTTTAAAATTTTGTTTGAGTTTATTGCTGTATGAAATGATTTATTCTGGGTCTTTGAGGATAAAAAAAAAAATTAAATCTTGCCAGCTAAGACTTTATACTCTAGTTGTAGAGATAAGATCAGTGCATAAATAAATATAATAAGAAAAATATTAAATATAGCAATAAAATAAAATAAGATTATATTTTACAGTAAATTCAGAAGAATAAATTATTTCTGAGGATTTAATTATTTTCAGTAAATCATTCTTGACTGGTTAGAATGCATGTGAAATTTTGCTAGGTACTAGAACTTCAAAGATAAATTTGACACAGTCTTGGCCTCAAGGTGGAGAAGATCTTGTTCTAGCTATAATCTGTGCTTAGTCACTCAGTTGTATCTGACTCTTTGCAACCCCATGCACTGTAGCCCGCCAGGCTCCTCTGTCCATGGGATTCTCCAGGTAAGAATACTGAAGCAGGTTGCCATTTCCTTCTCCATAGGATCTTCTCGATCCAGGGATCAAACTCCTGTCTCCTGCACTGGTAGGCAGGTACTTTACCATCTGAGCCACCTAAACTGAGATTGTGAAAAAGGTAACTGTTAAACAGAATTGAAGAGAGAGAGGGGAATGCAGAAATGTGTTGATGGAGAAAAACATGTCCTCCTGTTTTTAGTAAATTACTTTTTAAAAATTTTAGTTATTTTGGCTGCACCCAGTGGCTTGTGGAGCTTCTTGTACCCAGGGACCAGGAGTGGAAACAGTGTCCCCTGAAGTGGAAGTGCAGAGTCTTAAGCACTTAAAACACAAGGGATGTCCTATATTCTCCTGTTCTCGCTTGAGAGTATTATGGAGATGAGCACCGCTAGCACCCATGGTCCTGTAAGGAGCACACCAAACAGGGGTGTTTGATTGTGCAAAGAGTGATGAAAAGGGAAAAGTAGGAAATAAGTTTGCAAAAACCCCAAGACAGACCTCGGTACACCTGTCTAATGCCTAAGGATTTGAACTTGAGTTTGTGTAAAGGAAGAGTGTGACCAGAGAGCTGTAACTAAACAGAGATGCAGTTCAAAGATGTTTGCACTGCAAAGAAACTAGAGATGGTGGTTACTTAGAAGCACCTGGACTTGAGGTGTGTATCACCGGTCTCGAGAAAGGGATTCTATAGACAGAAGGGGCTGATATATGGCATTGTCAGTGGAATTTCAAAAAGTGGATGCAGAAGGTGCTATCAATGCAAGATTAATGCTTGTATAACAAAAGGATGTGGGAACAAGGAAGGGGATATGGTCAAGGTCAATGCCAAGGATTGAACATGGTTGACATGAAGTTGGTGCAATTCATGCATAAATAAAACAACTGGAAGAAATAATTTAGAAGGACTGGCAATGAGTTCAGTATTGAGCAAAGTTTGAAGGGCTGGTGTAAGTCTAGGTGACGATTAGAAATCTGAGGCTGGATCTGAAGACATGGTCAAGGGAGGAATAAAGGTTTGCAAATCATCTGAAGAGAATTGTGATCTGAATCTGCAAGGTTTACTTAGTAAGACTGTCACGAGAGAGATAAGAAAAATGGGAAAACCAAGGGGAGACCTCAGAACAGCCACATGGGATCAGGGAGGTGGCAAGTAAAAAAAAAAAAAAAAAGTGCAAGCAAAGGAGAAGACAGAGAGTCAAGGTTATAAATGGAATTTACACAAAGCAGCATGGGGTCAGCTGACAGTGCATAAAATAATATCTCTGTTGGAACACAACTCATGTTTATTTGGAAATAGCAAACATCTATGCTTTTCCCTTGTTTTTAACAGGTGTACAACGGACGCTCCATCAACAGACGCTCCATTATTCTCAGAGAGTCCTATTTTGAAAATACACTTTGTTTCCTTTGAGCTAAAAAGCTGGCGCCAAAAACCACGTTTGCAGAGAATATGCATTTAACCATTTCATGTTACTGTTTGGATAGTGATACTAATTCCAGAAAATCACTGTCATAAGTGTGCATTTTAGGAAGTTGATCTTAGATAGTGGTAATTAAGTTTGACAGCAGTTGTGCATTCAAGGAGCTTCAACAACTATGGTGCCGTGTATTCAACAACACAGGATACCTGGACACCAAATGCTGCCGCAGTATGAAGAAGGAACCTTTGTTTTGGGCTCAGAGAGTCATTGGAGCCTCAATAACAAAAGGGAAGCTCTGAGTGATAACCGAATAATGTAGACTAGTCTGCCTGGTTTCTCTCTCTCCCGTGTGCCCTGCTAAGTCTAGATCCAGGAAAGGGAACTCACTTGTGTGTGCTCAGTCTCACACATAATAAGCAAAACTGACTTATTTTGAAGTCGCTACATATCATGTATCATTTTATACTGAAATACATCATTTATATTAAACTTTTTTTTTTCACCACAGCACCTATGGACACACACAGAGAGATAGAGAAATATACTCAGGATAGGGTTTTTGTAGATTACAGCCTTTATTTCCATCTCAAATATCATCTATTCCCTCCCTCTGCTTCTTTTTTCCTAGGTTTAGATTTTGGAAAATGACAAAATTTTAGTATCATGACTTAAACATCTAAATACGTTTGTAAACTGCATGCATGCTTGTCCAAATTCCATTTTGTATGTATCTATATACTTACTCATTGGTTTTATATAACACGGACTCATTTACTTTATATAACACAAAATTATTTTCTGAACTATTGCAAATGGAAATATTATTTCACATTCAGAAAAAAATGCAAAGATGTACCTTCTTAGTCTTTGTGTTCTCATAGTTTGAACTGTGACATAGCTGAGCTTCTTAGAAATACTACCTGTTTTTGATAAAATGGAAGCAGCAAAATACTAGCTAACATCTAATTGTGTGGCCACTGTTTTCAGGATCTCAGGTTATTTTTCAAGTCCTTCTTTTTTTTTTTTTTTGTCATTCTCAAGACCTTTCCTGTGAAAATAGGTTACCGTGTTATTCTGAGTATCAATTACAACATCCTTGATTCTCTCCTGATAGCATGGAATTGAATTCCTCCTCCACTGAGCATCAACAATAAAGGATTTTTTCAGCAGCCTAAAGATGGTGTCATTTGAAATGGAAAAAGGAAGCCTCCTCTTTTCGTCCAATTTAGAAAGCTGCTCTCTTTCCCCCCACTTCTCACAGTTTTATAAAGCAAGAGCACTGAAATTGGACCCTGTCTCCTGCCGAGACCAGTGGAACTCAACCATGACTAGCAGCCAAGGAGCAGTTTGTAAATATGGAATCCTAAATTTCAAGATGTCTTTGGTTAGTTGTAGACTTATTTGCTGGAAAGAAAGACAGTGAAAAATCTCTCTCACATAATAGCAAGATTATTCCGGGAAGGCAAGTTAAAAGTGCGAAACAAGAAAAGAGAGGATGTGCCGGGGAAACAAAAGGCTGTTGGTGCATGAGAACTGCTCTTTACCTTTCAGGACTAACACACGTCAGTGCGACACTAATATTCAGAAATAAAGTCATTTCTTACTTTCCCTAATATGTGAATGTGATTTTCTTGTGATCACATGATATTGCTTTAATCTACTCTTATCCTTGCCAACAATGCCTATATATGTTGTGAAATTTATATTTTTTGTTCAGTTGCAAAGGATTCATTAAAAATTAAGTTTTATATTTTAAGCACTTTAGGAAATATTGTTAATTTTACTCATTTAGAATGTATCATATGCTCCAAAAATATTTTTTAGAGTTGCAGGTTATCTGAATTATACAAGGACAGAGTTCATTGACAGTTCTCAGAATTGGGAAGTGGATATTGGAGAACAAGCTTCCCAAAACCAAGCGTGTAGCCACAGTGGCCCAAACCATTCTTCAGAACTGCCCTGGAAGGAAAATCACCATAAATGCAGCTTCCCTGGTGCCTCAGACAGTAAAGCATCTGCCTACAGTGTGAGAGACTGGGGTTCAATCTCTGTGTTGAGAATACCCCCTCAAGAAGGGAATGGCAGCCCACTCCAGGATTCTTGTCTGGGGAATCCCACAGACAGAGGAGCCTGCGGTTGCAAAGAGTTCCATGGGGTTGCAAAGAGTTGGACACAACTAAGCAAACAACATTTTCACTTTCACAGAGCAAACAGAAAACCACTGTCCCTTCCTCTGCCCTCCAGCCACTCTGAATCAGGAAACCAACAAGCACTTATTTCATTACCACTTACAGTACAATGGATATTGTAAGGGGCTTTCTTCCACAAATCACCTTTCATACACATAGACTTAATTGCTAAGATAAAAAGAAAAACTGAACTTTTTTCAAACTCAAAAATTTTAATTGCCCAAAGATAGGGTTAAGCCTCAGACACAAAAACATATTTGCAGCTTATTTAACAAAGACTTGTTCCAAATATATAAAAAAAAAAGCTTCTGTAAATCAACAACTAATAGGAAAACAACAGCTTTTACAAAGGTAAATATAAAATTGCATTATAACCCAATAGTTCCTCCTGGCTTCCCTGCCGGCTTAGTGGGTAAAAGAATCCACCTGCTATGCAGGAGACCCAGGTTTAATCCCTGGTGAAGGAAATGCCAACCCACTCCATTATTCTTGCCTGGGAAATAGGAGCCTGGGGGGCTACGGTCCATGAGATCACAAGAATCAAACAGGAATTAGGGACTAAACCACCACCAGTGCCTCTCAGATATATGCCCCAAAGAACTGAAAACAGGCACACAGAAGTGCATGTACACACACAAGCGCTTGTACACACAGGTTCACAGCAACCTTAGTCACAATTGCCCAAACGTGAGAACAACCCAAATATCTAAAAACACACAAATAGATAAACTGTTGTATCTGTACACAGTAGAATATCACTGACCCATAAAGATAAGTGAAATAGTGATGCATGCTACTATATGTAACAACATTCTGTTAAATGAAAAAGACACAAGAGGTCATGTAGTATATCATGTTATTTCTATAAAATATCCAGAATAGATAGATACACCCATAGAAACAAAATACAGATTGGTGTTTGAGGGGGTTGAAGGAGTGAAAAATTGATTAACGGTAAAGGATTTTGATTTTGATTGACGGAAATGTTTTGAAATTAGAGAGATGTGGTGATGTTATATTGTACTGCAGTCCATTGAATTATTCACTTTAAGATGGCTAGTTTTATGTTATAGGAACTCTACCTCAAAACTTATTTTTAAAATGTTTGGTCAAAGACATACATGTCACCAAAAATATATGCAATGTGGTAGTCAGTGAAAGTGACAATCACTCATTTGTGTCTGACTCTTTGTGACTCCATGGACTGTATAGCCCGCCAGGCTCCTCTGTCCATGGGCTTCTCCAGGAAAGAATACTGGGGTGGGTAGCTACTCCCTTCTCTAGGGGACCTTCCCTACTCAAGGATAGACCCCAGGCCTCCTGCGTTGCAGGCAGATTCTTTACCGTCTGAGCCATGGCACACATGAAAAGACCAACAGTAATAGTTATCAAGGAGATATAAATTAAAATCTCAGTGAGGCACCATTTTACACCCACTGCAGTGTCTGATATTAAGAATAAGAGACTGTAGGAACTTCCCTGGCAGTCCGGTGGTTAAGACTTCACCTTTGTGGGTTTGATCCCTGCTCAGGATGCTAAGGGAGAAGGCAATGGCACCCCACTCCAGTACTCTTGCCTGGAAAATCCCATGGACGGAGGAGACTGGTGGGCTGCAGTCCATGGGGTCGCTAGGAGTCGGACATGACTGAGTGAATTCACTTTCAGTTTCATGCACTGGAGAAGGAAATGGCAACCCACTCCAGTGTTCTTGCCTGGGAAAATCCCAGGGATGGGGGAGCCTGGTGGGCTGCTGTCTCTGGGGTCACACAGAGCTGGACACGACTGAAGTGACTTAGCAGCAGCAGCAGCAGCAGCACGTTAAGATCCCACACGCCTGACAGCCAAAAACTAAAAAGCACAAGAGAAGTAGTATTGTAACAAATTTGATGAAGATTTTTAAAATGGTTCACATCAAAAATAAGTCTAAAAAATGACTGTATACATTAACTATTAGATAAATGTGTTAGGAATGACACTTTCATATTTTACTGGGGAGAATGTGAGATGGTTTGAAGAACTGGTTGGCACTTTCTTATCAAGTTTAGCATACGGCCAATGTGTGACCTTTTAAATTTCAGTTCTAACCAGCTATTCAAAATAAATGTAAACATCGGTCCATAAAGATGTTTAGAAAACTGTTCAGAAAACTGCTGCTGCTGCTGCTGCTGCTAACTTCATGGCAGACTAATTCATAAGAGCCCCTAGCCAGGAAGAATCCAAGCGAACATCAATACAAAAGTGAATTAAAAATACCACCCCCGAGGTAGACCCAAGCAGTAAACTACTAGTCAGCAATTAGAGGAAAAAGCAGAGACATCATTTTGCTGACAAAGATCCATATATAGTCAAAGCGATAGCTTTTCCAGTAGTCATGTATGGATATGAGCGTTGATTCATAAAGAAGGCTGAGCACTGAAGAACTGATGCTTTCAAACTGTGATGCTGGAGAAGACTCTTGAGAGTCCCTTGGACTTCAAGAAGATCAAATTAGTAAATCCTAAAGGAAATCAACCCTGAATTTTCATTGGAAGGGCTGATGCTGAAGCTGAAGCTCTAGTACTTTGGCCACCGGATGCTAAGAGCTGATTCAATGGAAAAGACCCTGATGTGGGGAAAGATTGAAGGCAAAAGGAGAAGGAGGCAGCAGAGGATGAGATGGTTGGATAGCACCACTGACTTAGTGGACATGAATCTGAGCAAATTCTGAGAGATAGTGAAGGGCAGAGGAGCCCTGCGTGCTGTAGTCCAGGGGGTCACAGAGTCAGGCATGACCTGGCGACTGAACACAGATCACAGTTAAAGAAAGCAGACCATTGATCCATGCAACATCACAGATGAATCTCCAAAAGGATATTTTAAGTAAGAGAAAATGAGCACAAAGAGGATTTGTGCAGTGAGGCAGAGCACTGATTCTTTCCGTTTATAGTATGTCTACAAACTCGCACAACTACAGTGGCAGAAATCAAAGAGTTTCCCTGTGGTGGGTTGGAGAGGGCAGGAGAGAATGATCTGATAGACTGTTCAACATCTTCCTTTGCGTTTAGTTGCATAAATATAAATAATCTACAAAATTTATAGGACTGAGCTCTTAGGATTTGTACATTTCAGTTACTTTAATGGATGTTGATATTTTCCCTTTGTTAATCATATGACTTTTTCCGGGCTTTCCTGGTGGCTCAGACAGTAAAGAATCTGCCTGCAATGCAGGAGACCTGGGATTGATGCCTGGAAGATCCTGTGGAGAAGAGAATGGCAATCCACTCCAGTACTCTTGCCTGGAGAATTCCATGGACAGAAGAGCTTGGAGGACTACAATCCATGGGGTAACAAAGAGTTGGACACGACTGAGCGATTATCACATACACACATACACACCCATGACTTTGTCCACACATTTCAACATTGCTTACTTCACGATATTAAATTGCTATAGACAATTATGTCCTGGCTATTTCCCATTTTATAACTCGATTCTGTATATCCAGTTTGAATATACATTTTCCAGGCCTTCTTTTTGAAATTAATGACATACCCATGTCCCACCTCCTTTGGCACACTGATAGTCACGCACCTGCTGATTTTCCATCATCTGACATAATTTCCCAAACTGCCACCTGTGATAGAACGTATTGTACAGCTTCAATTGAAAAACTTTATGAATATTAAAAGCCAACACTACTGTTTCCTGGAATGTGCTTGGCTTCACATTCTACTCGCCGTGCCTAACCCAGGTGTTGATTTAAAATTCGGTGACATGAAACGATTATCTATCATTCTAAATCATCTCATATTCTTTTAATTCTTGATGTATCTAAGACAGAAGCCTGAGAAGCGCTTCCTTCCCCATTGACCATATAGCACATTTGGTCATTAAGTCTCCTGCCTCATCATTTGGAATTTCATTCTAAACAAAGACTCATAAGTGAGCCTTCCAGCAGCTGCCTTGTCAGGTTGGTGAAACGGAAAAAAATAAATCTACTATATTTATTCCAAGCTTTTTCTGTAATGGATCTCATATGTGAGCTTCATTTTATTTTCTGTTTATCAGAAATAAGGCCTATCAAACTCAGGGTAGGCCAGTAATTAGGTACAGATGGTAGGTAATAATAAGAAATTGTTGATGGAAATCTGTCCCTTTAGTGAGCAAAGAGAAATGGCCTTTGACTCTTTCTGAGAAATGATAATACCTGGTGCTTGTTACATGGGTTGACACCTCCACTTCACCAGAAGGAGAGCTAGTATTGATAAGAAATGGCTTTGAATGGGGTGAAACATCTCATTTCATTTTGTCAGTGCAGGTGGGCAGAGATATTAGAGAGAATGATAGATGGTATGTAGACAGAGCAATACTAGATGACAGATAGATAGATAGATGGACGATACATAGATAGATGACAGAGAAAGTGATAGACAGATGATAGACACTTTATTACTATTGCTGTTCAGCTGCTACCTTCTGTCTCACCTTTGCCACCTCATGGACTAAAACACACCAGGGTCCTCTGTCCTCCACTATCTGCCAGAGTTTGCCCATAGTCATGTCCGTTGTTTTGATGATGCTTAAAACTATCAAGAAACTGAAGGTACCTAGTTGGGATGAGTCTTTCATGAATGACAGTCATCTATTTTTTTTTAAACAGGTAACATACCCTTCCTGCTTTTTTTTGTTTGAATCTGCAATTTTTACAAAGATCAAATAAAACCAGGCTCAATTTAATAGTCTTCTGCAGAATCATTTTACCTATTTTTTCTCTTTTTTTTTTTTGGCCACACAACATGCAGGATATTCGTTCCCAGACCAGGGGTAGAACTGGGACCACCTGCAGTGGAAGCAGAGTCTTAACCACGGGACCACCAGGGAAGTCCCTGACACTCATCTTTAAGCAGTTTTTTAAAGTTAACATCATGGAAGCAGATATGCAGCATTGTATAATGCTTTCATTTTCAGTCTTATTTATGTCATTACCGTTAAAATGGTAAGGCATAAAAAACATTGGTTTGAATATTCATTAATTTGTTCATTTAAAAGTATCTAATTAAGAAATTGGCATGTTCCTGACACTGTTTAGGAGAATAAGTTGTGAATGAGACCTCCTGGACTTTACATTCTGCCTAGTGAGTGACGCTTTGCAAATGGTTATCTGGTGTACTCTTAAGTCTCTGTACATGCATGCTAAGTCACTGCAGTCATGTCTGACTCCTTGCAACCCTATAACTATAGCCCGCCAGGCTCCTCTGTCCATGAGATTCTCCAGACGAGAATACCTGGGTGAGTGGTCATGTCCTTTTCCAGGGAATCTTCCCGACCCAGGGATCAAACCCAGTCTCTTATGTCTCCTGCATTGGCAGTCGGGTTCTTTGCCACCAGTGCCACCTGGGAAGTCTCTGAAATGAGATTATATTCATCAAGCGTGTATTTGCTCAACCAGAACTTAGTGAATATTGACTATCTTCCAGTCTAGTGGGAAAGTGAGACAAAAATGAAAAAGTCCACGAGAAGCTTCACTCAGGAAGACTCATACTGATGTTTTCAACCTCCCCACATGTAAATGTGTTTACTGCAAGTCAGTTAATCATCAATATGCTGGATGTGTGTAAGGTGTAAAGTTCAGGTTAGTTGCAGTGGTGGTAGTTCAGCAGTGGAGTGCTGCGGGGGCAGGGGCTCTGGGTGCAGCAGACCTAGGTATGGCATAAGCCCTCTTGGAGGAGGTTGCCATTAACCCCACCATGGAGCCACCAGAACTTACACAGGACTGGGGAAACAGACTCTTGGAGGGCACACTCAGAAGCTTGAGCACACCAGGACCCAGGAGAAAGGAGCAGTGATCCCACAAGAGACTGACCCAGACTTGCCCGTGAGTGTCCGGGAGTCTCTGGTGGAGGCGTGGGTCAGCGGTGGTCTGCTGCAGGGCTGGGAGCACTGACTACAGCAGTGACTGCAAGGGACTTTTTGAAAGAGGTCACCATTATCTTCATCACCTCCACCATAGTTTGGCCTCAGCTAAAAAGCAGGGAGGGAACACAGCCCCACCCATTAACAGAAAATTGGATTAAAGATTTACTGAGCATGGCCCTGACCATCAGAACAAGACTCAGTTTCCCCCTCAGTCAGTCTCTACCATCAGAAAGCTTCCATAAGCCTCTTGTCCTTCTCCATCAGAGGGCAGACAGACTAAAAACCACAATCACAGAAGACTAACCAATCTGATCACATGGACCACAGCCCTGTCTAACTCAATGAAACTATGAGCCATGCCATGTAGGACCACACAAAACGGAAGGGTCATGGTGGAGAGTTCTGGCAAAACATGGTCCACTGGAGAAGGGAATGGCAAACCACTTCAGTATTCTTGCCTTGAGAACCCCATGAACAGTATGAAAAGGCAAAAAGATAGGACACTGAAAGATGAACTCCTGTGATCAGTTCAGTTCAGTTCAGTCGCTCAGTCAAGTCTGACTCTCTGCAACCCCATGAATCGCAGCACGCCAGGCCTCCCTGTCCATCACCAACTCCCGGAGTTCACTCAGACTCATGTCCATCGAGTCTGTGATGCCATCCAGCCATCTCATCCTCTGTCGTCCCCTTCTCCTCCTGCCCCCAATCCCTCCCAGCATCAAAGTCTTTTCCAATGAGTCATCTCTTCACATGAGGTGGCCAAAGTACTGGAGTTTCAGCTTTAGCATCATTCCTTCCAAAGAAATCCCAGGGCTGATCTCCTTCAGAATGGACTGGTTGGATCTCCTTGCAGTCCAAGGGACTCTCAAGAGTCTTCTCCAACACCACAGTTCAAAAGCATCAATTCCTTGGCGCTCAGCCTTCTTCACAGTCCAACTCTCACATCCATACATGACCACAGGAAAAACCATAGCCTTGACTAGATGGACCTTAGTCGGCAAAGTAATATCTCTGCTTTTGAATATACTATCTAGGTTGGTCATAACTTTTCTTCCAAGGAGTAAGCGTCTTTTAATTTCATGGCTGCAATCACCATCTGCAGTGATTTTGGAGCCCCCAAATATAAAGTCTGACACTATTTCCACTGTTTCCCTATCTCTTTCCCATGAAGTCAGTAGCTGCCCAGTATACTAGTGGAGATCAGTGGAGAAATAACTCCAGAAAGAATGAAGAGATGGAGCCAAAGCAAAAACAGCACTCAGTTGTGGAGTGACTGGTGACCAAAGTAAAGTCTGATGCTGTATGGATGAATATTGCATAGGAAACTGGAATGTTAAGTCCACGAATCAAGGCAAATTGGAAGTGGTCAAAGGAGATAGCAAGAGCGGACATTGACATTCTAGGAATCAGCAAACTAAAATGGACTGGAATGGGTGAATTTAACAAAGATGACCATTATGTCTACTACTGTAGGTAAGAATTCCTTAGAAGAAATGGAGTAGCCATCAAAGCCGAGAAAAGAGTCTGAAATGCAGTACTTGGATGCAATATCAAAAACAGCAGAATGATCTCTGTTTATTTCCAAGACAAACCATTCAACATCACAGTAATCCAAGCCTATGCCCTGGCCAGTAACGCTGAAGAAGCTGAAGTTGAGCCACTCTACGAAGACCTATAAGACCTTCTAGAAGTAACACCAAAAAAAGGTGTCCCTTTCATTATAGGGGACTGGAATGCAAAATTAGGAGGTCAAGAAATACCTGGAGTAACAGGCAAATTTGGCCTTGGAGTACAAAATGAAGCAGGGCAAAGGCTAATAGACTTTTGCCAATAGAATGCACTGGTCATAGCAAACACCTTCTTCCAGCAACAGAAGAGAAGACTCTACACATGGACATTACCAGATGATCAAACCCAAATCAGATTGATTATATTCTTTGCAGCCAAAGAGGTAGAAGCACTATGAAGTCAGCAAAAACAAGATGGGGAGGGGACTGTGGCTCAGATCATGAGCTTCCTATTGCCTGATTCAGACTTAAATTGAAGAAAGTAGGGAAAACCACTAGATTCTTCAGGTATGACCTAAATCAAATCCCTTATGATTGTACAGTGGAAGTGACAAATAGGTTCAAGGGATTAGATCTGATAGACAGAGTACCTGAAGAACTACGGACAGAGGTTCGTGACTTTGTACAAGAGCCAGGGAGCAAGACCATCCCCAAGAAAAAGAAATACTAAAAGGCAAAATGTTTGTCTGAGGAGGCCTTACAAACAGCTGTGAAAATAAGAGAAGCAAAAGGCAATGGAGATAAGGAAAGATGTACCCATCTGAATGCAGAGTTCCAAAGAATAGCAAGGAGAGGTAGGAAAGCCTTCCTCAGGGATCCGTGCAAAGAAATAGGGGAAAACAATAGAATGGGAAAGACTAGAGGTCTCTTCAAGAAAATTAGAGATACCAAAGGAACATTCATGCTAAGATTTGCACAATAAAGGACAGAAATGGTATGGACCTAACAGAAGCAGAAGATATTAAGAAGAGGTGGCAAGAATACACAGAAGAACTGTACAAAAAAGATCTTCATGACCAAGATAATCACGATGGTGTGATCACTCACCTAGAGCCAGACATCCAGGAATGTGAAGTCAAGTGGGCCTTAGGAAGCATCACTACAAATAAAGCTAGTGAAGGTGTTGAAATTCCAGTTGAGCTATTTCAAATCCTAAAAGATGATACACTGAAAGTGCTGCCCTCAGTATGCCAGAAAATTTGGAAAATCCATCAGTGGCAACAGGATTGGAAAGGGTCAGTTTTCATTTCAATCCCAAAGAAAGGCAATGCCAAAGAATGCTCAAACTACCGCACAATTGCACTCATCTCACATGCTAGCAAAGTAATGCTCAAAATTCTCCAAGCCAGGTTTCAACAGTACATGACCCATGAACTCCCTGATGTTCAAGCTGGATTTAGAAAAGGCAGAAGAACCAGAGATTAATTGCCAACATCCATTGGATCATCAAAAAACCAAGAGAGTTCCAAAAAAAACATCTATTTCTGCATTATTGACTATGTCAAAGACTTTGACTATGTCAAAGAGTTTGACTGTGTGGATCACCACAAACTGTGGAAAATTCTGAAAGAGATGGGGATACCAGGCCACCTGACCTGCCTCTTGAGAAATCTGTATGCAGGTCAGGAAGCAACAGTTAAAACTAGCATGGAACAACAGACTAGTTCCAAATAGGAAAAGGCCTATGTCAAGGCTGTATATTGTCACACTGCTTTATTTAACTTATATGCAAAGTACATCATGAGAAATGCTGGACTGGATGAATCACAAGCTGGAATCAAGATTTCCAGGAGTAATATCAATAACCTCAGATATGCAGATGACACCACCCTTATGGCAGAAACTGAAGAACTAAAGAGCCTCTTGATGAAAGTAAAAGAGGAGAGTAACAAAGTTGGCTGAAAGCTCAACATTCAGAAAACTAAAATCATGGCATCTGGTCCCATCGCTTCATGGCAAGTAGATGAGGAAACAGTGGAAACAGTGACTGACTATTTTGGGGGGCTCCAAAATCACTGCAGATGGTGACTGCAGATATGAAATTAAAAAAATGCTTGCTTCTTGAAAGAAAAGTTATGATCAATCTAGATAACATATTAAAAAGCAGGAACATTACCTTGCCAACAAAGGTCTGTCTAGTCAAAGTTATGCATTTTCCAGTAGTCATGTATGGATGTGAGAGTTGGACTGTGAAGAAAGCTGAGGGGAGAAGAATGGATGCTTTTGAACTGTGGTGTTGGAGAAGACTCTTGAGAGTCCCTTGGACTGCAAGGAGATCCAACCAGTCCATCCCAAAGATAAATCAGTCCTGAATATTCATTGGAAGGACTGATGCTGAATCTGAAACTCCAATACTTTGGCCACCTGATTCAAAGAACTGCCTCACTGGAAAAGACCTTGATGCTGGGAAAGATTGCAGGTGGGAGGAGAATTGGATGACAGAGAGGATAAGATGGTTGGATGGCGCACCAACTCGATGGACATGAGCTTGAGCAAACTCCATGATTTGGTGAAGGACAGGAAAGCCTGGTGTGCTGCAGTCCATGGAGTCTTAAAGAGTTGGACACTACTGAGTGACTGCACTGAAGTATAATTTCCCATTATCATCATCATGATTGCTAGTATTAAGACTTTTTTCCAAACCTTTGCATCTATCTGTTCATTGTTCTACAATAAAACCAAATGCTTGAAACAACCATGAAATTGATAAAAATTTTTACTACATTTCCTGTGAAATATTTTGGGATAATATTATTAATAATCAATCCAATGGGGGGGGGGAAAAGAGAGTTGAATATCATGATCAGAAAAGCAGATGGCCTCAACACAGTGCAACGTAAAGTTGAATATTATTAAAAATATGTCTTAAGTGTGATCCTTTGAATAGCAGAAAAATGTGTGCAGAAAATATTTATATTTTCATTTGTTAGTCTTTAAAATGTTTATTTAATGTTGGACTAGAGTTGTTTAACAATGCTGTGCTAGTTTTGGGTATACACCAAAGTGATTCCGTGATTCATATACATATGTGTGTGCATGCATGCTAAGTCATTTCGATGTTGTCCAACTCTTTGGGAGCATAGGCACTGTAGCCCACAAGGCTCCTCTGTGCATGGGATTCTCCAGACAAGACTACTGGAGGGTGTGGCCATGCCCTCCTCCAGGGGATCTTCCAGACCCAGGGATCACACCTGTGTCTCTATGTCTCCTGCATCGGCAAATGGGTTCTTTACCTCCAGCGCCAGCTGGGAAGCCCACATATACACTTACATGTACCTGTTCTTTTACAGATTCATGTACACACTGCTATATTCAAAAGAGATAACCAGCAGTGACCTACTGTATAGCACAGAGAATGCTGCTCCATATTCTGCAAAAACCTAAATAGGGTAATGGATTTAAAATAGTCTTTTTAGAGCATTCTTTTTGTGGATTTTTCAAAAACTCAGTCTCTAGAAGATATCAATTTGAATTAATCACTCTAAGAAGATACAGACTTCAAGGTGGGAACCATTCAATCAACACAATATTATTATAATCATTTAGCATTTCATTTTAGAATGATTCAGAATAGATTTTTGTCATCTTGATATTGTTGGTATTTGGGGTGATAGAACTTTATGCTGGGGTGACTGTCCTGTGCATCGCAGGATGTTCAGCAGAAGCCCCGACCTGGACTCAGGAGTCACCAGAAGCAACCCCTTCTGGTGCTAGTCGTGACAACCCAAACTTTTCCACACATCAGGGAATGTCGCTGAAAGCATCTTACCATCACCTGTGGAGAGCCACTGACTATGAAGAAGTGAATGAGAAGAACAGTAGAGGCGTCTATAACATAGAGCAACAAACGTCTCTGATAAATGGTTTATACTTAAGAAACTGACCTGCCAGAAGCTGTGGCTGCATATGACTTGGGATAAAAGAAACATGCTAATTATGTGCACTTAGTATTCTGAAGCCATTTTTGAATACCACCTGAAATATAAGCTGGAATCAAGACTGCAGGGAGAAATATCAATAACCTCAGATATGCAGATGACACCACTCTTATGGCAGAAAGTGAAGAGGAACTAAAAAGCTTCTTGATGAAAGTGAAAGAGAAGAGCGAAAAAGTTGGCTTAAAGCTCAACATTCAGAAAACAAAGATCATGGCATCCGGTCCCATCACTTCATGGCAAATAGATGGGGAAACAGTGGAAACAGTGTCAGACTTTACTTTTTTGGGCTCCAAAATCACTGAAGATGGTGACTGCAGTCATGAAATTAAAAGACGCTTACTCCTTGGAAGAAAAGTTATGACCAACCTAGATAGCATATTCCAAAGGAGACATTACTTTGCTGACTAAGGTCCATCTAGTCAAGGCTATGGTTTTTCCAGTGGTCATGTATGGATGTGCGAGTTGGACTGTGAAGAAGGCTGAGCGCCGAGGAATTGATGCTTTTGAAGTGTGGTGTTGGAGAAGACTCTTGAGAGTCCCTTGGACTGCAAGGAGATCTAACCAATCCATTCTAAAGGAGATCAGCCCTGAATTTCTTTGGAAGGAATGATGCTAAAGCTGAAACTCCAGTACTTTGGCCGCCTCATGCGAAGAGTTGACTCATTGGAAAAGACTGTGATGCTGGGAGGGATTGGGGGCAGGAGGAGAAGGGGACGACAGAGGATGAGATGGCTGGATTGCATCACTGACTTGATGGACGTGAGTCTGAGTGAACTCTGGGAGTTGGTGATGGACAAGGAGGCCTGGCGTGCTGCGATTCATGGGGTCACAAAGAGTCCGACACGACTGAGCGACTGAACTGAACTACACGCACAGGCTAAAATAAGAGCAGGCAGACAAATCTCCAGAAGTAAAATGGTAAATGTATTTTTAAAAGATGAATGTCAAAGCTTTAGTCTCTCCTGTCTGGCTCTTTGCGACCCCATGGACCATAGCCCACCAGGCTCCTCTGTCCATGGAATTCTCAAGGCCAGGATACTGGAGTGGGTGGCCATTCCCTTCTCCAGGGGATCTTTCCGACCCAGGGATCACAACAAGATTTCCTGCATTACAGGTCTTTACCATCAGAGCCACCAGGAAAGCCTAAAAAAAGATGAGTGATTCTATATTTTAGTGAAAATAGTCTTAATCAGGCACTTTATTTCAACACGTGTTTAAATATTGTCCTTCTTAGATTACAAATATAAAGTTATCACATACAGATTTTGCCTATCTCTGTAATCATATTTTGACTTTCTTTTAAAAGATCAAATCCATATATATACTAAATAGGTTATCATCACTTTTCTCAATGATCCAAACAGTAATTATGTCTAAAAACTAACCTTAATGAAACACCTGGTGTCTTTAAGAGCCTGAAACAATTTACATAGGAGTTTTACGCGATTTCAACTCATCAAGTACTGAATTTCCCAGTTGGGGAGATTTATTCATGGCAAACATGACTTTCCCCTAAAATGTTGTGAAGGTGGGCAATGGGGCAGTGTGAACTTCCTACTTACCCTTCTCTTTTTTGGCCTGTGGTTTGGCTCCGCTGCTGCACTCGGCCTTCTCTAGTCGTGGCGAGTGGGAGCTACTCTCTAGTTGCAGTTAGGGGGCTTCCCATTGCATTGCCTTCTTTCGTTGTGGAGCTCAGCCTCTAGGGTGCGTGGGTTTGAGTGCTGGTGGCTCCCCAGCTCTAGAGCGCTGGCTCAGAAGCTGCGGCACATGGGCTCAGCTGCTCCGTGGCATACGGAATTTTCCCAGACCAGGGATGGAACCGCTGTCCCCCATATTGTCAGGCGCCACTGGACCACCAGGGAAGGTCACCACTTGAGTCTGGAAAAATAAGTTAAAATGACAGCTACATCTGTACTATCAATAGGAAAATGCTGAAACACATTCCCAAAATCCAAACTATTTTCTTTGGCTGTTTTGGTTTTTTTTTAGCTTTCCTTTTTGTGAAATGGGAAAGTTCATTCTGAAAATTCACTCCCATCTGAGTTATTGGTAGAGCAGCACCCAGCACCAACCCATTTTGAGAGTACGTTCACCTGCACAGCCTAGAATTGAGTGAGGAACTGAGACTTCTCCCTGGCTTCTCTGACAGCTCAGTGGGTAAAAAATCTGCCTGCCAGTGCAGAAGACACAGGAGATGCCGGTTCGACTCCTGAGTCAGGGAGATCCCCTGGAGGAGGAAATGGCAACCCACTCCAGTGTTCTTGTCTGGGCAATGCCAACGGCAGAAGAGCCTGGTGCGCTCCAGTCCATGGGCTCCCAAAGAGTCAGAGACACCTGGGCAACTAAGCACAGCACCTGTGTGCCACAGAGCCAGGCCCTGCCCCAGGCTGCGCGGTCCTCTTGGTGTAGACTTAGACTCACTCTTCTCTATCTGTCTACACCTGTCTCAGTCCACTTTGAATGCTGACCATGGGCCACCTTGCCACCATTTCAACCACATAATCCCCAAGGGCACTCTTAGGAATCTTAGTAACAAAAGATTCTTGCAGGCTTTAAAGGAGGCAAGGAAGTTTCCCTTGATTGCGTTACTTTGGGAAATACCAGATGATATTAAGAAAAGGAAATTCCTTTCCAGGAAATAGAAAGTGAACTCTATTTCAATGAGTGTAAAACTGACAATTCATGGTACAAAAACACTGATGACTAAAAATATGTAAAAAAAAAGTTCAGACATAACATTTTCCAACATTGTGTAATAAGCATATGGAATGCATTGACCAAAATCGCCATCAAAGAAAACACGCAAATGAGCTTAAGAAGCAGACGTTTCTACATCAGGAAAAGGATTACGGCATACAACCGGCAATCTAGCGAACATAACTCTGATAAAAGTGGACAGACTCTTTGAGACACATGGTACTTTCAGTCCATCCATCTAAAGTATAAATCTGTACTTTTAATTAAAATATGCCTCCAAAATCCAGTGCACATGGCTTAGCATGCTTAGTATTAAGCTGGCCTTGGCCTGGGTCATAATTTACATAGGTGGTTCAAGTTCTTGCCTCATTAATGAAAAACATACTCAGGACACTGGAAGGAAAATTGAGAACAATTTCTATCATGCCAGTTAAGCCCAGGATTAATTTTGCTGTAGAACTTCGTGTTGTGTTAGCCAAAGGAAGTCTGTAGGTGAATAGATTAGAGCTAACGTATGCCTCTAATAATAGTACATGTATTAAGTATCTTAGTAATCCTATTTTATAGTTTTGATCTGATTTCTGCTTAGACCTGGAGACAAAGATTTTCTTTCACTTCCTGAGGAAGGCGAGGAAGTAGTGAATACCAGAATAGATAGAACCATACAAAGGGAAAGTGAAGTCACTCAGTCATGTGCGACTCTCTGCGTACCTGCCAGGCTCCTCCATCCATGGGATTTTCCAGGCAAGAATACTGCAGTGGGTTGCCATGCCCTCCTCCAGGGGATCTTCCAGACCCAAGGATCAAACCTGTGTATCTTATATCTCCCACATTGGCAGGGAAGTTCTTTACCACTAACGCCACCTGGGAAACTATGGAAAGTCCTTGAATGACCTTTGCTTGTGTTGCCGAGGTCACGCCAAGTACTTTGTGTGCGTGTCACCTGATTTCATCCTTATGTAATTCTGAGAGATTATGTTTAATATGACAGCTGTGGGTTGGATTGTGTCCCACCAAATTCACATGTTGAAGTCTTAACCACTGCCCTTCAAAATATGACCTTGTTTGGAAATAGAGTCAATGCTGATGTAACTAGTTATCATGAAGTCACACTACAGGAGGGTGGGGCCCTCATCCCATAGAATCGCTGTCCTCATCAGAAGGTGGGCAAACTTCCCAAGTGGCGCAGTGGCAAAGAACCTGCCTGTCAATGCAGAAGACCCAGGAGGAGCAGGTTCAATCTCTGGGTTGAGAAGATCCCCTGGAGGTGCAAATGGCTACCCATTCCAGTATTCTTGCCTGGAAAGTTCCGTGGACAGAGGAGCCTGGTGGGCTACAGTCCATGGGGTCACAAAGGGTTGGCTGAGCCTGACATGTACATACATCACTGAGAGACAACTGGACACAGAAAAATACACATAGGGAGAACACCATGTCAAAGAGGCAGAGATCGGGGTGATGGGTTTGTAAGCCCAGGGACACACTGATTGCCAGAAAATCGCCAGAAATGTGGAACCACAAGGGAGAGGCATGGAACAGACACGAACTCAGAAGGAAGTAACCTTGCCGGCACCCTAGTCTCAGACTTGTAGCATCTGGGACTGGGAGACAAGAGACATTTGTTGCTCTTGCTGTTTTAAATTTTTTTATTGGAATATAGCTGATTTACAATGTTTGTTAATTTCTGCTGTACAGCAAAGTGAATCAGTTATACATATACACATATCCACAATTTTTCAGATTCTTTTCCCATGTAGGTCATTATGCTATACAGTGGGTCCTTATTAGTTATCTATTATGTGTGTGTGTGTGTGTGTGTATATATATACATAGTATATATATATATATATATATATATATATATATATATACATAGTATATATTATGTATAAACATAATAAAATATAAAACAAATCATTAAATTATATATATATAATTTATATAATACTTTGACCACCTGATGCGAAGAGCTGACTCATTGGAAAAGACCTTGATGCCGGGAAGATTGAGGGCAAGAGAAGAAGTGGGCGACAGAGGATGAGATGGTTGGGTGGCATCACCGACTCAACGGGCATGAGACTAAGCAAACTCCAGGAGATGGTGAAGGATAGGAAGCCTGGTGTGCTGCAGTCCATGGGGTCGCAAACAGACATGACTCAGAAGCTGGACAACCACAACAAAGCCCAAAGGCCAGTCAATCTAGCAGGAGTTCACATTCTTTTCCTCACCGACTCTCTCAATAGGCTTCCTTCCGCCTGACTCTGTCCACTCTCCTCATCCCAGGAATCAGGGATTCGGAGTCACGAGTCTTTCCTCCCAGGCCTGGAAGCTGGCAGAAGCTGGAGAGGGAACCCTGGGGTCAGAGGTGTTCTGGTCAGGGAAGTCTTCCGCTACGTGCCACGTGGAAGCTTGCTCTGAGCAAAATGTCTCTTACTGCACAGGAACTAAGAGCAGGGATTCCCCCTCCCACGGCCCTGCACCCATCTAAACCCCTACTCATCCCTCCAGGCTAGTATTGACCCGTCTTTCACTAAGTCATGCTCCTTTGTCTCCTCTGAACTGCCTGGGGAGCTTAACCTGCACCCTACAAAGTTTCCATTTCACTAGGAACACTGGGAGGGGCAGCGGATAGGCTGTGAGAAATATTACACTTTCTCTATATTGTATACACATAAGAGCGGGTGATGCATAAGATTGCTGTTGTTCAGTCGCTAAGTTGTGCCCAACTCTTTGCAACCCCAGGGACTGTAGCCCACCAGGCACCTCTGTCCCTGGGATTTCCTGGGCAAGAATACTGGAGCTGGTTGACATTTCCCTTTCCAGGGGATCTTCCAGATCCAGGGATCAAATCCACTTCTCATGCATTGGCAGAAGAATTCTTTATTGCTGAGCCACCAGGGAAACCTGATGAATAAGATTAACCCAAGTCTTTTCAATGCCCTTTATCAAAATTGCTCTACAAACACCAGTAAATAGCTCAGCATTGGTAACCAGTCTGAATGATCACCGGTTTTTGCTAACTCCGCCTGTCAAGCTTAAGTAGCTTTTGCTATCCAGCTATTCCCCTGTAAAACCCAGTGGTCAGTCCTCTCCTCTGCATTTATTTCTGCTTTCCTTGTGGTGACATTTGCCCTTCCCTTCAATTTCCTTCTCACCGTACTCCTGTTACTGAAAGTGGGTTCTGGCTGCTTGCTGCTCTAAAACCAACACTGGAGAAACAAGGCTGGTGGAAAGGAAAGTTTGCTTCATTTCTGAGGCTGGCAACCTTGGATGGAGAAGGGATGGGGCAGGACTACTGGCCCAGAGGGGGTGAGTGGCGGTGGAGATGGGCGCCAGGCCGTGGGAGGACCAGCTCCCACTGCCAGGGATCCATGGGCAAGAGCTTTCCAAGGGGCGTTTCAGGGGTACAGGAAGGGGGCTACATGCAGAAACAGCAGAGTCAGCTCTGGCAGTCTTGAAGCTGGTCATCAGTGGTCTGATCAGTGTCATCCTGACTGTTTTCAGCACAATGGGTCTTCAGTACAGGGTTGTTTTGTTCCCATTTCCGTGAGGCCATTTCTCAGAGTTGAGGCAGCTCACGTCATGACTACAGTCTGTAACTTCCTAACCCTGATGGGGGTTTCAGTATCTATAAGACAGGCATAGGATATGGCTCTGAATATCATATACAGATCATGAGGAAGAAATGAAGCTCCTTGATTTTGCTAAATGACTTTTGCTGTTCAGTGGCTCAGGCATGTCCAACTCTTTGCACCCCATGGACTGCAGCACACCAGGCTTCCCTGTCCTTCACCAGCTCCCAGAGCTTGCTCAGACTCATGTCCATTGGGTCAGTGGTGCCATCCAACCCTCTCATCCTCTGTCACCCCCTTCTCCTCTTATGGCTTGGTCTTGTTTGCTTTCCTTTGCTTCTGCATTTTCTCGCTTCTCGGATTAAACTTACTCCCTGTTTAAAGTGTTTCTATAGACAAAAGGCAGGTGAAAGGCATGGGGGTGGTTGTGGGCCCTGGGGGAGGCATAAGTCCCTGATCCTTTCCACTCCTATTATCTGTCTGTAGCCTCTTCCTCTGCTGTCCACCTAATTCCTACTTGGATGAGCTGTTGTTGGAATGCTTTCCCACTACCAGCAACCCTCATTTTCTCACTGCTTTTGTTGTTGTTTGATGTGATTTTTTTTTTTTTTTCTTAGCCCTAGCCTTCTAATCAACCATCCGTGGCCAGGAATTTTTTCTGTTTGAGTAGAGGGGTGCCATTTTTGAATCTCTGGTCTTCCTGATGACTGCTTCTCTGCAATGCTCCCCTTTTCCTTTATTTACTGCTAAGACTAGTTCATACGATGCTAAAAATAAAGATACCGGCATCCTGAATCTGTCTTCAGTGGCAAACAGATCTTTGGAGGAAAAAAAATTTTTTTTTCACAGACATCTGATTGGATGGCCTCACCCACTTGATGTTATGGGGCAAATTGTGTATAGCATATTGCAAGGCTATTGTGCCTACATCATGATGGGGTTGCAGCACTGTTTCCGTGGCAGGTCATGCTGTAACCATCAGATCCATTCCACAGCTTCTGGAAAGACGTGGCCTTGAACTAGAGCAAAGCCAGAGCGTGACCGACACAGGAGCATCCTCAGCGCAGGCGCAGGATGAAAAGAGCTCTGTGTGAGGAGGCGGGGTCGCGCAGAGCCTCTGGTCGGGGGTACAGCTCTGTCTCTGATTGGTCACGTGATCTCTGAGCTCTAGTCTTCTTCACATCTGGAAAATAAAAGAGCTTGCACGAGACAGTTTCTAAAGTCCCTCAACGTGGCTGGAGAAAATCAATTTCAGATTGTCAAAACCTGTTTTTCACATGGTTTTTAAAATCCCGCCAAGAAATAATAGAATAAATATGATAAAGAAGAAAAGCCCCCAACAGATGGCAGATAGTGCAGAGTCACTTAGACATGTTAAGTATTTCTATTTAGCAAAAGTAGGTAAAAAGTCTTATACCAGGAGAAGAAAGGAACTGCTCTCAGCTCTGCTTTCGCTGATAAGGAGAAAAGCCTCCAGAAGGTTTGGGGGATAATGGGACTGTGCTGTGTGAAGCAGAAAAATGATTTCATAAATTGTTAAATGAAACCCTATGGGAAAATGACCACCTAGATGGCTTTTGAATGTGTAAGTTATCTGACGTCAAGGCATTGGTCTGCAGGACGGATTTGATCAGCGGCATGTGTGCCAAGTCCCTTCAGTCATGTCCAACCCTTTGTGACCCCATGGACCATCTCCACCATACTCCTCTGCCCATGGGATTCTCCAGGTAAGAATACTGGAGTTACTAGGCCCTCTTCCAGGGGACCTTCCTGACCCAGGGATTGAACCCACATCTCTTAGGTCTCCTGAGTTGGCAGGCAGGTTCTTTACCACTAGTGCCAACTGGGAAGCCCAATTTGATTAGTATAGGATGCTAAGAGAAACTTTCATCTCTCTTAGAAATCCCACCCAACCATCCCAAGGCCATTTTCACAGGTCACAAAGTCATCATTAGTGTTTAGAAAAGGACCTACTCAGATGAAAATAAAGACAACTAAATTTCTTCTGTTATGACCTTCAGAAGAGTTCTTCCCTCACTTTTGGGTCTCAGAACTCTCTGATACCATTACCATCATTGAGAACTGACTTCACAGATATTTACCTTGTTAGAAATTAAAGCTGAGAAAATTGAAACATGTTTATAAATTAATTAACATAAAATAACAATAAAGCCATATGATATTATCAAAAAATATTTTCATGAAAAAGAACTAAAAAGCAATGAAAAGGTTGGAATTCTATTCCATATTTGTAAATCTCTTTAATGTCAGGCTTAATTAAAAATGAGCTGAATTCTCACATTTATTTTTCATTCTATCTGTAGCAATACATGATTTGATTGAATTATATGATGAATCTTCAGCTTCAAGCAGATTTTTAGTATTTTAGTGGTCATTTCAAATAGTTGGGGAAACTTTTATTTGATTTTACATCAGTGTGTGATGAGTGGTGGCTTTTTAAAGGTTAGTTGCAACTAAAACCATGTTAATAGGTGCTTCATATGACAATGCATTAAAATCCATTGATTTATCTGGCATTTTGGATGAATCTTGTAACCATGCATGTTTTTGTAATTATGCAGTGGCCATTTGGAAAGTATTAGTTCACTCAATTATTTATAACTTTCAAATGTTTACACATTTCATTGTACAATTTAAAATATTCACATTTGTTAATATCACTGCTGAGCAGAAGAGTCTTCAAGTAGACGGTTCTTATCAAGTTCATAATAGTGAGGACAAATGTTCAATATCCTGATTTTTCCTTCTTAGTTCGAAGTTTCTCATGGGTCAACCAGGCTGTAAACTACTTTTAGGGACATAAAATATGTTCATTTTGTTCATGCTTGAGAAAAAGTTTGCAAAAATACCCAAATATAAATAAGCATCATCTGTCTACAATAGGCTGGGGCATGGAAGCATTGGTTTGATATTTGCTAATCAGTGGGTTTAATAGGCTGGCAAGTGAAAGATTCATAGGTGGGTTGATGTTCTCCAAGTTCCAAGAGTGGCTGTTTCCTTTCCTTCCAGGGTGCTTTCTATAATTCATCAGGCTGAAAATTTCCTGTTTTTATAGCTAGACATGCTAAGGTGTTGATTTAACTTTGATTCAGAGGCTACTGTGTCACCTATTGGAATCAGCTGGAGCTCAGAGAGTCAAGCACCTTCTGCCATGGTTGAGTGTGAATGATCAGAAGGAAAATGGGAAGGAGGAAAGGAAAGTGGGAAAGAAGGAGTATAAACTAGGCTGCATCTCTGTGTGCAGATGGGTTGGGAGGTGATGGTTGAGATTCTAGTGCCAGACATTTTTACTCTACATTCTACATTGCATCCAACTTTTGCTTGATTGCCCAAGAGGTAAAACTCTTAGAAGTCTGTGTCTCAGTTTCTTGATGTTAAAGGGGGTGCATACTGGCATCTACTACCTGAGATTGTGTGTTAGCTGCTCAGTTGTGTCCGACTATTTGAGACCCCATGGACTATAGCCCACCAGGCTCCTCTGTCCTTGGAATTTCCCAAGTAAGAACACTGGAGTGGGTTGACATTTCCAGGGGATCTTCATGACCCAGGGATCAAGCCCATCTCTTGTGTCTCTTGACTTGACAGGAAGGTTCTTTACCACTAGCACCACCTGGGAAACCCCATGTTTGACCTCAGTACCCTCTGTTTCTTGAATCACTGAATAAACATCATATGTCAAGAGGTTCTGAGCGTGGAAAGCACTGACTAAACTTTTTAACACTAGTTAATATAACGTCACTTTTCATATTCTTGTACGTCCTTCTTGAGCCCTTTTAACTGCCCATTTCATTGCCAATGTTCTGTTGATTCAAAGAGTAGAAAGCCTCCCAACATCTGTCACACATGCTGTATTTATTCACTTTCCTAGGAATCACCCCCAAGCTCTTGTGTCTTCTCATAAACCCCCGATTCGATTGCTTGAAACTCACTGATTTCTAATTAGCCCAGTTGATATCATTGTTATTTTCTCATTTCATTTCATTTTTCTTAAGATACAATTTTTGGAAGCCCTGATCTTTCATATTTTCAACATTCAAACCCCTATTTGAAAACCACTTTGCTCCCAGAAAAATTTCTGTGTCTGGAAAAAAAGATTCTACCCAACCTAGAATCTAACCTAAATCAAGATACTCCTTTATGTTATGAATAAATATATATGACATTTAGATGGTCATATTCATATGATGTATAACATAAAACAAACCTCTACTTTTGAATTTTTGGAGAAAGCTTGTCAACTTTTCAAAATGAGTCCACGTCCTGAATGTGCATTTCTGGGCCCTCGATATGAGATGTCTAATTCCTGTAGACCAGTGATGAATACAAGATATATGACCTTGAATAAAATAAATTGCCAAGACTTCATCTTTCTATTGCAAGACTGATATTTCAAAATGCTTGAATTTTTTTCCATAGGAATATTGACTCATGAAAGGTTGATGTTTATTAAATGTTTTCATTTTCAGAAAGTTTATTAAATATGGTTTTTATCATCATGATGTAGAAACCACTGAATTTCTTTTTCAGCAAAGTCCACAAATGGAAATGAATAATTGTAATAAAATCCATACACTCAAGTTCTGAATTTGTCTCCTAAAAATAGTTTTGGAGAAAATCTTTATATTGTATTTATTATAAGTAAATATAATTGTTGTCATTTCCCCACTAATGTAGTAGATATTATATCAATATAAGGAAACAATTATCTATCCCTATGTGAGCAATAAGCTGATCTTATTCAGAAAATTGAGTGATTGTAACTCATTCTTTTCCATCTGCTGCATCTGGTTTCTTATATATATGTCTCACATTTTCTCTGACTCAAACCACATAATTTAAAGAATGGATTTCATTTGTAGACATACTTTAGGCTATTCATAAACCTTGTCAAAATACTTCCTAAAAAAATAGTTGAACTTATCGTTAATCAAGTTATGTACAAGAAAACCCACCTCCAGGTAGACTTTTCAGCGTTTATGCATAGTTTTTTAGGTTGTAATTGAGAACTTTGATTTTTGTTATCGAAAGTAAATGAAGATGACAGGCTTGTTCATTTTGTTCTTTCCTAGGACTGACCATCCTTTGGAAGCCTAAGACTGTAGTTTAGGTAGCTAATGTAAATGACAAAGTTTACAAGTCATTTCAAAAGTTGAAGGAATCAACATCAAAAGTGGAGGATTCATAAAATATATACATATATATTTTTTAGCACTGTATCCTAAAGCTATTTGATGGATTTACTTAACAGTTTTAATGGAGATAGTATTTTTTTAATCCACTTTCATCCTAATTAACATTTATTCTGATTCTCTGCTTTAAGTAATCTTTCTACCCTAGTCAGTAGCAAGCTAGCTTCAAGCTGGAGCAAACTCACTGTACAATACTTCAAAAGTTTAATACAATTCAAGGCACTATTCCTTGGCTCCCCTGATAGCTTAACAGTTAGAGAACGTGCCTGCCAAGGCAGGAGACACAAGAGACACAAGCTCGACCCCTGGATGGGGAAGATCCCCTGCAGAAGGAAATGGCAACTCACTGGGGTATTCTTGCCTGGGAAATGCCATGGACAGAAGAGCCTGGCAGGCTACAGCCCATTGGATCACAAAAGAGTTGAACAGGACTTAGCAACTAAACAACAACAACAACTCATTATGATGACTGTACTTTAGTAGTAAAGTATACTCCTAAATGAAGAATCAGTATTGTCCACCTAGTTACCCAAAATGAGTGAAAGAAAAATATATTCCATGTCTATTCCACGTATACTCTATCGCCAGTCTTTCTCAATTCTCTTTCTCTGTCTGAGCAGTTTTTTTTTCTTGTACACTCAGATGGAATCTATGTTTACTCTTGGGACTAAAAGTGGAAACAATCATTCACTGATTTTCAGAAGAAAAATATCAACATGATGTGACCTGTCTGCAACCTATTTCCAGAGACAGGAATCCTGAACTCTTCACTGATGTAAAACAATCTAAACTGATGGCGCACTGTTAGGAAAACATGACAACGTGAAATCAAAGTGAATTAAGGCAGCCCAAGGCTGCAAGCACACCTCACTGCTGGGGAATGCCTGAGCTGATGACTATGGTGTATCAATCGCCTTAGTGCTCCATCCAGGGCAGGCAAGCCCTGGCACCAGCAACCGTTGTGAAGGAGCCCCAGGCTCAGTGCTTGCCCAAAAACAACAGTTTTGTCATGGACCTCTGGAAGCAGATTTGTGGGTTTCCATCTGCTGGCTTGGGTCTCTGTCAAAACAGTATAATGCTTTTGGGGCTTCCCTGGTGGCTCATACTGTAAAGAATCTGCCTGCAATGCCGGACCCCCAGGTTTGATCCCTGCATTGGGAGGATACCCTAGAGAAGGAAATTATTCCCTATCCCAGTATCTTGCCTGGACAGTTCCATGGACAGTGGAGCCTGTTGGGCTGCAGTCCATGTGGTTGCAAAGAGTCAGACATGACTGAGCGACTAACACACACATGATGCTTTTAGTCCTGTGTCATCATAGAGAACTTACCTTCCAGTGTGTTATTAAAGCACTTAGTGAGAATTAAATATGTGTTACTAAAGGGGAAAAGATGTGGGCAGATAAACTTGTAATTTTGAATTAACATACACAAAATTAAAAAAAAAAACAAAGACCTACTTTACAGCATAGGGAGCCATATCAATATCTTGTAATAATCTATAATGGAAAAGAACATTGAAAATAATGCATATATGTACATGTACAGCATTGTTGTAAACCTGAAGTGATATAAATCAACTATATTTAAATAAAAAATAAATTAAAAATTATATTAAAACTTTAAATGTTAATTCAGTTCCATTAAGCACTAAATAAATGAATCCATGCATACACAGGTACATCCATACAAACACACATGTATACATGAAAGTAAAGGTGGGTTTCAAATTATGATAAGAATATACAGTGAGCACGCATTTGATCTGTACAATGATATACACATTGAGAACAGAGTTGATGTGTTTCAGTCAATCTGTCGTGTCGACAGAGGAGGAATGAATGACAGCAAACAGCACTTTGTGCAGGAACTCAGGGGTGGGATGCTGATGATGCAGGGAGGCTGGGTTCCCTCGGCCTCTCATGGAAAGTCAGACTCTGGCACACCGCACCTCTGGTCGGTGGGCGTGACTGCTCCTGTCTCTTGTATTCCTGGTGGCAGGAAACCAGAGCCCTGGGGAAATAGAGCTCCATTCCTGACACTTTTCACATCACTTGCAGTTTACCTCCACCCGTGACTCTGAGGCATGTTTCTGAGTGGCTTCAGTAAAGAGGTTCTCTGGGGCATTCAGGGTCTCACCCAGGTGGTCAGCAAGCTTCTCAGAAGACCAGAATGACTCTGAAGTCACTGGCAATTGATTCGGGAAAAAAAGGAGTTCTGGCCATTTGCTTCCCATTACTGAATTCAGATCATTACATCAGAGATCGGGGTTTTAGATAAACTCCTGTCACCCACTCTGAGATTTTACTCACCTGCAAGATGGTGTTCACCTGATCCAGAGTTCCTCCTACTCAGGTTCTCCCATGGGAGGCAGCCCACAGCTCTTCCCAAAGGTTCCAAGTGGACCATTTTTACCTCCCCATCCTCCTTCTTAAGGAGGCCATGGCAACCCACTCCAATTCTCTTGCCTGGAGAATCCCCATGGACACATGAGCCTGGCAGGATACAGTCCATGGGGCCACAAAGAGTCAGACACGACTGAGCATTCACACACACACACACACACACACACACATTTCTGAGCCCCTCCTTGGGGCTCAGAAAGGTTTCTACCTTTGTGGTGAGTCGCCAAATGATAGAATTGCTGGCAGCCTTCTCTCTCCAGGTGTCCCTTGAATTTTGGGATGTCTGAGCCTTCAGCCCACTCTGTAATGTCATGGCCTGTGGCGAATGAGGCACGCATCCCACACTTCCTTTCATGGGACCTGCTTTATCACAGGCTTTCCTGACTTATGGATCCTGTGAACACCTGGAAATAGCTGACTCACTCTCTGAGCCATCTGGAACTCACAGTGACTCACCGTCACCTCCAGGGGATGTTTGCTCCCATTAACTCAAGGGCAGTGTGGCCCACTGACCACCATGCGGCCCTGTGAATACTGTTCATTCTGATAACTAGCTTACCCTCACCCCTTGGGGATGTCTCCAGTCCTGGGGATGACCCAGCCATGGCCCCTAGCCACTGACCAAGCATTTGGCTGAGGAACCCATGGACAGGATTTAACCAGGTGTCAGGTTCCCACTTGCTTCAAACTGTGGCTCTGGAGAAGACTCTTGAGAGTCCCTTGGATGGCAAGGGGATCCAACCAGTCCATCCTAAAGGAAATCATCCCTGAATATTCACTGGAAGGACTGATGCTGAAGCTGAAGCTCCAGTACTTTGGCCGCCTGATGGGAAGAGCCAACTAAACATTGGAAAAGACCCTGTTGCTGGGAAAGACTGGGGGTGGAAGGAGAAGGGGGCAACAGAGGGATAAGATGGTTGGATGGCATCACCGACTCAGTGGACTTGAATCTGCCCAAACTTTGGGCTACAGTGAAAGACAAGGAAGCCTGGCGTGCTGCAGTCCATGGGGTCACATGACTTAGAGTCTGACATGACTTAGTGACTGAACAACAACAGAAAGGGTTCCCGCATCCTGGCATCCTATAGTGAGCCCAAAAGTCACTGGGACTAGAGGCTCCTGGAGGGGAGCTGCCTCACCCTGCTGCTGTCCGAGAACAATTATAACTGGGCAGCAAACACATACTGATCTCAGGTTCTCTGATCAGGAGACTGCTGGCAATACCAGCTCCCCTGAATCCGAGGGTCCCTTGCTGGGGAATGGAACTTGAACAGGACACCACACCACGCCTGCTGAAAGGGAGCCCAGAACTCGAATTTGTAGAGGTGCCTCGTAGGGGCCGTCCAGTCACGTATGTAGGAAAGACAGTTTAAAGCACCCTTAGAAATATTCTCGTCACTGGATCACCAAAACTGCCAGCTTATCTGTTTCCCAAATTACTTTCTTACCCTCAATCCTATTGCAATTGTACCAGAGGCCAATTACTCCTCTTATTCTAGAGTTCTTATCCTCATTGCCTTCTCGTAGCATTTTCTTTGCATGGAGGAATTTCCTCTTCTGCTGCATCTCTGACTTCTTCCTCTCCAGCAGATTATCCTCGTCATTCCAGAAACAAGATCCAGTATTCCCAGTCTTTAAAAAGTGAAATACAATGAAGGATACCTCTTGTTCTTTTGAAATCCCGGTCCAATTCTGTATGCGTTTCCTCAACAAAGCATCCTGAAATCGCTGCCTCTAGTCATCCCTCTGGTTTCTCTACCACTGAGCACAGACTGGGTCCTTCACATCCACCACTGGTCTTATTGAGGTGTCCAGATATGCCCACGTTCATTGGCCTTTGAGTTTTTCTTCAGTAGTCTCTCAGCAATGTACTCAAAAAGTGACTGCCCCTACCTGCCTGCTCTGATCCGCCACAACACTTCATCCTCTTGTATTTCATTCTACCTCTGAGGCATTTCCCTTTCATTCTTCTCTTCTGTTGCCTCTTAAACCTTTTTAGGTGGCACAGTGGTAAGGAATCTGCCTTCTAGTGCAAGAGATGCAAGCAGTATGGGTTCAATCCCCAGGTCAGGAAGGATCCTCTGGATGAGAAAATGGCAACCCACTCCAGTGTTCTTGCCTAGGAAATCCCGTGGACTGAAGAGCCTGGTGGGCTGCCATCCATGGCATCACCAAAGACTCGGACACAACTTAGGGCCTGAACAGCAGCAACATCATGCCAGGCATTTCTGTATCTTGCCTGGACTATTCACACAGCCTCTTGTCTTCCACTCAGCTCTTACCCCTCCTCTGTGCTCAATGTAATAGCCGAATGAGCTTTGAAAGCCGCATGGAATATACCACGACTCTCTCGCGCTTAAAACTTTTAGCTGGCTTGTCATCAGTCTTAGAAGATTAAAGAAAATTCCCTTCTCTTGCTTCCTGGGTGCTACAAATTTTGACCCTGTTTCATGCCATCCTCTGCTTTGCCTTCTGAGCATGACAGTGACATGAATATTTTTTAAGCAAAATTAGTAGAGAACTGTGTTTCCTAATGCTAGCCAAGTACCAAGGAAGATGGGTTAGACACAGCCTTATGTGTTATTCCTCTGGGGTTACAGCATCACTGGATAGAGACCACTGTGTTCTCATTTGTCTCTTGGCTGAGGAGACAAAGTGGGCTGTGAACAGCGGTGCTATCCACCCTTCGGCCTGCTAGGCGTTCAGATTCCGTTACACGCTTTTGAAGGTTACTACGACTTTTCAGAATTAAGGAGTCAGCCCCATTCTTCAAAGCACCCAGTCACTCCCCACAGAATGGAAACCTCCCCAGACAAAAGACATCTTCCTCTGTCTCACCTTGATCCGCTAATAGACTCAGTCCGGCTCTGTAGGAAATGGGATAGGAAGCTCAAGTCTACCGTGAACAAGTCACCACTGGAGAGTGATTGTTCCTCAGGCTCAGATGTGGATTTAAAGGCAATAAAGCAAAGGATAATGGTTGTTTTTGGACATTTCCTAATATATCAGGTATTATCCTCAGCACTCGGGGTACAGTTCCTACCTTAGGCCTTCAGCACCGTGTCTCACTCATAATGTTCTATCAAGATGAGTTGTTATCATGATAAATAATATGGCCATGTCAGCCCTGTGAAGTCAGGGCTTTATCTCCCACATTTTGGAGAGAGGAAGTGGAGACTTTCAGGGTAAGGGGATCTATTTTTGCTCCTAAGCTTTGCAGTTAGGTGATCCGGCACTTAAACTAAGGTGCACCGATTCTAGAGATGGCAACCCACTCCAGTATTCTTGCCTGGAAAATCCCATGAACAGAGGAACCTGGTGGGCTACAGTCCATGGGGTCACAAAGATTCAGACACAGCTGAGCAACTGAGCACACCGATTCTTGACTTCTAGCTGTGGTCTCACCAGGATGATCTTAATTGGAACTCTCCACATCTTTTCACCTTGCAAAGATGATTACCTAATGCACGGTACCACCATTTATCTCCCTGTGTATGTGAACTTCCCTCTCACCCCCAAGACACTCCTACCAGCTCTGGAAGCTTAGAGATGCTGGCTGACTCCAGCTTGGTCCTTGTCACTAGCGCAGAGCCAGATGCTTGGTGTGTTCAATAGCCTTTGATCAAGAAAGGAGTGAAAATGCTGGCACCCGGCCTGCAGCTCACTCGAGACCAGAGCTGTGTTAGCGTCTCACAGCACCTTCCTGGAAAACAGAGGCAACTGCTTGCCTTTCATTTTCAATAATTCCTCTAATAATTGTTATGCTAAGTCACAGCACACTCACTATGTATCAGAAATCATTCTAAGCGGTTATATATTAATTCAGTGTCTACATAGTCTTCTAGGGGCAGCAACTGTTATCCTCCTCATTTTACATCTGCAGAAGCTGAGACAGAGACCCATGAAGTGACTATCCTAGGCGAGAAGGAAAAACAGGGGAGACCAGCCTCAGAGCCAGGTAACCAGGTTCAGACTGACTCTTGCCCTTCCTGTGAAGGTGAAAGAGTCTTGTAAATGAAAGAAAACTATATTCCCAGAAATGAGACCACAACTGGAGTCCCTTTGGTTAGAAATGACAGCTAATATCACAAGAATTTAATAGTCGTTAAAGCTGAGAAAGGGGTGTGTATCACCCTCAGGGGTGCCTGAGCAGGCGGATCTCCCACCTGGCAGAAATGAAGTCTCTGTGAACTCAGATGCCGTTAGTCTCCTCGCCTGGGTGCTCACCATTTCCGAGGAACACAAGATTGATTAGATTAGATGAACATTAGATTTCCAAGCTTGATGTGGAAGTCTTGAACATGTAGCCACACACTCCATGTTGCTTTCTCACACAGGGATCGAGAGATAGACTCAAGATAAAAGATAGTGAAGGAGGACATTTTTGCTGGGGATGCATTTTCATGGTGCCCAGCAGAGAAGGAACACACAGCGCGTGGACATTTCTTACCCATTCTCCTCCCAAATGACCTTAGATTTAGAAAACAGCTATGCCAGAACTAAAAATAGATACTCTACAGATATTCCTCCATCAACAGGAATGTTTACCATATAGTGTGCATGTGTTAGTTGCTCAGTCGTGTCTGACTCTCAGGGACCCCATGGACTGTAGCCCGCCAGGCTTGTCTGTCCATCGAATTTCCCAGGCAAGAATACTAGAGTGGGTTGTCACTCCCTTCTCTAGGGGATCTTCCTGACCCAGGGATTGGACCTGGGTCTCCTGTATTGCAGGCAGATTCTTTAGCATCTGAGCCACCAGGGAAACCCTTACCATATGATACATTACTAAAAATAATGTATTAGCAATAAGAACTCTTAAATTGTGTTTTTATTCATAGTAAAATGCATATTAATTCAATAAGCACTGCTAAACATCTTTTTTTTTTCCCAAAGCTACGCCTAAAGATTAAAGAGAAAGGAAGAAAATGTTCTACATAAAGAAATCCTCTGTGAATATGATGTATTCATAGTTTTGGCAATTATAGATAGAACCTCTGGAATACACCTACACAGCAGATGTTATACAATGTTTTGTTTTTTGCAAGCATAACTGAGGCTGCCAATAGAAGTACATCATTAGATAGAAAATGGAAAAAAATGATAACATCCTCCTTAACTTAAATAACAGTATGTTTACAATTTTTTAAATATTTACTTTTATAGAGCTAATTTTTTATGACTTTTAGAGGCTGTGTTCTCTTTCCTGCTCTAGATTTTTTTCTTCCTTCCATTTATGGGTTTGTCATCCTGGGGCCTGAATTACTAAAATAATGGAAGGTATATGGAGAGATCTTAGTGATGTAGTTCAATAAAGCATATGACAAAGTTAGTCCAACACTAATGTTATTTTTGCAAAGCTGTTGCTGTTTGTAAAAGGATTCTTGTTCAGGTAGACATAAATAAATGTGATAAATATAATCAGCAATAGTTTTATAGCTGGAGGTCAGTATTTGCAGGTTGAGAATGGAGTGAAGAGAAGGAGAAAAGTAGAAAGAGAACATTCATCTTCTGTTCCTTACAAACAAGTGTGTCGGGTTTCTTTCCTTCTCATCTCTTACCTCCGTATCCACACCCAGGGGTACGACACTGGGATCCGAAGCTGACTTCATTTCAGTCAAGGTACCATCTTTCTGAGTGGTTGAGATTCGTCTGCTTAACTCTGCTGAGGGTGGGAGGGGGAGCAGACGGCAGGGGAGGAAGAAGAAGAAGTTGCATGTTTTGGCAAAAATCAGGTGGAGACAAATATAAAAATGCACAACGATCTTGCCCCTCAAATGACGAAAGATCCAAAAACTGATTAGGCCAACAGGAAGGTATGAGCATTATATAAATTAAATTTTACTCTCACATATATTCTATATTGATCATTATATTATGTATATTATATATAATTATATGAGGTCATCTTTTATAAATTGTATTATGATTATATGTGATGAATTGTAAGCCATTATATTGATATACTTACATGATTAATTATCTACTTAATCATTTATCATGAGTTATCAAAGTAGAGTCATGTATCATGATTTATCCATGTAGCTATCAACTGACTTTTCATACCATCATTTACAGTAAAGAATTTAAAGCAAACTCTGTACTCACATCCTAGGTACTAGTGAGTTTGTTATCCATGTATTCTTTCTTTGAGTCAACTGCACTCTGCCCTCTATAGCACATCTTTTTAACTTTCTTTGAAGTTACATGAGGAACAGTCCCTTTGGGGATCCAAATATGAGGGTACTCTGAGCTTCCCCGGTGGCTCAGTGTTAAAGAATCTACCTGCCAATGCAAGAGACTAGAGTCTGCTTGCTGGGTCCCAAAAGATCCCCTGGAGAAGGAAATGTCAAGCCACTGCAGTATTCTTGCCTGGGGAATCCCATGGACAGGAGAGCCTGGTGGGCTACAGTTCATGGGATGGCTAAGAGTGGAACATGACTTAAGGACTAAGCAACAACAACGATATGACACTATTACGGAAGATTTTATATCAAGCCACAAGTGCAGATTTACACAGCATTAAGACTGTTGTCATTTTATTTTGTTCTATAAGTGTAAGTTCAAATGCTCCACAATGTGAGTAAAATTGTCTACTGTCTTGCTTTTCTACATACATTAAAATTCTTATTTATAATGATATCCAACACTTGAAACAATGAGCTCATCCCCAAGGGGAAAAAAATCATAAATGTGTATTTGATTTCATTGTCCCTTTTTTTCCCTGTAACTTTGGGTGACCTCTGTAAGCATTCTGAGCTGGCGTTGATTGAGGTTCTTCAGGGCATATGTCTTCCCTCAAACAGTATTTTGTGGTTCAAAATAAAATGACTGAAGTAGTAACATGAGACACTCGGCTAGGGTCATATACTAGGCGACTTTCTTTATTGAGGGATAATTTAGACAAATGTCACTTTGGGTTTATTCACATATGAAAAGGTTTTCCGCACCATCCCACCTATAATTCAACCAGCAGAGGACTGCAGTCCTGTGCTTTGTGCTGTCTTATGTTGTGCTCAGCTGCCTTTGACTCTGTGCAACCCTATGGACTGTAACCCGCCAGGCTCCTCTGTCTGTGGGATTCTCCAGGCAAGAAAACTGGAGTGGGTGGCCATTTCCTCCTCCAGGGCATCTTCCCAACCCAAGGATTGAACCCACTTCTCCTAATTTCCTACATTAGCAAGCGAAATCTTTATCTTTGCGCTACCTCAGTTCAGTTCAGTTCAGTTCAGTCGCTCAGTCGTGTCTGACTCTTTGTGACCCCATGAATCGCAGCACGCCAGGCCTCCCTGTCCATCACCAACTCCCGGAGTTCACTCAGACTCACGTCCATCGAGTCCATGATGCCATCCAGCCATCTCATCCTCGGTCGTCCCCTTCTCCTCCTGTCCCCAATCCCTCCCAGCATCACAGTCTTTTCCAATGAGTCAACTCTTCGCATGAGGCGGCCAAAGTACTGGAGTTTCAGCTTTAGCATCATTCCTTCCAAATAAATCCCAGGGCAGATCTCCTTCAGAATGGACTGGTTGGATCTCCTTGCAATCCAAGGGACTCTCAAGAGTCTTCTCCAACACCACAGTTCAAAAGCATCAATTCCTCAGTGCTCAGCTTTCTTCACAGTCCAACTCTCACATCCATACATGACTACTGGAAAAACCATAGCCTTGACTAGATGGACCTTAGTCGGCAAAGTAATGTCTCTGCTTTTGAATATGCTATCTAGGTTGGTCATAACTTTTCTTCCAAGGAGTAAGCGTCTTATAATTTCATGGCTGCAGTCACCATCTGCAGGGATTTTGGAGCCCCCCAAAATAAAGTCTGACACTGTTTCCACTGTTTCCCCATCTATTTGCCATGAAGTGATAGGACTGGATGCCATGATCTTCGTTTTCTGAATGTTGAGCTTTAAGCCAACTTTTTCACTCTCCACTTTCACTTTCATCAAGAGGCTTTTTAGCTCCTCTTCACTTTCTGCCATAAGGGTGGTGTCATCTGCATATATGAGGTTATTGATATTTCTCCTGGAAATCTTGATTCCAGCTTGTGTTTCTTCCAGTCCAGCGTTTCTCATGATGTACTCTGCATAGAAGTTAACTAAGTAGGATGACAATATACAGCCTTGACATACTCCTTTTCCTATTTGGAACCAGTCTGTTGTTCCATGTCCAGTTCTAACTGTTGCTTCCTGAGCTGCATACAGATTCCTCAAGAGACAGGTCAGGGGGTCTGGTATTCCCATCTCTTTCAGAATTTTCTACAGTTTATTGAGTTACCTTAGGAGCCCTTATTGGTTGGCATTCTTCCTGCTGTGAATTAGTTTAGATAGCTATCCTCCCAATCATCTGTCCATTAGCATTGAAGGGCACCTCCTCTTGCCAGGGCTGTGTCAATACTTGGGATTCAGGGGAGACCAAGCAGATGCCTTCTTTGCATCAATCAACCCTGGAGCCCAGCAGGAAAAACAGGCACTGAATACATCACCATTATTTAAATAAATACCCATGGGAGGAAAAGTGGAGAGGAAATGTAGAGATCTCAGAGAGATCTAACCTGGGGACGCTGGACCACCATCTGCATCCTGACTCAGGCCTGGCCTCACTTCAAAACCCTAGAACCTCTTCCACATGTGACCAGGAACAAGCTACTAGGCACTTCAGCTCCTCAACTTCCTCTTCTGTAAAATGATGACATAAAAATGATCACGTATGTTTGAAGATTAATTGATTGTATGATAAATAAACATATAGCTATTCAAATGTATATCCATTTAATTTTAAATGCTCATTTACTGTTAAATGCATGTATTGTGTTGGCCAAAACATTCATTCGGGTTTTCTGTAAGATGTTACTGAAAAACCCAAACAAACTGGTTTTGGCCAGCTCAATATATGCGTTAGTACGTACACACATCTTCCCTGGTGTTTCAGATGGTAAAGAATCTGCTTGCAGTGCAGGAGACATGAGTTGGATCCCTAGGTTGGAAAGAGCCGCTGGAGAAGGGAATGGCAACCTGCTCCAGTATTCTTACCTGGAGAATCCCAAGAACAAAAGAGCCTGGGAGGGTACAGTACATGGGGTTGCAAAGAGTCAGACGTGATTGAGCAACTAACACTCACTGACTCATGTACACACAAAATATATGTACATATGACTTTATTAAGCATCTATTTTCGAGAATGAACCCGGATATGTTGTAAGTTCCCATGGTATAACATGTCATTATTTAGCTCCAAAGAAGACACATTCAAGTAAAAATAAAAATCATGAGTAAAATTTATTCTTGTAGGGTGTGAGAGCAAAGAGAATTGGATTGGATTCACCAAAAGTAGAGACAGAAGCTCACATCCAGGCTCTGAGTTAGGGAATAATTAGATCGGAAGACAGCAAAGAAGTCCAGAGGACTCAAGTCAAGGGACCAAGGCGGAGGGTAGTTCGATGAGTCTTTCGGAGGCAGATAGTTTTGTTCCTGCAGAAATAGGAGCACCTAGTTAACAAAGAGGAGGATATAATGGTGAGACTTTAAGGGAATGCAGGAGGAAAATGGGGCAGGACCAGGTTCAGTTCAGTTCAGTTGCTCAGTTGTGTCCGACTTTTTGCGACCCCATGAATCACAGCATGGCAGGCCTCCCTGCCCATCACCATCTCCCGGAGTTCATTCAGACTCACATCCATTGAGTCCGTGATGCCATCCAGCCATCTCATCCTCTGTCGTTCCCTTCTCCTCCTGCCCCCAATCCCTCCCAGCATCAGAGTCTTTTCCAATGAGTCAACTCTTTGCATGAGGTGGCCAAAGTACTGGAACTTCAGCTTTAGCATCATTCCTTCCAAATAAATCCCAGGGTTGATTTCCTTCAGAATGGACTGGTTGGATCTCCTTGCAGTCCAAGGGACTCTCAAGAGTCTTCTCCAACACCACATTTCAAAAGCATCAATTCCTCGGTACTCAGCCTTCTTCACAGTCCAACTCTCACATCCATACATAACCACAGGAAAAACCATAGCCTTGACTAGATGGACCTTAATTGGCAAAGTAATGTCTCTGCTCTTGAATATACTATCTAGGTTGGTCATAATTTTTCTTCCAAGGAGTAAGCGTCTTTTAATTTCATGGCTGCAATCACCATCTGCAGTGATTTTGGAGCCCCCCAAAATAAAGTCTGACACTGTTTTTACTGTTTTCCCTTCTATTTCCCATGAAGTGATGGGACCAGATGCCAGGACCACTTTAGCAGAAGAGAAAGGGCTTTCGAGGCTGCTAACTTTCTCTGAGAGAAGGAAGGCGTCAACGCTCTTGTACTGTTACTCAGGAGGTGGACATACGCGATCATTCATTCTGGGTTGGCCACACTGTGATCATCCCCTTGAGTTTTCGTTCTCTGCTTTCACTGAGTAAAGCAAGATTGCTGGTCCTTCGGGAAGCCACTAAGGGGAATTCCTTTCCCTGACAGCCTTACTGGCCCCCAGGGAGGAAGCATAAACTTGAGTGAGCTCGCACCCTTTCCAGGGAAGACCTGAGCTGCCTGCTGACCTCAAGCCCTGCCTCTGGGTGTGTAGGTCTCAGAGGAGAACCTGGGTGGCTCAACGCGGTCTCCACCACGGTGTACACAGCTGCCTTCCTGAGGCGATGTGTGAGTAGAACTCCAAATAAAGGAAGAAAACAAGAGTCTAGGAAAAGAATTTTCCAAGCAGAGAACTGAACAACTGTGAAAGGGCTGAGGAAGGAAGGAAGCTGTCTACGCAGAGGTCTTCACAGGAGAGCTTGTGGCTGAAGGACTGTGAGCAGCTGCAGGGGTGCGGTAGGCCATCTAAGAGGGAGGGGGCACTGAGATCATTAAGAAACTATTATTTCACCTGGTATTATACTATGTTGTTGGATGTGTTGTTATTGGGATGTCTGTCTATTATCTCTTACCCCAACCAACTCAAATTGGCTGTAAGGAAGTGAAGGGTAAGGAACCTTCATATGTGCAACAGGGGGGCTAACTGAAACATAGGTGTGAGCTAGTATTGTATTTTACCAAGTTAGCTCTTAAAATTCCTAAGGTTACATTTTTAAGTTAGGCCCTTCAAAATCAATATTTATATTCAAAAATATTGTTGTTGTTCAGTTGCAAAGTCATGTCCAACTCTGCAACACCATGGACTGTAGCATGCCAGACTGCCCTGTCCTTCACTATCTCACGGAGTTTGCGCAAATCCATGTCTACTGAGTCCGTGATGCTATCTAACCATGTTATCCTCTGCCACCCCTCCTCCTTTTGCAATCAAAAATATGTGTGATGGTTAAAAAAAAAAAAGACTATTGTTTTTTACAATCTGATGATTTTCTTAAAACTTGTTAGTAAAATATCATGAGGGTACTTAAGCAAGGAGAATTGGTTAAAGCTCCAAGAGCTACAGAGAATTAGTGAGATGGCTAAAAATTTGTGAATTTTGTTCATTAGAAGTCAATTTCAGATCTAATTTTTTTTATAATGTCTTGATAATTTCCTATCTAACTCTTTTGCTAAATTTTATTTCAAATCTATGCTGTGATTACCAAATTAAAACAAAAATGATTTTCACGGAGCTGAAAGACAGTAAATGCTAGCTGAAAAGTTAGCAAAACTTTTAAAATAAATGATTTAGTTAATCTGTAGGCCAGCAGAGCTACTGCACAATACTACAAACAACAAAATTCATATAACTTCAATTACATTCTACAAACATTACTGATAGAAAATGAGACAGAGCAGAGATTTATGAGCAGGTTCTTTGTGTTCAGGGGTTTGGATGTGATGAGGGATCAACATATGTGTAAATATTGATACAAATTACTGGCTAGTAAGTGTTATATTAGATGTGTGACAGTGTGGTATATACAGTCATCTGAGAAAACTGGGATAAACTTGTAACATAGAGGGTGTTAAGACTGCATTAAAAATCGAGGTTTATTAGATAAATCTGACCTAGGAAAGCTATAATTTTATATTCAGGAAAATAGAGAATTTTGAACGCATGACCTACACCATTTGTAGACAACAGGAAAAGATAATTAAATAAAATTAGCAGCTACACCAATCGTGAGGTTGTGGGTAAGTCGTTTGGTAAGACAAATGATTTGGCGTCAACACAGTCTAAGACTCAATGATTTTTAAAAAGAAGAGGAAATAAAATAACTCGGGTTGTCAGAAGTTTTTCTTTTTTCTATGATGTAAAGAGATAGCCACAACATACAGCCGTCTGCCAAAGTATTAGAACAGAAGCTCCCCTGAAATGGGTTTTATTCAGAGCTGCATTTCTTAAAAATGTTGCTGTAATTCAGGCTATCTTGATGCAAGAGACAGCTGGAATTGATAATCGCATTTCTCAAGGCTGTCATTAGTTCTGCAACATTAGCTGGAAATTAGTATGGAGGAGAATATAAAGTTCATACAGATTTTTGGTTCAGTTCCTTCAGCACATAAAAGATGAAATGACATATTTTAATAAGTTATTCGAACTTGTTTTCTTCAGAGTAGTCTTGAGTTTCAAAAATATGTTATTAGAAATTCTTCTTTACTAAGTGTATAGAAATTAATTTATTATAGTCATGTTGCAATCTAATTACAAAAAATATTACTTCCAAAAATATAGAATGCTATTACTTAAAATATATATATTTCCATTGAATTATTTATGTAAAAATCTTTAAAGGGAGATTTATATATGTTGGTAAAACATATATTAGTATAATGCATAGTATATGCAGTAAATAAGATAAATTTTGTTGATTAAGATAAAAATAGCAGTCTTGGTCTCCAGACAGTCAATTCTATGTCCTTCATTGGATCCAATATGGTTACTATTTGCTGTTGCTCTTATTTAGTTACAAAGTTTTTATGAGTTTTTGTGACCCATGTAGTGTAGCCAGCCAGGTTCCTCTGTCCATGTGATTTCCCAAGCAAGAATACTGGAGTGGGTTGCCATTTCTTTCTCCAGGAAATCTTCTTGACCCAGGGATCAAATCCACCTTTCCTGCACTGACAGATTCTTCACCCCTGGCACCGCCAGGGAAGCCCATGGTTACTATTTGTGCTGTGCTTAGTCACTCAGTCATGTCTGACTCTCTGAGGTCCCATGGACTGCAGCCCGCCAGGCTCCTCTGTCCATGGAATTCTCCAGGCAAGAATACTGGAGTGGGTTGCCATGCCCTCCTCCAGGGGATATTCCCGACCCAGGGATGGAACCCAGGTCTCCCACACTGTAGGAGGATTCTTTACCATCTGAACCACCAGGGTAGCCCACTGTTTACTGCAGATCAAGTCTATTAGAAGGCAACCTCATTCCTTCAAGGCCAACTGTGCAGACTCAACATACTAAAGGCATATCATCAGGCCAAATTATCTACAGATACTAAAGAATCTAAAGAAAGAATATTTGCTTCAGTGATGTAATTACATCTATCTTTTGGTGGACAGGAAGCATTCCATTAATAACAAAAGTGAGAACTATATACAAATTTTTTTTTTATTTATGTTCTATTGTAGACAGCAAATTATGAAAGACAAGATCTTATATGAACTTTACTGAAAATGCAAAAATGACATTTAATTAACCATGGATATAAAATAACACTAATAATATAGCTGTGATATTTTCAATTTATGTAATCATTAATGTGACTTCCCTGGTGGCTCAGTGGTAAAGAATCCACCTGCTAATGCAGGAGATGTGGGTTCAGTTCCTGGGTCAGGAAGCTCCCCTGGAGAAGGGAGCTACTCCAGTATTCTTGCCTAGGAAATGCCATGAACAGAGAAGCTTGGCAAATTGCAGTCCATGGGGTCTCAAAAAAGTCAGGCATGACTTAGCAATTAAACAACAGCAGCATAATCATTAATCATAAAATATACTTAATTATATTTAATTGTATTTTAGTAAATAAGACAATATCTTTCTGACTTCAGGGAGAAATTTCCTTAATAGACACAAAATGTGCCAATCAAAAGAATGAGTTGATATTCTAGACCACCTTTGAATCAGAACTTCTTTCAATAAAGTACATTTTAAAAAATGAAAAGATGAATCAGAATTCAGAAGAAGGTATTTGCAATATATACAACTGACAAGCATTAGAATCCTAAATATATTCTTTATTAAGATAGATATAGTTATTCAGCACATATCTTGTCAAAAAAATGAGCAGACACTTCATCAAAGAGAAAGCATATAGGTTCAACTTCATTACTAATTACTGAAATGCACATTACAACCCAAATATGATACAATTTTATATTTTAAAATATGAAAAGAACAAGAGTCTAACACCATGAAGTGTTGGATAGCATGTGGATAACGGGAACTCTTATGCATTATCTTAGGATGATCAATTGTTGAATTCACTTTGGAAAACAATTTAGCATTTATGTCAAACAATTCGGCAATTCTATGCAGGGTTACATCCAAGATAAATTTCTGTTTATTTGCTTCAAGAGTCTGATATAAGTTATTTCAGCGAACACTGCTTCATTCAGTTCAGTTCATTTCAGTCGCTCAGTCGTGTCCGACTCTTTGCGACCCCATGAATCGCAGCACACCAGGCCCCCTGTCCATCACCAACTCCCGGAGTTCACTCAGACTCACGTCCATCAAGTCGGTGATGCCATTCTGCCATTTCATCCTCTGTTGTCCCCTTCTCCTCCTGCCTCCAATCCCTCCCAGCATCGGGATCTTTTCCAATGAGTCAACTCTTCGAATGAGGTGGTCAAAGTATTGGAGTTTCAGCTTTAGTATCAGTCCTTCCAGTGAACATGCAGGCCTGATCTCCTTTAGAATGGACTGTTTGGATCTCCTTGCAGTGCAAGGGACTCTAGAGAATGGATAAATCATTTGCTGTAGATGAATATAAACAGGAATATTTTATAACAGTAAAAATGAATGGACAACAGCTACATGTGTATCACAGAAAAACGTTATAAACCTGAAGCTGAGAACAAAGGAATTCTCATAAGTCCACGTGCAGTATAAGACCACGTTTATATTGCTGTACATAAAATAAAACTTAGAAAATGTATTTGTTTACCATTCATACATATATGATAAAATTATTTACCAAGACAAGAAAAACAGCACAAAATTCAAGATGGTGGTTATTTATTAGTGGAAAGCAGGGGATGGGGAGAAGTAGAAAAAATTGTGCAAGAAATTATGTTCAATTTTCTGAGTAAAGTGATAGGTTTACATGTATTCTAAACATTATTTTTCTATGCAGCTTAAAATATGCATCATGCTAGCTTTTGTGTTTGTCAATTATTATATATCAAAAACCTAAAGGCTCTACATATAAACACTTGTAGAGAATTTACCAAAGACACACAAGCAAGCACTTGCAAATGTTTTGATAAGAATCATAACCTTCCCCAAATTTTCTTCCATGAAATTGCATAACATCTGTTATAGAATTTCAACTTTATTTTTTAATGATTTTTTAAATGCTTTTATGTTGAGAAGCAGGCAAGCATTTTCAGGGGACCATTGGATATATGCTTTGTGTTAGTGGAAATTAGACTGGACTACAAATTGGGAAACTGATATTTTGGCCACCTGATGTGAAGAACCAACTCATTGGAAAAGATCCTGATGCTGGGAAAGATTGAAGGCAGGATAAGAAGGGGATGACAGAGAATGAAATTCTTGGATGGCATCACCAACTCGATGGACATGAGTTTGAGTAGGCTCCGGGAGTTGGTGATGGACAGGGAAGCCTGGCAGGCTGCAGTCAATCGAGTGGCAAAGAGTTAGACATGACTGAGCAACTGAACTGAACTGAACAAATAGGGAAAAATAGACTCAAGAGAGCTGTACAGTTAACTGTCAGTAAATTTGGGCACATCACTTTAATTTTTCCAACCTCCTCATTAGCGAAACTGGTAATTGAATTAAATGTTCTATGAAGTCCCTTCTAACTAAAATTTTACACAGCTGTGACCTTAATTTGTTATAAGCACAAAGTTTGAAATAACAGGGCAAATTGGCTTGCTTAACTATTAAGCTAAACTATGTGTACATTTTTGTTATAAAATATGTTGAAAATTCTTTTTGAAAATTTACTTGGAACTTTTTCATTCAAGCATGTATAAAAATGCCTGTTGCATAATTGAATAAAATGTTGATAAAAGTGTAAGTGTTAGCCACTCAGTTGTCTCAGAGTCTGTGTGACCCCGTGGACTGTAGCCAGCCAGGATCCTCTGTCCATGGGATTCTCCAAGTCAGAATACTGGAGTGGGTTGCCATTCCCTTCTCCAGGGGATCTTCCCAACCCAGGGATCGAACCCAGGTCTCCCACATTGCAGGCAGATTCTTTAGCAGCTGAGCCACAGAGAAGACCAATAAAATGTTGATACTTGATATAAACATGCAAATATTAAGGCAAAAATATAAATGCCTGCCGTAGTGGCAATACTTTGAAGAGTACATCAGTGAATGAATTAACTAATGCACTAAGTTGAATATTTGAAGGTTAATGTACTTACCTGATGTGAGTAATTGTCAATTTGCATATGAATTGAATTCAGATCCATTTTTTCATTTACAAGAAAGAAGTATTAACAACTGAAATTTGATGTTTTCCTAAAATTCAGACACTACTTCTGCAGATATTTTTTTTTTTTAAGGAAGCTGAACAACAACAAAAGATTTGAAGGGAAGAAGCTTAAAATAAATGATAGGTGATTAAACACCAGATTTCCTAATATTTCTGTCTCCAAGTCAAATAAAATATGTAACTATGGTTGATTTAATTTTTGAGATTCAGTGTTATAATTTATATCCATTAAAATATTAAGGAAGTGTTGAGTGTGATATGCAAGGTACCTTAGATATCACTAAGCAATATGAAAGTATAAGCAGATGCATTATCCATTAAATCTAATAATTTCCCCTGGAAACAGATTTTGACAGACTTCTGACTTTAAGAGAACCATATTATTACTTTGCTTGGTGTAACTGTCAAATATCTTTAAAATCACAATTCACCATTTTCTTTCCCATGCAGCTTTCCCATTCGTTTGTATTATTAGCTTGTATAGTTGGTACTTTTCTGTAAAAACAAAATATTTTTCACAAGAACATTTTTGTGATGTTTCATTTATTTGTTTTAATAATTATCTATTTTAATAATTTAATTATTTGTTTTAATAATTTTGTTTCCTTCCGGCTGCACTGGGTCTTCATTGCTCTAGGACTTTCCTCTAGCTGCAGCGAGCAGGACCAGCTCCAGTTGCAGAGCAGAGGCTTCTCATTGTGGTGGCTTCTTTCATTGCAGAACATGGGCTCTAGGGCTGCTCGGCCTTCAGCAGTTGTGGAGTATGGGCTTAGCTGCTCCACAGCATGTGGGGTCTTCCTGGACCAGGGATCAAACCCATGTCTTCTTACATTGGCAGGTAGATTCTATCCCTGAGCCACAAGGGAAGCCCTGTTATATTTTCTTTTAATGGTTACATGTGGCTTTTGGAGGGGTGGGTGTTCCATCAGTGAAACTATATGGACATTAAAAGTAGTTGAATAACTTTGATTATAATTTTAGTCTTAAAATAAGTGGTTACACAGAGGTCACAACTATCTATTCAGATTTCTCCTGTATAAGAAGTGCTTATGAATATATCTGTAGAAGGGTGGATATTGACATATAGGTATATAGATATCAACCTGCTATACTAAGGAAGCACTGAAGCTACATTAAGATTTTTAGTAAATGTTACTCAAATTCTTACACATTACTTTTTCAACAACAACAAAAAAATGTTTCCTGTTTTGTTACAGGTGCACTTCTTGAATATTTTACATCCCAACTGGACTCTAAGGATTTTGATTTTCTGACGATTACATATATTACTTTAGTCTATGACTTCGTGACATATTTTGTTACCATAGGGTGTCAAGAGTCAGAGTCTTCATTATAAATATGTTAAAACATACATGGCTTTTTTCCATAACCACTGTATGAATCTTAATTTTGAGAAGCCTTCTTGCAAATGCATGCATTTACATATATTAGAAGATGGGAACATTTGGTAACAGACTAAGACTAAATCAAAAGTAAGAATAAATTGGGGATAATTGATCAGAACTACTGGAAAATGATTTCTGAAGAGAAAAATACAGTTATTTTCACATGTGTCTGCAATTCTTCCCATTATGTCATTCATAGAATTTGATAAACAAGGATTAATGAGCATCTTTTCTGATGCGATACTTTTGGACGAATTGGAGAATTGAGTAAAAGAAAAAGGGTAAAATCCTGTTTCTGATGGTGCTTCACGTCAGTATCCTTGCAGTTTACTTCTATTACCCATGAGAGCTCATTGTGAAAATACACAAGGGTGTCGCCCAGGTTGGACACGGGTTTCTGTCATGATGCCCTTTGGATCAGTGGCAATAATCAGTCAGTTTCTCTACAACATCCTCCTGTAAAGAACATCCCCGATGGACCCTTGGACTTCTTTACTCTTTGGACAGCTGAGGTGGTCCCTCAAAAGCAGATCACTTTGTACAATCACTTTGTTCATTTTGGTTTATCTGTGACTTCTACCCCAAACTGTTTTCATCCAAGCAATTTCTGAATTTTAACCAAAATAAATTGACACTTGTACTAAAAATTGCCTCAATAACTGTTTGAGTGTATGACATGCATGATTTGTCATTTTTCCCTAATTTTCATGAATATAAGAAGCACATCGGTATGTCTAAGATGTGCTAACAGTGGACATTACAATCTCTAATAAGGTAGCATTTTTAATCAGTAAAAGGAAATGTTGATCATTTTTAAACTCAACATTAGGTCCTTCTTGACCGTTTCCTGCAAGACACTTGAGAACATCTGTAAAGCTGTCACTGTAGAGGAGTACTCTCTAAGTCATCTCTCATCAGGCAGTTTTCCTGTGTTATACTGGCAGTGTTATACTGGCATAGTAGAGAAAAATGATGTTTGATGTCTATCAAAGGGTCAAATACAATGGTTGTACTTGTGAAGCCTTAAACAGGTTGATGCTATGTTTTAGATGTTATATTATCCATTGTAGTGTGTGTATGTATCTATAAAAGTTCTCAGAATTCTCTTCCCCATTTTGAAATATGTAATTTTCCTAAACATACGAGATGCTGAATTTTTGCTATGAAAATGTCATTGTCATAGGTAATTGATAGCTATAAACTACTACAAAAAAGGATATAATTTTTAATGGGAACAGCTTAGCTAGAGACCAATTAGTACTAAGGCAAATGAGGAGCAATTTCACAATCAAAATGCCATCAAGGGTTTCCTTATGCCTCTGTCCTTTTTTTATGACTCTTTTAATGTGTATATCATTAAAAGAGGCTAAATTATTCAGGTTTATTCATATTCACGTATCAGTAAGTGATAGTCATTTGAAGAACAATGTTTATTATAAAAATAGTGAAAAGAAAATTACTAAGTTTTTTAACCATATTTTTTTTTTAGGCTATACCCTACAACATATGGGATCTTAGTTCCCTGCTGCCCGCCTGCCTTGGAAGCAGAGTCTTAAACACTGGACTATCAGGTAAGTCCAAAACTATGAAGTTTTATGAAAATACATTTTTTGAGCTTTGTGCAAAATATATTTAAATTTCTGCATAGTCAAACTATTTATTATTAAGTAGTCAAGAAATACAGAGAAAATAATAAGAGTATAAATGGAGCAACAGATGCAAGAGAAAGAACTAACAATGTGATTTTTTTAAATTGTGCTTTCTGATCCTTCTCAACAAAATTATTTCTATTTGTTAGAAAATTTGCCTTTTTATTTTTTTTATTTAGATGCTTGAAATTAACATGCATACTGAATTATATAATTAGATTAAATGCATATATATATTAAAAAACGATGAAAAATGTAAAAATGAAAATGAATTAGAGGATGACATTTAGCTCAGCATAAAAAAAATTTAAGGAACAAAACGGTTAGCTTTATCTTACTATTTCCATAAATTGGTAATGGTTAATTCTTCACAAATAGGCACCTAATTGACATTTAATCAAGCATACACAAGTGTATGTTAAATATAAATTAATTACTGTATGTTAAAAATACTGTAATTTTATGGTGTGTAAACATGTAAGTACATTTTAGTTACCATTTAATTACTGATTTCACAGACTATAAATGTATAATTACCTAACTAACAATTCTCTACCTTTCTAAGGAAAGCGTTTTTCAGGTTAAATATGAAGTAAAGTTAATTAGATGTTATTTCTACAAGAATACATAAAAAGTTGTAAGTGATTTGGCCTGTCTATTTCACTTCTGAATTAACTCATCCCCACAGTAATATATGTGGAAATTATAATGTGCAGAAAGACTACTTATAAATGCACAGTTATATGATTGTGTTTTGATTGCCTGGCCCAATGCAACAGCATGCTCATGTAAAATGCCAAGAAATATGTCCTGGGGTTATAAAATAAATATTATCTGTTTATAAAGTTCAGTTAAAAAATAAAAGCTGAGTAAATAGCATACCAAAAATATATTTTAAAATGTCTATTTCCACAAGTAATGCAACAGTATAAATCATCTTAGAGCATTTTGAATTATTATCTTTTTCTTGATTTTACCCTATTGCTGCTTTTTTTTCCCCCTAAATACTGGTTTTCCTCTATAATTTCCTTTTCCATTTTCTTTTATGTGCTCAATAAGCAAGCTTAAATTTGATGTGGAAGAAAGTCGTGTTACACACTGACCTCAATTAGTTTAACCCTGGATAATGATTCTTTTTCTTGTCAGATGTTAGAAACCTTGTGTGTAGGTTCTGGGTGTTGAGCACACAAACTCTAGAGCTGGAAGTAGGTTGTCAAGAAAACTAATTCCAGACAAAATTCTGTCACACACGTGAGGGTTAACCAGTGCTTAGGCAGGATATCCCTTGCTTCGCTGCCTTTATTGTAATCTCTAGGAATCCTAGCACAGCTCTTCATATGCTAAGGTGACACTTTGGGTGACAGGTTCACAGGAGGCAGCTGCAGCAATATTGCAGAAGCAGGGAGAGAGTGAAGGACAAGGGAGCCTGGTGCAGTGCAGTTCACAGGGTCACGAAGAGTCAGATATGACTTAGCAACAGAACAACAACAAGGGTTCAACGAACCTCATTGGAGTCAGATTCTCTGTTGAATGACTTCACGGGATCCCAAAGCCACATTTCCACTTGAAGAGGTCAAGACTTGGGGCTCAGAAGAGCACACGGATCATGGAAGATGGCTGTGATGCTTGGACAATATTTCAAGTCAGTGCAAGAACCACTTAACATCCCTTTAACATCCCTTTAGCATCCATATGGCTAATCATCAAGCCAGCTAGTGTTGATGAAGATAAAGACAGCTGAAGACTTACAATAACAGGTAACTGCAATATAATTTCCTAACTGTAGTCCACCAACTGGGGTATGCCAAATATTAACAAATATTCATAGATTGCAGATGACTGCAAGTAGCCACCTGTGAATATATGGAACTGTGCAATCTGAAATATTTGAAACTGAATTACAGACAGTAGTAATATATATTTTATCACTATATTACATAAAAAGATCATTTTAAGTTGTCCAAGTAGTCTATAAGCAAAGTTAAAATGTAGATCTTTGCCTCATCTAAACAAAACATTCTGAAAGGTCTGAGGGGTATCCAAAATAAGGTTAACCTACAAGCTCTTCCCTAAATAAGTTTATTACAATCTGATTTTGGAAACAAGATTTGAAAAATAATTAGAGGCAGAGAAAAGTAAAGTTACCTAACGAGTAATGGAAATCCATGTTTGAAGTGGTCAGTTGCTTAATATAAATATAAGCCCAGAGAGATTTCAAAAAAAAAAGTGGGGGGGGGAGTGCAATTATTTAGGAAGTCTTCATGGAGTACTTATGATGGGAATTATGAAAGAACTCATGGCCAATTGCAAATTTTAAGAGCTAATAAAACCTTTGATTTTTCATTCAGGAGATGCTTGAAGGAAGTCTCGCTTCTGTGAAGATCCTGGCAGTGGGCACTGATACCACAGTGAGAGGAAGGAGTAAATGTATCTTAATGCTTAAGATGACAGAGGATGAGCTGGTTAGATGGCATCACCGACTCAATGGACATGAGTTTGAACAAACTCCAGGAGATAATGAAGGACAGGAAAGCCTGGTGTGCTGCAGTTCACGGTGTTGCAAAGAGTTGGACACAAATTAGCAACTGAATGAATGAACAAATGTTTGTTTATTCATCTCCCCTTAATGTCTTCCCTGGTAGCTCAGCTGGTAAAGAACCTGTCTGCAATGCAGAAGACCTGGGTTGGATTACTGGGTCAGGAAGATCTGCTGGAGATTGGATAGGCCACCTACTCCAGTATTCTTGAGCTTCCCTGGTGGCTCAGAAGGTGAAGGATCTGCCTGCAGTGTGGGAGAACAGGGTTCAATCCCTGGGTTGGGAAGATCCCCTGGTGAAGGGAAAGGCTACCCACTCCAGAATTCTTGCCTGGGAAATCACAGGGACAGAGGAGCCTGGCGGGCTACAGTCCGTGGGGTCCCATGGAGTCAAATACAACTGAGCAACTGACACACACACACAGTGTCTTCCTAATAGCATTTTAAAATAGCATTCATATATTTTAGTTATATGAGTATGAAAAAACACATTTTTGTCTTCTGTTTTGTAGGATTGCTTTAGAGCTGCTGTTTTCAAGCTATTTGGTCTCTACATCTGAACAAAACATTGAGGACTTTAAAGAGCTCTTGCTTTCCTGAATTATACCTACCAGTATTTACCACATAGAATCAGAAGAAAGTTAAATAATATTTTTATTTCATTAAAATAGCATTGCAAGATGCATTATGTGATAATATACATTCTTTAAAAATAATGCAGTCTTTGAAAAAAATTAAGAAGAATAGCATTGTTTTACATTTGTGTAAATCTCTTTAATAACTGACTTAATATTAAAAACCTGTTTTCTCCTATCTAGTTCTGCATTCGATATGTGGCAATTCATTGTTTTAAAGCATATGGGGAAAAATCTGGTCTCACACAGATATGTAGCTGGAAACTCTTTCAGATAATTAGGATATTATTTTTTGTTATCACACCAAAGGCTGATAAACAGAATGTAAAAAAAAATCAATCTAATGTGTAATCTAAAAGCATATTAATACATTTTCAACTGCTTTATATGAAAAGCCAATGTTATATCTTGCACTTTGAAGAAATCTTTTACCCTGTAATGGTTTTATAACTTCACCCATTGGTCATTTGGAAAATTGGTTCACTAGCTTATATTAAAACTTTTCCACACTTGTATACAATTTACTATTTAATCCAAAACAAACATCACATTCACTTTCTCCAATACTTAAAGAAGAGCTTTTAAGTATTGGAAAGTTGTAAAGCTTATGATGATATATAGACATTTCCTAATATTCTGATTATCCCTTGAAAGTTTTACTTTTACCGTTGGTAACACCTACTGTGACTTGCTCTCCCCAAGTGACAGTTGGACTTCCTTCATTTTTAGGAATCTGCCAAATACCCAAATGTGAATAGTCTTAGTTTTCTCTGAGTGGTCGTTTCAAGTAAAAGCGATGTTCCATAAAACAAAGGGTAAGCCAGGGCCCGGGTAACAGACATTTTGGGGGCTTTTCACTCCACACCTGTATGCAGCCCACAGGCTCTCACATTTTCCCACATATTCCTAAGTAACATTTTTTAAAAATGTACATAAGCCTCAAGGTTAATGACGTTAAGAGCTTGTATTTACTTGGTCAGGATATTCTTATGTGAACTGACACTTTGGTTTTTCCTGGGACCAAGAGGGATAACAGAAAGTACATGTTCACTGTTTACAATAGCCAGGACATGGAAGCAACCTGGATGTCCATCAGCATATGAATGGATGAGCAAGCTGTGGTACATATATACAATGGAATATTACTCAGCCATTAAAAAGAATGCATTTGAATCAGTTCTAATGAGGTGGTTGAAACTGGAGCCTTTTATACAGAGTGAAGTAACTTTCAGAAAGAAAAACACTAATACAGTATATTAACGCATATACTTTTTCAGAAAGAAAAACACCAATACAGCATACTAACACATATATATGGAATTTAGGAAGATGGTTACAACGACCCTATAGTGAGACAGCAAAAGAGACGCAGATGTAAAGAACAGACTTTTGGGCTCTGTGGGAGAAGGCAAGAGTGGGATGATTTGAGAGAACAGCATTGAAACATGTATATTATCATATGTGAAACAGATCGCCAGTCCAGGTTTGATGTATGAGACAGGTGCTCAGGGCTGGTGCACTGGGATGACCCTGAGGGATGGGATGGGGAGGGAAGAGGGAGGGGGTTTCAGGATGGGGGACATGTGTACACCCGTGGTGGATTCATGTGAATGTATGGCAAAAACTACTATAATATTATAAAGTAATTAGCCTCCAATTAAAATAAATACATTGATTTTTTTTTAAGTACATGTCCAGTACAGTTGGCACCAGTTTCCCTACTCCTGCTGAGGCACCGTCACTAAACATAGCCCCACAGTAAACACAGCAAGGGTGTCTTAGCTTTAGCATGAAAATAGCTTTCTCCTACAGACCCCTTGGATAGTTTTGGGAATTTCCCAGGAGTTCCAAACCACACCTTGAAAACAAGAGCTGCAGAGTTACAGGAAAATGGACAAAGTCACACATTCACACACCCACCCCACCCCCACACACACACTGTATATATATTTAAACAAACAATTTTTTAAATTGAAGTATAGTCGATTTACAATGTATTAGTTTCAGATATAGAACAAAGTGGTTCAGTTATGTCTCTGTACCTGTCTTTCTCAGAGTCTTTTCCCTCATAGGTTACTATAAGATATAGAGTATAGTTCCTTGTGGCATATGGTAGGTCCTTGTTATTTACCTATTTTATACATGAAGGTGTTAGTGAAAGCATTAGTCGCTCAGTACTGTTTGACTCTGTGTGACCCCATGGACTGTAGCCCAGCAGGCTCCTCTGTCTATGGGATTTCCCAAGCAAGAGTACTGGAGTAGTTTGACATTTTCTCCAGGGGCTCTTCCCGACCCAGGGATCGAACCCAGGTCTCCTCCACTGTAGACAGATTCTTTACTGTCTGAGGCTCTAAGGAGTGCCCCCATATATTTTATATATAGTTGTGAGTATATGTCAATCCCCGATTCTCAGTCTATTCCTCCTCTCCTCCTTTCCCCTTTGGTAACACAAGTTTATTTTCTATGTCTTGTGAGTTTATTTTTGTTTTGTTACTATGTTCATTTGTATCATTTTGTTAATTTCACTATATGAGTGATATCATATATTTGTATTTCTCTGTCTAACTTCACTTAGTATAATAATCTCTAGGTCCATACACTCTTGACTACTTCCATTTCCCCTCTCACCAAAACAGTTTTTCACTATCTCTGCTATAGCAGGTTGATGAGTAGAATGACTAGGAACAATATTGAGTTTTTTTTCTTCCTCCAAGTTCTAATCACGAGGCTGAAAACAATTTTATTCTGATTTTTTAAAACTTATTTGTCTTTTCTTTTCCTCAGAACAAGCCTATTCAGGCAGCCACACTTGTGTGGTTGCTATTTTTGTAAAGGAAGTTACAGGCTCTGCCCCAAATACCGATTCTGCTAGATTTTCTGAAAACTCAAATTTACTTAAAATGTGTGTCCCTGAGATTGCCACATTATCTCCTTCAACATGTTGTGACAGTCTCATGAAATGATGCAAGGAAAGCTCAAACTGTGACTGAAGCATTCCAAGCAGATCCTCCACCCTATACTGCCCCCTTCCTCCCCCAGCTCCTCGTCCTCCTTTACCATCATCCTTTCCTCCCCACCCCCCTCCTGCCCTTCCTTTTTCACCCTGGAACTTTCTCTGAGCTTAGCACAGTGACTGACCCATGACAGATAACAGGGGTGTAAGAACTGTGTGTCCGGTAGATGACTTCTGAATTCAGTTGGCTCTCAACTTTTCCTCATCTTATTCTTGCATCCTCTTTGTTGTACAAAGGTGGGATCTTCTTGGATTTTAGCAATGTGGCTTTCCCACCCTTATTTTGCTACTGGAATAATGACCCATTATATTCCAAAGTTCACGACCTGGAGTTTTTTTCAGTGTCCACTATACTTAGGCATCATTAGGCACAAATAGAACAAAGGACCATAAATATATTTACTGAAAGTAAGCTGAAAAGGAAAATAGTAGTTTCTACACAGGATGCCACAAGTTTGGATCCTTTGGTCAAGCATTGGACTTTAACGGGAGCTAACAGATTTTATATGCGCTTTTACTGACCTTGTCTTTGAAAGGTTTTATACGAAAACCACTCTGACATTTTTCAATACTTCAGAAGCCAGAAAGAATCGTGGGTGTGTGCTTTTCACTTGAGTGGTGAGGAATTTTAAATGTAAGTTTGTGCCTATGAATATATGCATTCTTCTAATGCAAGGACATGAATGATGCCAATGGAAAACAAAATTAGTTCATTGACATAATATTAATTCTGGAACTAACTTATTCTCTTCAGGTCTCTTACACAGTTACCAATGCATCACATCCCAAGGAAAAATAGGCATTTTGGAAGATGAAGAGCACATGTGAAATTTGTTCTTAAATAACTGTTTTTGGAAGAGTGAGAAAACACCCAGAGTATTCAAGTGGAAGAAATACTTTAAGGCAATGTTAAGCTTCTATTTTCAGAAAAGATATAACTGAGATAAAAAGGAAAATATTTAAGTACCATAACACAGGTATATTGTAAATTGCCAACTCCAGTGATCTGAACTTAAATTTCAGTGTGTAGGCTGTGTGTTTCTTATAATAAAACATCATAAGTTCATCTGAATGCAGTTTTATTTTTGTGGACATGTTCATGTTGCTAATAGATGGGACTCCGAAATCATAAGGAAAAGGAATATTCAAAGGCAGCCAATTTTATAGAGCCTGGACTGAAGGTCCTGTAGCATCATCACTCTCACCTATTCGATATGTCAGTCAGACGCAGAAATGTGCATCTCAGAGGACAAGACTGAACTCCGCGGTGTGGTACAGAAAGCATTTGATTTGGAATCAGAGACATTACATTTAAAACATAGCCCTGCTCTCTGGTAGTTCTGAATCCTTGACAATTTACGCTCCTAACCAACTCTGAAGAACAAATAGTCAGAAGAAAGCTCCTGCTGCTGCTGCGTCAAACTTAGTAAATACACAGTAATAGCTTACTCCTTCTAATTCCCTTCTAGTTTCACACATATTTGTGACCTTAATTTTTGAGTGAACTATTTTAAGCTCTTCTCAGTTTGTAGTTATTCTTTCAGAGAACTGCTTTCACCTTTGACAACCTAAAATCATTTTAAGTTGCCACTGTCTGAATATATCATTCTTTAACCATTTTGTTTCAGTGAATTTCTAGGATGTTTATAGTTAGCCAAGGCTTTGAAACCATTGCAGCGAGCGTCATTTGGCATATATATTTCCACACTGTGCCATCTTCTCAATAAAAGAAACTCCTCAAAGTAGAACTTGGTTGGTCATGGCTTTACTCAACTACAGTTTGGTTTATACAGCAACAGAGCTCTCCAAATTTGTGATGAGTTGCTCCATTTTTAAACAGTGCATGATTTATTGTTTTAAATGATGGAAGATTTCAGATTCATTTCTTCAAATGCTTACTAATTCTATGCTTTATAGGATTTTTAGATATTTGCTGAGCTAAGAGACAATTAGATTTTTTAATTTAAAAATTGCTTTCCTTAGTTATTTGATTAGTAGCAGGGTTAAATATCTTTTTATATGATATTAATTTTACTTTGATATTGGTTATCCATCCCTTTAAAAAATCTTAGTAAGAATTATTCATATTAGAGATATAATAATTTGTCATATTTATTTTATACAATAAATGCATTTTTTAAAAAGTTTGGTCTTTTAACCTTGATTATGACTTTTTGATGCAAACTATATTTTTATTTTAGAATGTTAGAATTGTAAACTGTAAATTTTTATGCATCCTAATATTTTTATTATCCATTTATTCATTTAATATCCCATCCTTTTGGAATTCTTTTGATATTTTATGTTAGAGGATGAAACTGTTGTATTTTTCATATATTCTAGAGTTTTATTGCTATTTTCATAAATTTATTTTTTCTCCTTAAAAATGATTTTTGAAGGCTACTTCTTAAAAAATTAAAAGCATTTTAAATTGCAGTATTTATTCGTTATTTTTTCCTACATCTATATGGAGCATTGGTCATAATCAGGATACTATGCTAGGTACCATGGACGGAGAAGAGTCAGAGGGGAGTAGAGAAATGAATATAATGTTGACCGTGTTCTCCAATGCAAATGCGCAATTGATAGATGCCAAACACAGGATCATAAACAATTCAAAGGCTATACAAATGCATCTTATTAGGATTCCAGAAAAGAAGAAGATGTTTTGATGATAAGAAGAAGATATTTAATGTGACTCCTAAATTCTGAATATAAAAACGAAAACTAAGAGAAGAAAAAAAATTCTAGTTGGAGGAAATGATGCAAAAGACTAAGAGGAAATGAGAGATATGTTCTTGAAAACAAAACCAAACCTAGATTAGAGTTACACTCAGATGAATTAATGGCAGAGAAGGTTTAAAAGAAAAGTCTGGGATAGAGACCTGAGGGCTTTATTACGAGTATCAGATTGAGTTCAAGTTTAATTAATTAGTGAATGGGAAATCACAGAAGTTTTACGATGAAAGTTTTAGGAATTTTGATATGCTCAAATTAATAGTTAAGACCAGTGTCAATTATAAAGCAGTTGGCAAAACCCGCATAGGTTCCTAACAAACAAATTGAAGAGAGGCATAATTCCCTGACATATGACATTTTGAATGCTTTGATGATGTTTATTACCTTCTTTATAAACAGAAAGCATATTTAATTTTAATACAATTCAATGTGAAAAAACTAATCAGTAAATGTTACGGAAGATTTGTCAGTGTTTCTTAAAACTTGATATCCATTGTCCTTTAGTGAATTATACATATGTAATATCAATATTTGAATAGATAATTTTAAAATAATAAAATAAAACATCTAAAGTGTATTTTAGTTAAAATAATAATTATTATACCAACGCAAGAGATGTCATCTTTTATAAAAAATTATTTTTGTAAGTTGTGTTAGTCAGTTAGCTAAATCATAACTCATGTTAACACTGATAACAAAACAACAAAAAGACTTTAGTGCCAATAGTTATTGAGTGTTTCCTCCTTAACATGTTCTGCACATATCAAGACTACATTAATATTCTTTGCATATATTATTTTATTTGACTTTAAAATAAAATATATGCTAACATGAAAGTGAATAGCAGTTCATTTTTCATAGGCATAATTACATGTTATATCTAACATTGTACCTTGATTAAAAAATCTTGCTAAGAGCCTTTTATTTCTAATTTCAAATGCTATTTATTTATCATTAACTTCTCAGAAATATTGTGACTTGTGCCTTTTAACATATGGCAAAAACCACCACAATATTGTAATGTAGTTAGCCTCCAATTTAAATAAATTAATTAAAAAATAAATTCAGTTTAGTTCCGTCAAAAAAAGACTATTACAACCTTGACTCCCAATAATGCCTTTGTAGCTATCTTCTCTTCTCTTCCTTAAAAGATAAAATTAGTTTTGTATGAGAAATGTTATTTTTAACTTATTCTTGAAAATTTTAATTGATTCTTTTTTACGAAAATGAATGCTTCAATGGATTCTTGTTTCTGTGTGACAAAATTTTATAACACACCTTGTACTAGGGATCACTGGACCAATAATAGTTTTCACATATTACCATCATGCTTTATATTGGTGATTTCATTTTCCAGAAAGTTATATAGAATCATCACAGTCAAGTACTGAATTTATCTCATCCTATTCAAATTCACACTTCTCATGTACAGTTAAGTTACCTTATTATTTTTACTATATAATGAGGAGAAGGTTTAAATTATTGTTCTTATCAGTATTTTATGTTTTAATTAACCACTTTAGCTGATATAATCACTTTGATAGAAATAACTAATCATAATAAGGAGAATTCAAATTTAAGAAAACTAAACAATGACATCCAAATTATATTAAAAAATATTCACAAACATACTCCGTGTGTCAGTCATAATGAGCTGAACAACATGGATCATATAACTTGTGTATAACCTTACAGAGCATAACAGTTTTAAAGTCTAATTGATTTTGTGAAAAATGAGAGTAAACTTTAATTCTACGATATTAAATGAAATCAGGGACATGCTTTCATCCATTTTTTTAATTCAGAAACCAACCTTTTGAGCATAATTTGAAAAGCAGTAAGACTCCTGTTCTTCCCTCAGTATTATCCACCTGCTCCTTTTACCTCTTTTATGATATCAGATGTGGCAGCCAGTCCACTTTCTAGACCACCAGAGATGTTTTAAGGCTTACTTTCTTTCTCCTGTATTTTGACAATGACAATGTTTGCACCATCCTCTTGGAATGACTGGCCCAGTGGTGGTGGATCCCTTCAAGGAGTACAGCAACTTAAATAATAATGAACATAATGGCAGCGCTAAGGTATAATTCTTGATGGATGAGCCCCACCTCTCCCATGAAGTAAAAAACAGCTTCTAATTTCCCTTTATGGACTGGATTATAGATAACAATGAACAATGGCAAGGAAATCCACATGTCCTATGAAATACGGACATCCTGCTAAATCTACTTAATCGGGACATTTATCCTTTTCTGATAGTATCTTCCCTTAAGTTTACAAGAATATATTTCCTTTTGTTTATCAGTTCTGTGTTTAACTAAGTAATTTATTGGCTATTTTGATCTATTTATAGACAACTCATGAGTGGAAAATAAAATCAAGCTTTGACGGAATACGTCTGTTGCTAAAAGCAGGACTTACTATCTTAGCATTTAGGTCATGACTGTGTATAATTTCTCCAGTGAGGTAGTGATCAAGGTACAGTCAGAACTGAGTCAGCAGATTAATCTTTCTGCCCCTTCTGGGAATCCCAGTGGAGCCTTACTAATGCAGATATTAACATGGAGAAAAACTGGATAGGAGGTATATGAGAACAATCTGTATGATCTTCAAACCTTTTCTGTAAGTGTACAGCTATTCTAAAATAAAAGGTTTATTTAAAAAAAAAAAAAAAGAGTTGAGTCAGCAGAGAGTCAGGAACTTTCCTGCCTTAAATTGAAAGGGGGAACACAGGCAGAAATGAGAAAAACCCTGGAAACACATTTAGCTACAGAAAATGAAACCCAAGAGTTAAAGGGGATGGTAGAAAACACCCCTAAAACCATGGAGACCCTGCAGAGAGGGGAGTGGGACTCGAAGACCAAGTAATAAGTAGTGATGAGCAGCGCAGAGCATGGCGAGCTTAGATGTGAGCTTAGCAGTGAAAACGGGTAAAAGCTTGGACAAGAGAGAGCGAGAGAGCAACCAAAAGATTCAAGAGGAAAGCTTCTCCAATATCCAAACGGATTCTGATGAGTAAGTGTTTCCAGATGGTGTTGGACTAGACTTGGTCCATTCTGTTTGTTATAAAGAGCTTGCTCTGGTTATAAAGAGCTTCTTGCTCTGGTTATAAAGAGCTTCTTTCCTGGTCTCCAAGGGGTGGTTGATTCAACTTGTAATAGTTGAACTCATAGGTCAGGAAAGAAAAGACTGTGGGAAACTCATTAGTGATGAGACGAAGAGGATTTGAAAAGGCTACGTATGAGCAATCCACAGTGGGGAAAAAAACAAAGAACAGACACAAGAAATGTTTATAATGCTGAGTTAGGATACCTTGGTAACTGCACACAGAAGGCAAGGAAAGAGGAAACCATCCGACAAGATTCTGAGTTTGAATGATGGGGACATAAGAGGGTGAAGCAAGAGATTGCTCTGAGATGCAGACATGCTTCATTTAGAGTTGTAAGACTGCACCCGGGTGGGGACATCTGCCAAGCATTTGAATATATGGGTTGAGAAAACTGGAAGGAATTGGGGTTGAAGACACTCATGTCCACGATTGGGAATGGATGAGATTATTAATGCAGAGTTTTATGGCAGGAATATGATGTAGGGCAGACGTTTGAAAAACATTTAGGGGCTAAGTCTATGAAGAGAAGCCAGTTGATGAAATGGAAGACACAGTGGTCCAAGAAGTAGGAGACTCTGGAATATGCAGTAACATATGCGATTAAGGAGATCTTTCCATGGCATTTCTTTAATTTCCAGGGGAGGTGCCTGTAGCTTTGCATGAAATCTTCACTGTGAGTGTTAGAATGAAAGCGGGGCAGTTACACATAATCATTGTATGTATCATCATCATTATCATTATTTTTACTGTTATTATTATTCTAAGGATAAGGCTTTTAAGCATAAAACACTAAACACACTTCATTTGACACAGTTTGCAAACATGTAGTGAATTCCTAATCGTCCCATTGATGTAGTGGATTTTCAGTGTATCTCATGCCAAACTGATAAATGTGTTGCTTTTATCCTTCTCTCAGGCAAGAATAAGTTCATGCTGTCTTCACTAACTCACCCAGAAACCAGAGTCTCATGGGTTTTATCAGAGGATGGATGGTGTATCTAATTCCAGGTGTTACATTTACCACTACTTTCCCAGTTGCAAATATCCAATTCTGAAAGTAAAATATTTATTCAGTGAGAGGCAAGGGTGTCCCCGAAGATTCACTAGTCTCTGAACAGGATTCATACTAAACAGAGGAGGAGAGGAGATACTTACAGAAAAAACTCAGAGGAGGACAGTGCCTAGTGTTATTTGCCCAGTCGTGTCTGACTCTCTGTAACCCCATGGACTGTAGCCCACCAGGCTCTTCTGTCCATGGAATTCTCCAGGCAGGAACACTGGAGTGGGTTGCCATTCCCTTCTCCAAGGGATTTTCCCGATCCAGGGATCGAACCTGAGTTTCCTGCATTGCAAGCAGATTCTTTACCATCTAAGTCACCACGGAAGTCCGGCAAGATCTGAAAAAGAAGGTGGAGGTGATGAGGAGAAGTCTGGATTGGAACCCAGATACCAATGACTAGAGACAGAGCCTTGAGGGAAGTTTCTGGTTAAAAGGTAAAATGTCTGAGCACTCTTCATTTTGAATAGTAGCTATGGTAAAATGCAAAATGAAATTACATGATGGACCTCTTTTCATCAATTTTACATCAATTAACAGTCCAATAAAAAGAATGTAAATACAATGCTCGCTTGGAGTCTTCCTTTATTAAATACACAGAAAGCTTTGAAGCCAAGAATGCCATGTCCTACTACAAGGAAACACTTGTGCATATTGCTTCACGTTCATTTACTCAGGCTGTTGGTAATTTGGCAAATTAAAATTTGGCAAGTTAAACTTCAGGGAAGAAACAAGTAAACAAAATGTTTTATGTTTCCCTGTTTCTCCCATTACCATGTCATGATTTCCTTCAAAAGAAACGCATGTCCAATAGTTAGTTTTGATTCACACATGACAAATCTATTAAGTTTTATCAAGGTACCAATTCATATTTAGAAACTTTTGTCAAATTACCTTCATTCACTCAATTTTATGTAAACACAAAATTTATATGGTCCTGTTGAGTATGAGGGCTTGAATATATTTGGATAAAACAACAGTAATACCAATCCACAATTTTCCACTCTGATTTTTTCCTGACAATATTATCTCCTTTGCATACACATCATCCTGTCTCTCACAGAAAGTGACTCTATTTTTTTTTTTTTTTGCTTATGCTCCCACTTAACAGCAGTCATTAATTTACTGATACCCTGTCTATCAGTCCCACATCGTCTTGATTAGGGCTGTTATCCTAATCAAAAGGCTGATAATTAAGACTATCCATCTGTAGAGTTCTAAGTGCTAAGATGAGTTGAAGATCCTAATTAAGATTATTTAGGTGTTACTTAAATGCCATCATTTGATTCAGCTAATCATACCAGCAGGTACATTAGATTTGCATTAATGTTCTGCTGAAGCCAGCAGCTATTTAGGCAGATCAAAAATGTAGATTGCAAACACTATTTCAAACATCTTTATTTGAAAGTGATATTGAGACAATATGTTAAGATAAGCAGGATGTTAGAACAGTTTGGTTATTTCAATGTTGCTTAATTTACTCTATGGTAATAAGTGGAGTATTTAAAATAAACAGCCTATTTATTGAATTTGCTGTGTATCTTTCATCATCTTACACCCTCTCTCTCTCATACACACACACACGCAGGCCAACAGTGATGCATTTTACCAGGATTTCCCGTCTTGTCACTGAAACTTACTGTAGTATTCTTAAAGTCTCACAAACTAAGTTCCTAAATAGCAGTTCTTATGACTAATAAAGGATTTTTGTCTCAATCAATGCCTGATGCTACCTTGTGAACAAATAGGTGAGAGGATATGCACTTTATTGTTAAAAGTCACATTAATATCC